>NC_090031.1:26916715-27243381 GCF_037176765.1 Anolis sagrei | reverse complement strand
AAATTCCAAATACAGCCTCATCCCTATCTGAGAGCAACGAAACTTAGAAAAATATGACACTGGGGAGGTTCATGCAAAGTGGATAGGAGATTCGAGTATCCTTACTTTGCTTTCCTTTTCTGCAAAAGGTTTAAAGTTCTTGACCAGGTATTCTGTAGAAAACAGGAAACAAAATAATTATGTCCACTGTTACTCATAATAAGTCTGTATACTACAAGGTAAACTAAAGGTTTTCCCCTGACCGAAGAGCTGGTGTTGTCTGTAGACACCTCCAAGGTCATGTGGCCAGCATTACAGTATGGAGTGCTAGAGTGGTATCTATTGGTCTACTCACATGTGCATGTTAAGTTGGCAGAAGCTGGGGCTAACAGTGGGAGCTCACGCCGCTTCCCAGATTCAAACCTGTGACCTTTTGGTCAGCAAGTTCAGCAGCTCAGCAGTTAAACTCACTACAAGAGAGGAACTTATTGTTAGAAAAGAGTCTTGTTGATCTGTAGAGCTCCATGACAAGAAGGGCGAATGCTTTGAGTTCTGTTAAAAAGATTCCCCCATTCAAGCTGGGTGAAGGCAGGATGCCTCTGTGGTTAGAAGACTGACAGAAGTTCATATGTGCTTTATATTCACAGAAACATTTGTACCCAGCATCTTCTAGCATCACAACATTGGAAAGATCTCAGATGGCTTTCTTGGGAAATAGTGGTGGAGCCTTCATAACCTGACCTGATGCTTTTACAACTTGTTGTCTAAGTGGTTATTAAATCAAAAATTTCTGAAACAAGTGGGGGTTCTTTTGGAGCTCTGGTGACTTTACTGGAGCCCACTCTCCATGTTTTGTAATCTCATTTAGTGTTACTTCTTGCTGAGGACAACCTATTTCTCTCTGGTCATCTAAGTGAGGAAGAGCAGCTGCTGAGAGGTTTCCCTTTGAGCTCTCCATGGTCCTGCTTGATCTGCCTTGCTTTGACTCTTTTGGACTTTAGTGATTTCCTTCCTTAACCTTGGATGTCCATGGAGAATGGCCTAAATCCATTGTTTGTCTGCTGCTAGAGTCCAGCCATTGAACCAATGAAATTTATTTATTTATGTACAGCATTTATATTCTGCCCTTCTCACCCCAAAGGGGATTCAGAACAAAAAGGAGTAGCAATTTGGGCATCATCTGCATACAGATAATACCGAACTCCAAAACTGTGGATGATCTCTCCCACACGTTTTAGGTAGATGTTAAATAACATCAGGGATAAAGATGAGCCCTGCGGGACCCCACAGCCCACCAGCCATGAAGTCAAGCAGGACTCCTCCAACACGGCCTTCTGGGACTGGTCCGTGAGGAAGGACTGGAATCACTGTAGCACAGTGCCTCCTAGCCCTATCCCCTTGAGCCTTCCCAGAAGCATACCATGATGGATGGTATCAAAAGCCACTTAGAGGTCCAGAAGAGTTAACAGGGTCACACTCCCACTCTCTGTGTAAATCAGTGATTCCCAACCTTTTTTTTGACCAGGGACCACTTTGACCAGGGACCACTCTCCAACATTAGTACCAAAAGGATTACAAATCAGTTTTTGATCAACTTTAGATTCGGTTTGGTTATTTGGTGTGCTGATTCAGAAAATTGCATTGGATAGACCACATCAACTCTAGTTTGTGATACAGAACATATACTATCCAGTAGTCACCATCTACTTGCCCACAGAAAGCCATATGTAATAAGCCTCAGGACTATAAGAGGGTTTTGTGAGACTAGTCACTCTCCTTGCAACAGTGTAGTAATGATGAGGCTGAGGACTGTATTTTAGTTCTTGAGGACCACTGCTGGTCCATGGACCAGAGGTTGGGAACCACTGGTGTAGATCATCCACCAAGGCGACCAAAGCTGTTTCTGTTTCATGTCTTGGTCTGAAACCAGATTGGAATGGATCCAGATCAACCTTATCTGGAAATCCCTGGAGTTGTCTAGCCACCACCCTCTCCAGGATCTTACTGATAAACAGTAAGTTGGCTATAGATACCAATCTAATATAGCTAATCTATAGACTCTTGAAGCAAAGGTGAACAAAGGTGGCTTTAAAAGCAAAGCTACCCACCCCCCAACAATGTTTGTACTATTTCAGTTGTAGGTGAAATGTTACTGAAAAGGTTTTAGGATGTAATAGTCCTTTTTTTTTTTTTTTTTGAAATGATTTTTATTAAGTTTTTCACAATCCACACAAGGAAAGAGGGGGAACAAAAAACAAGAAGATAGAACAGTAGGAAAGGAAGAGGTACACACAAAAAAACACAAAAACCCACCATATCTAACTACCATCTAATACATACAATACAACTACTCAAACTATTCTAAAATGACTTCCACTCCAACCTCAGGATCTTTTCAAGATATTTCTTCACCTTAATATCTATTCTCATCCCATTGTTTTTTCAGCTTTCTTTTCATAATCATATATCAGGGACCAATCTGTCCTCCTCAAAACTCTTCCTTCATTTCTTCTCAACAAAAAAGTTAGTTCGTCCATGTCTCTTATTTCTTTAATTTTCTTCCACCAGTCTTCAATACTCGGAACCTCGCCATTCTTCCAGTATTTGGCAAAAACCATCCTAGCCGCCGTTGTGCAATAGGTAAATAATTTATCTTCATTCTCATCCAGTTTACAGTCATCATCTGTAAATCCCAGAAGATAATATTCAGGTTTCTTCTTAAAGCTTTTCTTTAATATTTTTTGTAACTCCTCATGAATAATAGACCAGAACTTTGTTGTTTCTTTACATGTCCACCACATGTGGTAAAAGGTGCCTACTTGCTCACTACATTTCCAGCACTTATCTGATACATTTTGATACATATGGCTCAGTCTACTCGGAGTCAAATACCACCTATAAAACATTTTATACCAATTTTCTTTTAAGTCCATAGCATATGTGTATTTCAATTTTTTATTCCACATCCTTTCCCATTCCCCAAAGTGGATGGGCCTTCTTATATTTTCCGCCCATTTAATCATAGAGGTTTTCACCTGTTCTGTTTCTGTCATCCACTGGAGCAATTTATTGTATAATATTGTAACCGTTTTCCTTTGTGTTTTTAGTATTCTATCCCATATATTCTCGTTCCAATCAAAACCTGTTTTTTGATCTTGTTTAAAATAGTCTTTAATTTGTAGGTAATTTAACCAAGTTATATTGCTAAATAAAGTCTTTAATTGTTCAAATGATTTCATCTCTATTGTCCCCTTCACCAATATATCCTTGTATCTTGGCCATGTCCTCCATCCTAGTAGTCTTCTTTGATGCGCCTCCATTGCTGAAATCCATAATGGTGTTGTTTTATAGAAAAGAGCTTTATACCTCATCCATGTCCGTAATAGGGAGGCTCGCACGAAATGGTTGCCGAAATTTTTCTCCTTCATCTCTCTATTATAGTAATAGTCCTAAAGGTTTCATCTCATCGGCAAGCAAGGCTTCTTTCTGCAGAAGGTTTTAAACTTCAAAGTGAACCACACTAAAACATCTAGAAGATAAAAAATCAAATGTATCGGGACCAGGAGGAGGGAAAGATATAAAGATGCCTGCTGGAAATATTTTTTTTATGAATAGTTGTTAACTGCTGAGAGAGTCAGTGTTTTTCTTGACCCCCCCCCCCCCAATTGCATTGCTTTAAACAGGATTGGCAAGAAGCCGCGGCTGAAAAGCTGCACCCAGACTCTCCTTCGATATTATTAAGAGTGCCTGGAGACGGTCTACCTCCCTGCTAGCACTGCATAATATGAGAAAGCTGTGGGAGGCATGCGCCACAGTGGCTAATCTCAGAGCTGAGTGTTCTCTCTGATGTTCCTCAAGATCCTGAGGTGCCCCTCGGTTTTCAACTTCTTTGCCAATGCTTCATCACAATGTCCCGGGCAGCATTGGATTGTATTGATTGCATTTATTGATGGCCCAGTCTGGATTGTTATGAAATTATCACCATATACAGGCAGTCTCCAGGTTATGAACAAAAGAGGTTCTGTAGGTTTGTACTCATGTGTAAGTCAACCTCATGTGTAAGTTGAAATCAGGTTTGGGGGCCATAACTATGACTCATAGAATCATAGAGTTGGAAGAGACCTTGTGGGCCACCCAGTCCAACCCCATTCTGCCAAGAAGCAAGAATCATATTCAAAGCCCCCTTCCAGTCTCTGCTGAAAAGCCCAAAGAAGAAACCTCCACCACACTCTGGGGAAGAGAGATCCAATCAGCTCCCACAGTCGAGAAGTTCTTCCTAGGTTCATTTGGTATCTCCAAATCTGTAGTTTGATGCCATTGTTCCTCATCCTAGTCTCCAGGGCAGTACAGTACAAGCTTGCTCCCTCCTCCCTTTGACTTCCCCTCACATATTTATACATAGCCATCATGTCTCCTCTTAGCCTTCTCTTCTTCAGGCTAAATATGTCCAGATCTTTAAGCCATTCCTCATAGGGCTTGTTCTCCAGACCCTTGATCATTTTAGTTGCCCTCCTCTGGACACATTCCAGCTTGTCAACACTTTCCTTCAATTGTGGTGGATTTTGATATCACCTGTGATTAAGTCCAAAGGTTCTTCTGTAAAAAGGGGAAAATGCCGGTGCCATCCACGCTTCCACCACCATTTCCACACTTAGGCCTTCAAAAAGGCCAGAATGCCTTCTTTTAGGTTCTCCTTTTAGGTTTTCCTGGGATAGAGTAAGCTCTTGCCTTTTGTCATTCTACTCAGAGAAGGAGATGGTCTCTATAAGAGTAACTGTCATTTTGTTACTGTTTTGAATCATAATGTAAATATCTGATATGCAGGATGTATTTTCATTCACTGGACCAAATTTAGCACACATACCTGATATGCCCAAATTTGAATACTGGTGGGGTTTGGGGAGGGGGGGGTTGATTTTGTGATTTGGGAGTTGTAGTTGCTATCATTTATAGTTCACCTACAATCAAAGAGCATTCCGAACCACACCAATGATGGAATTTAACCAAACATGGCACACAGAGCTCCCATGACCAACAGAAAATGCTGGAAGGGTTTGGTGTGCAGTGACCTTGAGTTTTAGAGTTGTGGTTCATCTGTATCCAGAGAGCACTGTGGACTGAAACAATGCTGGATCTGGAGCTAACTTGGCACGAATACTCACTATGCCCAAATGTGAACACTGGTGAAGTTTAGGGAAAATAGACCTTGACATTTGGGAGTTGTAGTTGCTGGGATTTATAGTTCATCTACAATCAAAGAGCACTCTGAACCCCAGCAATGATAGAATTGGGCCAAACTTTCCACACAGAACCCCCAGAACCAACAAAAAATACTTTGCTTTCCAATGGTCCGTGGTGACCCTTCCAACACCCCCTTGTGACTCCTCCAGGGGTCCAAACCCACAGGTTGAGAAACGCTACCCTAGAGACAGGCCAAGGGATATAATTAAGCATAATTTTCACTGAAGTGTCTAGACTTATACATCAGTATATAGAGTACTTTTTTGGGAATGAAAGTGTTCAATGTTTTTTTTAATATTATAATTCCTCTATAAATATGAAGGGAAAAATGCCAACTGTAAGAGAAGCCAGATGGGACAACTATTTTTGGAGCTCTTTATGCATATATTGTATCCCTGATTAGCATTCATTAACTCAGGAGAAGGGCGGGTGGGTGAGAGAACGAGCTTTCCCTACCAACATTAAACCAATAACCCTGGCATGGAGCCAAGGCAGCTCTTGTGGATTAATTGTTTTATAACTGCTTTAATTAAAACTGTTCTGTGTATGATTAACCTAAAAGTTTTTCATTTCCACCAAATTGTTGAACAAATGAGACATTAATATTTTACATTAACAGTAGTGCTGTTGCTTCTGTGTTCTGAACAGCTTGGGTTGTGTTTACTCAAAGCAGATGCTAATGGGTTGGTAAATCAGTCTTTCCAGGGACAGATTCACATGGCTCTGTGAACTAAATTCAAGATGACTTCATTTTTGCAACAGAGCTGAGATTCCTATATGTAGTCATCTTTCAGACCTCTGGATCATAAGAGCAGTTTATCAACAAAAGATATGTAATTGAACACTAAAGTTGGCATTGGCCAAGCCACCACACTTCCAGTTTCTACGTATAATTGCAAAAGCTAGATAGTGAAGGAAGCTGATGGGAAGTAAATGAGCTCATTTCCAATGTGGAGCTGGAGAAGTGTTCTGCAGATACTGCGGACTTCTAAAAAGGCAGATAAATGGGCTCTGGATCAAATCAAGCCTGAACCTTTCCTGGAACTCAAGATGATTAAACCAAGACTGTCGTAGTTTGACCATGTCATGAGAAGGTGCGGAAAGCTTGGCCTCTCACTGAGACAACCAGCAGGCACCAAACAATCCCTTTTCAATGCCAGAAATAAAATTTAATGGTGTAATGGTATAAAATGTTAACCCTTTCCACTACCTAGACAGCCGCATCTACAAAAGTCGACATGGATGCTGAGTTACAACACCATCTGAGCTCTGCAAGTGCAGCATTTTTTGAATGAAGCAGGGAGCGTTTGAAGATCTGGACATCCATAGGGATGTCCAGATCCTATAAAGTTATTGTCCTCCCAACTCTGTTGTATGCCTCTGAATGTGGATCAGCTAATGTGTTATTATTATATTATTATCATCTACAAACATCATTCTCAACTTCTGGAAATATCTCATCAGTGTTACATTTGGAAAAAAACTTGCAAATCTCTTGGGAAGACAGGTGGACAAATATCAGTGTTCAGGAAGAAGTAAAGACCACCAGCTTTGAAATGATGATCCTCCACTATCAACATAGTCCAAATGGCCAATCAGCGTCTCCCAAAGTGGCTACTTTATCCTCAGTTCAAGAACGGAAAGTGGACAGCAAAACATATTTAAAGATGGGCTTCAAACTAATTTGAAAAATGTGGAATAAACTCTGAGAACCGTGCTTTAACACAGCAGTTTAACCACCAGCTGCAGTAAGTCTTGTCAATTGAACGGTTGGCAGTTTGAAGCTTGGGTCGGGGGTGAGCGCCTGACCTTCAGCCCAGCTCACTGCTCACCTTGCAGATTGAAAACAGCTGGGAGTAGATAAATAGGTAGCACTTAGCAGGGAGGTATTTTAGCTTCCCACAAAAGGAATATTCATTTAGAGCACTACCTAACTATTCCACTTCCTCTACCCTTAAGAAGAATATATACTAGGGCTAGGTTTGAACAACTCGGTACTATGGTGCAAACCGGGCATTACTGTAACATCCCAAGAAGTGAGAGATTCTGCATCTGGGGAGAACAAACAGTGGAAGACATTGAACATTTCTTAATTGACTGTCCAGCATACACTGAACTGCGAGACAGATATTTACATCCAATACTATCCAACTGCAGGTCCCTCAACAGAAATGATATTCTGACATACCTCTTGCAAGTGCAGGAAAGATCCAGCATAATCAGAGTAAGCCTTTTTATTCTGAAAGCTATTAAGAAAAGAGCAGATTTCCTGAAAGAAGAACCAGGAAAATAAGATTCTGACTTATCACCTTGTTGTCTTGTTTTTTACTCGTGTTCTATTTTGAAATGGTCATATGACTGATCAAATAAATAAATATTATTATTATAATGGCACCATAAGGAAATACCAGAAAAATGTGGGCGATTTGATCAAAGGGAGGAAGTCTGATCAAAGGGCTCTTCAGAATGGTGAAGGGACCAACAGCACCCCCCCCCCTCACATGGCGGGAATCAAGCACAACCTCCAAGACACCGAAGATGGGAAAAGCCCCCCCCCCTCTCTATATATGTACTGTGAATGTCCTGTTAGTGTATAAAAGCATCAAATGTTTTCTGTATATATGTTCTATAATCCACCCTGAGTCCCCTTTGGGGTGAGAAGGGTGGAGTATAAATCAATAAGTAAGTAAACTGCGATGCTTTGGCCCTTGAGATCAAGAAAAAAACCATGCGGATCCAGAATACGCCTCTACAGTCACCTCCAAGATTCTCCCCTTGGAAGATAATCATACTTGGCCACAAGTGATCGCCTATATTGATGATATGATCATTTGAAGACACAACCACTAGAAAAGGCAATAATACTTGGCAAGGTAGAAGAGTGTAGGAAAGGAAGAAGACCGTATTCTAGGAGATAGACTCAATGAAGGAAGCCATGCATTATCTGCAAGACCTGATCATTGGGTGACCTGGAGGTCTCTTGTTCAAAGGATTCTTATAAGTCAAAGTCAACTTGACAGCAGTTAACAATGACAAATTAATGTTTAAAATATAATGTTTCATTTGTTTCAGCATTTCATTGAGCAGCAGTCTAGTCACTACAGTCAATTTGCTTTGAAAACAAACCAACAAATAAACCAGGGGAAATCTCTGAGCATCTCGATTGCAGATTGAGAAAGAATATTGTGAAGTCTTTCAGAACAAACACGCAAACAATACCCTGAATCTTAACATTTTTCTTATCTATTGGGCCATCAGAAAGCCTCGGAGTATTGATTTCGAAAGAGACCATTGTGGTGAAATGCACTAGTAATCAATCCATAATGGGCAGGAATCCATAAAACTTTCCCCCTGGTTTTTGCTTATGTCTGTCTCCAGCTTTGTGTAATACAATCACTACAATTACCCCATAAAAGCTTTTATTGATTTTTATAAGTTGTTTTCTCAAGTCGTCCCCCCTCCCTCACTGTCCCCATATTGTAGATATACACAATCGATAACGTTGTTTTTCTCTTTTGGTGTAAGATGCTGTCATTCCTAAAACTCTAAACAGATATTCATTAATACTAGCGGTGGGTCAAGTGTACGCAGTAAGAAGGAAATTGTTGTGAATGTATCTTATCATTACAGATAATTTTCCTTGTGTTTTTCCCCTACACTTGGCACACAATAGCTACTTGAATGAAATCAGCTGGGAACAGTTGTTAAGTCAAAGCAAAGAGAGCAGTCTAGCACGGTTGTTTGTTGAGAAACAGAGGTCAGCACTTTGGACAGCTGTCAAATGATAATTCTCTAGATCAGTGTTCCTCAACCTGGGGGTTGGGACCCTGGGGGGGGGGGGTCATGAGGGGGTTCCTGAGGGGTCACCAGAAACAATCAGAAAACATATATTTCTGATGGTTTCAGGAACCCCTTTGACAGAGAAGGCTGAAGATCTCTCTGCCTGTCCTTTTCTTCCTTTTTTGGAAACAGACGGCGAATCCTCCCACCAGAAGCCCACTTCCACTGTGATTGGCCGACCTCTCAGCCAAGGAGAGGGCTATTTCTGAGACAGAGGGGAGAGTAGGCATGCTCAGCGCATAGCAGCTTGGTGCACATGTGCGGGGCAAGGGAGAGTGTGCGAAGCTGGAGGGAGGCTTGCACCAGTGAGTCCTTTCAACTCATGGGGTTTCTGTGTGAGAAAATTGGCCCAATTCTATCAGTGGGGTTCAGAATGCTCTTTGATTGTAGGTGAACTATAAATCCCAGTAACTACAACTCCCAATGTCAAGATCTATTTTCCCCAAACTCCACCAGTGTTCACGTTAGGGCATATTGAATATTTGTGTCAAGTTTGGTCCGGATCATTGTTTTGAGTCCACAGTGCTCACTGGATGTAGGTGAACTACAACTCCAAAATTCAAGGTCAATGTCCACCAAACCCTTCCAGTATTTTCTGTTGGTCATGGGAGTTCTGTGTGCCAAGTATGGTTCAATTCCATCATTGGTGGAGTTTAGAATGCTCTTTCATTGTAGGTGAACTATAAATCCCAGCAACTACAACTCCTAAATGACTAAATCAATCCCCACCCTAACTCACCCGTATTCAAATTTGGTTGTATTGATATTTGTGCCAAATTTGATCCAGTGGATGAAAATACATCCTGCATATCAGATATTTACATGACAATTCATAACAGTAGCAAAATTATAGTTATGAAGTAGCAACGAAAATAATTTCATGGTTGTGGGACACCATGACATGAGGGGTTGCAGCAGCATTAGGGAGGTTGAGAACCACTGCTCTAGATATAGGTACTCCTTAGGCTTATGTGGGGACCAATTTTGAGATCAAGGGCCAATCTCCCCAAGCCCTAAGTGGTGATGTGTTGGGCCATTTGGGAAACACTCCACTTTGAGGTCTTTTCCAGTTCTGATTCTGATACCTTGATCATGGCCCAAAGGCAAAAATGAACCCATCAGGTAGATGCTAGGAATCGGCAGTAAGTTGGTCATCCTCTGTCCTGCAGTATAGAAATCCAGTGATAGGAAAGACTGTATGAGCTGTTCTTTCTGTCTCTGCTACCAATCTTTAAATTTCCATCCAGAAAGCTGAAATGACTCCAGAGCTTTTGATTTGGAAATGATTTTCTGTGCAACAATGAAATGGAATATTTAAAAATGACCAGGAAATAAAGGTTGTCATAAATAATACGAACAGAATGTCTCTCCTTTTCTCTGTGTTTAGTTTTTTTTCAAAGAGAAGGCTGAAGCAAAACAGACCTGACAGCCTGGACCATCGAATATCCTGCTAACAAAGCAGTCTTTGCTCAATTTGCGGGATAAGCATATTGTATTTCTTCTTTCCCCTGTCCATTAAAACCAGAGCCTGGCAGGCCATCTCATTCCAAAGAAAGGCACTTGATTGGATTTCAGCTGCTTCCTCTCCTGTGATTTGCAGGGCAGCATTTCCAGGGCAGATCTCGAATAAGAGACTGCATCGAATAAGAGGTTGAATAAGTGGTTGCATTGAATCAGAGGTTGCATATTGGATTGTGGGAATGAGAAGTGGGGCAAGAATTGGGAAAATTGTTTCTAGCACCCAGTTTTTGCTTGCTATTCAAGCGGTGCTTCTTGTAGGTCAAAGCATGGTCCAAGGTAACTCCCAGGTATTTGGGTGTGCTGCAATGCTCCAGTGGGATTCCTTCCCAGATCATCCTCCGAGCTCGAAATCCTTGTCTGTTCTTAAGATGAAAAGCACATGTTTGCATTTTAGATAGATTAGGAATCAGCTGGTTTTCCCTGTAGTAGGCAGTAAGAGCACCTAAAGCTTCTGTTCAATCATTTCAAAGCTCCCTGCTTGGGTGGTGATGGCACGATCATCAGCATAGATGGAACTTTCTGTTCCTTCTGGCAGTGGTTGATCATTTGTGTAAATGTTAATCATTGAAGGAGCAAGCACACTCCCCTGAGGCAGGCAGGCCGTTCTACACATCGTAATAAACTGGATATTCTTACAATCAGATGTTGGAGTTTGCTTCAGATTTAATTTCTTTGGAGGAGAACGTTCAATCTGGTGTTCTGCCTCCGTTGTTCTGGAACCTTGTGTTACAAAACAGGTTGTGTTTTGCTGCCTTTGCTTCCAGTATGTTTCCAAACTGAATGCCTGGCTGATATCATTTGTACCTGGGTACGGAAGCTGGTTTGTACGCCACATACTCTTTGGTCTGTAACAAGAGCATCAAAATGTTTAATCACTGATTTGCTTTCATGGAGGTATATAAATCTTCTCATTACATCTGCTGGCTCTTGATTCTTACAGGCACAAACATATTGGATGCAGACGTATTACTTGGCTACCCTAGCATGCAAATTTCAAATTTAATATCACGCTGCAAGGCCTGTTCATTTTAATGCAAATTCTAAGAGAAGATTATATTTTGCAGTTGTAAATTAGATGCCACAGCAGGTTGTATTGATTGTATGTGCGCGTGTGCGTGCCGGGGGGGGGGGGGGATAGCAAAGATTTTTGTTTTTTTCCCCTTCCTTTAAAATTGTTTGAGCATTGCATAGAAAACAAAGGACATGAATAACAACAAGATTCCAAAGAAACCAGAGGTTTATTAAGAATTGTTATGAGGTTGTCTGTTTTGGTTTGGTTTGCTCACCAAGCTTGAGGCAAAGCATTGATTAAAAATGACAGTAATTTGGGCTAGATACATTTCTTTGTGAGCAATTCTACTAGTGCAGAATTCCTTGTGAGAGGGCCATGAAGCGGATGTAAAGGGGTTCATATGGAAATACACACCTCTAAACCAGTTGTTCTCAACCTTTTCCCTTAATACACTTCCTCTTGTTGTGGTGACCCCAAACATAAAATAATTTTGTTGCTACTACATAAGTGTAATTTTGGTACTGTTATGAATCGTAATGTAAATATCCAATATGCAGGATGTATTTTCATTCATTGGATCAAATTTGGCACAAATACCCAATATGCCTACATTTGAATACTTGTGGGGGGGGGGGTTGGGGAGCATTAATTTTGTAATTTGGGAGTTGTAGTTGCTGGGATTTATAGTTCACCTACAGTAAAAGAGCATTCTGAACTACCCCAACGATGGAATTAAACCAAACTTGGCACACGGAACTCCCATGACCAATAGAAAATACTTGAAAGGGTTTGGTGGGCATTGACTTGAGTTTTGGAGTTGTAGTTCACTTACATTCAGAGAGCATTGTGGATTCAAACAATGATGGATCTGGACCAAACTTGGCACGAATACTCAATAAGCCGAAATGTGAACATTGATGGAGTTTGGGGAAAATAGTCCTTGACATTTGGGAGTTATAAAGGTAAAGGTTCCCCTAACATTAACTCCAGTCGTATCCGACTCTGGGGCTTGGTGCTCATTTCCATTTCTAAACCGAAGAGCCGGCGTTGTCCATAGACACCTCCAAGGTCATGTGGCCGCCATGACTGCATGGAGCACCACTGCCTTCCTGCCAGAGTGGTACCTATTGATCTACTCACATTTCCATGTTTTCAAACTGCTAGGTTAGCAGAAGCTGGGGCCAATAGCTGGAGCTCACCCCACTTCCCGGATTCGAACCTACGATCTTTCAGTCTGCAAGTTCAGCAGCTCAGTGCTTTAACCCATTGTGCCACTGGGGGTTCCTTGGGACTTGTAGTTGCTGGTATTTATCATTCACCTACAATTGAAGAGCATTCTGAATCCCACCAACGATAGAATTAGGCCAAACTTCCCACACAGAACCCGCATGACCAACAGAAAAACTGTGTTTTCTGTTAGTCTTTGATGACCCCTCTGATACCCCCTTGTGATCCCCCCAGGGATCTCGACCCCCAGGTTGAAAAACGCTGATGTAAATGCACCTCCTTATTTATTTACAGATTATGACAAGGCTGTATACTCTCATTCAACTTATTCAATTTTTATTCAGAACACATCATGCAACGACTTGACAAATCCAAGGCTGAAGTTAAAATTGCTGGAAGAAACATTAACAACCTTAGATATGCAGATGATATCACTTTGATAGCTAGAAGAGTCAGAAGCGACTGAAGAATAAACAACAACAAATATTTTGCCCTTCTCACCCCGAAGAAGACTCTAGAGTGGATCACAGAACACATATACGGCAAACATTCAATGCCATGATACACTGACAAGACAGACAAATGTACACAAATAGAGGTATATATAGGCTCTCCCATCTTCAGCATCTTGGAGGCTGTGCTTGATTCTGGCCATGGGTGTGTGTGTGCGCGCGCAGGTGCTGTCGCTCCATCTTCTCTTTTGAAGAGGTTTGTTCGTAAACTTCCTCTTTTATCGAATCGCCAGCATTTTTCTGGCATTTCCTCATGGGTGCCTTAAATACCTCCCCACTTTAAAGCAGTACCTATTTATATACTCACATTGCTATTTTTGAAACTGCTAGATAGACAGAAGCTGGGCAAAAGCCCAGGAGCTCACCCCAACCCGGGTTTTGAACTGTCAACTTTTCAGCTGGCAAGATTTACTGCAGCTGGCAGTTAACCTGCTGTGCTAAAACCCAGCAGTTTATGTGAAATCTCCGGTCTAAACTGTGTGACATATGGAGGTGAACACCTTGATAGAAAAAAGCACTGTGGATCAGTATAAGTTGTAGAGAAGACATTTGTTTCTGTAGGTGAATGTGAACGAAATAAATAATGTTTCTGGGTTTTTTCTGATCTAAGACAAAAATCTGTTGTGTGTGAAAATGTAATTTAAAATGGTTAGACTCTAGTGGGCCTATATGTTCAGTCAAAAATGAATGTTTTCTTTTTTCTCTGTTGGTATGAAATCTTATTAGAGAAGATGTTGCTGGGGCATATTGTTTCATTGGTTATGTTGTTGTTTTTAACCATTCTTATCTCCAGTGGACCAGGACAGCTAATAATTAAAATGCATAGCAAAAGCTCACTTTGCTTTCACAGTTTATCAGGAGTCTCTACTGAAATGATCACGAGTCATAATTTAAAGGAAGAGTTCTCTGTATTTCTTGGGTTTTTTTTAATCTGAAAGTTATGAGTCTGGATTAAAGATAAAACCAACAAAACTGACAAAATGAATGTGAACTGGCAGAGAAAATTACATCCACAGAACTAGGATGGGTAATCCCTGGCATGAAAACACTCCATGTGGAAGGAATCTAGAAGTCTTAGTAGACCACAAGGTGAACATGAGTCAGCAGTGTGATGTGGCTTCTCAAGAAGCTAATGCAATTCTAGGCTGCATCAATAGGAAAACAAGTGTCTAGATCAGTGTTTCTCAACCTTCCTCATGCCGCAACCCCTTAATACAGTTCCCGTGACCCCCAACCATAAAATTATTTTTATTGGTACTTCATAACTATAATTTTGCTATTGTTATGAATTGTAATGTAAATATCTGATATGCAGGATGTATTTTCATTCACTGGACCAAATTTTGCACAGATACCAGATATGCACAAATTTGAATACTGGTGGGATTTGTGATGGGGGATTGATTTTGTCATTTGGGAGTTGTGGTCGCTGAGATTTTTAGTTCACCTACAATCAAAGAGCATTCTGAACTCCATCAACAATGGAACTGAACCAAACTTGGCAGACAGAACTCCCATGACCAACAGAAAATACTGGGAGGGTTTGGTGGGCATTGACCTCAGGTTTTGGAGTTGTAATTCACCAACACCAAAAGGAAGAGAAGGACAGAGAGATCTTCAGCCTTCTCTGCAAAAAGGATTCCTAAGACCATCAAAATGTGTGTTTACTCTGAAACCCTCCCTCATGACCCTCCTAGGGGTCCCAACCCTCAGGTTGAGAAACACTGCTCTAGATAGAGGGAAGTCATAGTCCTGTTCTGTTCAGCCTTGGTCAGACCTCACCCTAGAATGACCATGTGTTCAGTTCTGTGGACCAAACTCAAGAAGGAGATAAACAAGCTGGAAGCAATCCAGAGAAGGGCAACCAAAAAGGTCAAACGTTTGGAAATCATGAATCCTAAGGAGCAGCGTAGGGAGCTGGGTAGGTTTCATCCTGGGGGATCCCTCATAGCAGAATCTGACTGTCTTTCAAAGGTAGAGTCTTGGTGGTGTCTCTTTATGTGAATGAGACCTACTCTGGACCCACACGGTCTTTCACTTTGAGGACATAGATTTCCAGGTGGAAGGAGGTCCCGACAGAGATTTGCTGGACTTGCATTCCTCTTGGCATGTTGCAACAATGTGATGCAGCAGCTAAAATACCAACAAGATTTTGGATCTACATCAAAAGGAATCTAGTGACTAGATCAGCAGTTCCCAACCTTTATTTGACCAGGGACCACTTGACCAGGCTCTTCCCAATTTAGAAAATTGCCTGAACAGACCACATCAGCTCTGCTTTCTGATAAAGAACATATGCCGTCCAGTAGTCACCATCTGCTCACCTACAAAAAACCATATTTAATAATCTAGAACTGATGTGGTAGTAGTAATATTTCATGGGTAGTCAGCCTCTCCCATCCCGGCATCCCTGTTGCCTTGGCACTATAAGAGGATTTGCAAGACCAGTCACTCTTGCTGCCTTGTGGTTTTAAGGCAGTGGTGTAATGGTGAGGCTGTGGACCATATTTTCATTCTTGTGGACCACTGGTGGTCCACAGACCATAGGTTGGAAACCACTGGTCTAGATCAAGGGAAGTCATGATGCCCCTCTCTTCTGCTTTGGTCAGACCTTACCTGGAATAACCCAGTGTCCAGTTCTGGGCCTCATAATTCTAGAGGGATATGGACAAGTTGGAAGGTGTCCATAGGAGGGCAACTAAAAGGATTGAAGATCTTGAGACCATGAATCCCTTTGAGGAGCGGCTTAACGAGCTGGGTCTGTTTCTCCGCAGAAGAGAAGGTTGAGAGGAGACATGAGAGCTACATATAAATATCTGAAAGGATATCATAACAAAGAGGGAGAAGGTTTGTTTTCTGCTGCCCTGGTGGCTAGAACTCAGTGCAGCCGTAGGTTCAGATAACAGGGAAAGAGATTCCACCTGAACATTAGGAAGAATTTCCTGACAGTAAGAAGAGCTGTCCAACACTGGAACTCACTGTCTTGTAGTCTGGTGGAAGATCCTTCGTTGAAGGCTTTTAAACAGAGTCTGAATGGTCATCTGTTGGGGATGCTTTGCTTGTGCTTTTCCTGCATGGCGGAGGGTTGGACTAGATGGCCCACGTGGTCTCTTCCAACTCTATGATTCTCTGATTCTAAGACTCTGATTCTGTTTTCAAGCCAGACATCACCCCATATTAGTGCATAACTCTTATTGATGCAGCGTTGGGTTTTGAGTGGCCCTTTGGTGCCGGTCGTTCCTCCTGTTCTGTGCTCCAGTGCCATACCATTCAGGCAATTCTGAGGAAGGCTGTGGAGCTTCCCTCCCTCCGCTGCCAGCCCTTTTCAGAATGCTGGACCGCGTTTCCTCCTGGAGTGCCGTGAAGTGGCAAGACAGTTGATTTGTGTAACCATGTAATAAGAGCCTGGAGTATCCGACATGAGTGCCGGGGATCCCAGTGGTGAGGCCGGGGAGCCATCGAGTGCCAATCACAGGCCCGGGGTGGCTGCCGCTGCAAAGAGCCGCTGTTTGTGCAATGGCAGGCGTTCCTATGGCAACAATGGGATTGAAGAAGAGGAAGCAATAGGAGGAATAGGTTACTATGGGGGCACTCCATTGCCTCCGCCTTTGAGGCCATTGAGATGCGGCACTTTTCTGGCTTAAGCTGGTTCTATGTCTGATGCGGGTGTGTTAAAACAATCAAAGGATTGGTGTTGGTTTGCCTCTGTGCAGGCATTTCTTTCTCAATGTATTATTAACCGAGAGCATGTCCCCTCCAAACGTGTCCTTTTTTCTTGGCTTGTTCTTGTTCACAGATGATTTTTTGTGTCCTATGGAGAAAAAACTGGAGGCTAAATCCTACGGTAATCCTATCGAAAATTAGCAAGAATCTGGAGGGATCCTAGAGTAGAATTAATGTGTTTTAGAGTAGAATTAATGTGACTAGGACACAATGGATCAATCGATTCAAATAACAGGAAAAGATATTCCACCTAAACATCAGGAAGAACATCCTGATGGTAAGAGCTGTTCAATTGTGGAGCATCCTGCTTATCTTTTCTGGCGGTTTTCAGGCAGTCTGTGTGGCCATCTATCAGTGTGCTTGAATTCCTACATGGCAGAATGTAGTTGGACTGGATGGCTCTTGCGGTATCTTCCAACTCTAAGATTCCATGATACATCTAGTTCAGTGGTTCTCAACCTGTGGTCCGTGAATCACCAGTGGTATGCAAGAATGAAAATATAGTCCGCAGCCTCACCATTACTACACCGTTGCCTTGAAACTACGAGGCAACGACAGCGACTGGTCTCGCGAAACCCTCTTATAGTGCCAAGGAAATGGGGATGTTGAGAGGCGAGAGGCTGACAACCCAGAAAAGACTACTACTACCACATCAGTTCTAGATTGTTAAACATGGTTTTCTGTGGGTGAGAAGATGGCGACTACTGGGTGGCATATGTTCTGTATCAAATTAGTGTTGATGTGGTCTATCCAATGCAATTTTCTGAATCAGGACCTCAAATAACTAAAGTGAATCTGAAGTTGGCAAAAACTGATTTGTAACTCTTTTGGTGCTAATGTTGGAGACTGGTCTCTGTTTAAATGGCCTCAGGTCAAAGTGGTCCCAGGTCAAGTGGTCTCTGGTCAAAGTCGTCTCAGGTCAAAAAAAGGCCCCTCTTCAAGTGATCCCTGGTCAAAGTGGTCCTTGGTCAAGTGGTCTCAGGTCAAAGTAATCCCTGGTGAAAGTGGTTCCTGGTCAAGTGGTCACTGGTCAAAGTGGTCACTGGTAAAATAGGTCCCTGGTCAAGTGATCCTTGGTCAAAAAGAGGTTGGGAATGGCTGGTCTAGTTTAAATAGGTATTATCTGTTTATCTTACGGCAATAAATATATGAACCTTTGATGTTCTCCAGAGGAGAAAAACATTTTTTTATTGGCTTGACTCACTCTATCCTAACCTTTTGCTTTTCAAATATCTGTTGTGTCACCTTACAATGGAAGTTGCATTCCAAACTATACCACTACCCCCAGATTGCTTAAGGTGGCATGAATGTTATGCTGAAAGTGGAGCAGTTAAGAGAGGCCATGGAGACATAATGCAGTTTATCTAAACTGGGATGCAGAAGGTCATTAAGGAGAAGCACAGAGTATTTGACACAGAGATCAAAAGCTATCGATGGCACCTTCTGGTGCTGATAATTCAGCCAAGAAGAGCCTTGGCTTCCTCTTGATGGTTGCATATGCACAACCTCTGATTAACAGTAAGTGGTGCTGTCATTTTGACATGGCTGGATAAACTGTTATTGAGTAATCTATTAAGCCTGTCAACTTCAAGCATCCTATTACATGACTTGGTTGCTAATTACCCAAATGATAAGATCCTAAAGAGCCGGGTTTGGTGAATGTATTTGTTTCCTGATGGTTCCCAGAGAGACACCTGGATTGGAGTTGTATATTGCAATATTAGATTGAGGGGAAAGAGAAGGAAACTGGATGCGAGCCAAACATGGAATGGAGTCCAGGGAACAGAAAAGGATGATGTCTGTAATACTCGCAGAACAGATTTCCATATCGCCAATGAAATTAGCTGCTGTCTCCCTTGTATGAGCGACCTCCGTGATGGATGGTTATACTCTTAATGGGAAATGTATTTCAGCTGCTTTACAGCTTAAAAGCATGCCTAATTGTGTTTTCGTAGATAAACATCTTCATTCAGACCACTTTGAAAATTAATGATAGTCTTCCTCTCTTTTAAAAAAAAGACCTGCTGGGGAGTCAGTGGTTTCTTAGCAATTGCACCTCTTTCTTTTCTTCTCCTTGTCCTAACCCTCCTCATCCTCCTCCTTTTCCTCTTCTTCATCCCTCCTCCTCCTTTTATTTATTTATTTATTTATTTATAGCGTTTATATTCCGCCCTTCTCACTCTGAAGGGGACTCAGGGCGGGTCACAGAACACATATATGGCAGACATTCAATGCCATTAAGCAGACAGGACAGACAACAGATAGAGGTATTATGTCGGCTTTGGCATCCTGGAAGTTGTGTTCGATTCTGGCCACAGGGTGGTGCTGTAGCTCCATCCTCTATCACAAAGAGCACACTTCCGCCTTCATTTGATCACCAATATTTCCTTTTGATGGTGCCGTAAAATACCTCCCCGCTAAAGTAGTGGCTAATTTCTCTACTCACAGCTGTTTTCGAATTGCTTATGTGGACAGTAAGCTGGGCTGACAGTCAGGTGCTCACCCTGACCCAGGCTTCGAACTGCCAGCCTTTCAATTGGTGTGATCTGTTGCTGCTGGTGATTAACAGCAGCTGTGCTAAAGCCCGGTAGTTCAATGAAGCACCTACACTCTTTGACAGGGAAGGCTAAAGGCCTTGTAAACAAATAACTCTAATGATTCCATTGTCTTAAACCATAGCAGTTACAGCTGGATCAAACTGCATTCATTCTTCAGCAGCATAGCCAGAGGTGGCCCTAGGTAATTTTCAACGGTAAGCAAACAGTATTTTGGCGCCCCCCCCCCCCCGCAACCAATCATTGATATATATTTTCTGTTTGTTGTGGGAGTTCTGTGTGCCATATTTGGTTCAATTCCATCATTGCTGGAGTTCAGAATGCTCTTTGATTGTAGGTGAACTATACATCCCAGTAACTACACTTGCCGCATTTGCTCCCTTGCCTGGCCTGCTTTGGATCCGGAGGCGTTCCTGAAGACCCCGGCATGTGCACCAAAAGTCACCTCTTCTCCTGACTTTCTCCTCAGCCATTGGGACCGAGAAAGAGAGAGAGAGAGAGGTGGAGATGCCCACCTTTCCTGAAGGTAAGCGCAAAACCAAAGGAGGGAGCGGAGGTGGGAGATACCTCCAGCTGGAGGGGCTCTCTCTCTCTCTCTCTCTTGGTCCCAATGGCTGAAGAGAAAGTGAGGAGAAGAGGCGACTTTTGGTGCGCACGCTGGGGTCTGCAGACACGTCTCAGGACCCGAAGCGGGCCAGGCGCGGCGGCTCTGCCCCTTGGCCCACCCGCAGATTGGGGAGAGGAGAGGAGGTGGGTGGAGCGCCGGGAGATCGGGAAAGGGAGCCGGTCATGGAGAAGGGATCAAACGTGGAGAACGATTGAGCGCTGGCTCTGCTTGTGCACCCGGTGGCTGGGTGGAGCAGGAACGAGAGGGGCTAGGCAGGGCTCAAGGGCCTGGCCCCTTTGGGAAGAGGATCGCCCGGCAGCGAGGCAAGAAAGCCGAGGTTCCTCCCGGACTGCTAGGGCTGTTGTGAGCTGAGGGGGCGCTCCTCAAGTGGCTGTCGAGGGGCATTTACAGAGGTGCCTCTGCACCCCTGGCAAAAAAAAAATTCTGCGACCGCTTACTTCGCGTAATGGATGAGCCGCCCCTGAGCATAGCTTAGATGGGAAATCAGAGAGACGTGCACCTGGGAGAAAACAGGAAATGTTGTTCAAATCTTGCAAAGCAAAACAAAAATTGGAATGTCAAAGTCCAGACAAGCCTCATGTTTTTAACCCTGCATTGTCCAGCACCACCTCCTCCAGGTGATGGGACTTGCTCACCGTGTGTGGAAGGTGCTCTGCTACTTCTGAACCCAGCCGCAGCCCCATTTATAATAGGACATGGTCTGGTCTGTGTATTTTGTAAGCAAGGTTTTCCTGAATAAAAAGACATGAGCAGAAGGAAGCAGCCTGCCTGTGGCATAGAAATGCTGTTAGCAAGCTTCAGGCATATCACAGAAAGAATGGTCCTGAGAGGGCCATTTTCCGCCTTCAGCTTTTGAACTCTTCTTTCTTCCTTTGCCTCTTTTGTCTCGTTCCTCAACTCCGCACCTGAGGTTTGAGATTTATCCTGCATTCATGTAGTAGTTTTGATCATTTGAATAGTTATTGCTGTTCTGTTGGGAATTCTTGCTAACACTGGGGAGGAGGTGATCTCCCCTAAAGCGACTGGTTTTTTTAAACACATTTCCTTATAATGGAAACAAACCAATTTCAAATTCTCCTTAGCCAGCATGACCAATTTGTCCATCTCGGCTAGTTCACAGATCCTTATCAGCCCTGGTTGTGTTGGGTTAACTGGTTCCTTTCCATCTTGGAGCATATACAAATCTTGCTGCAGTTTATCGTATATTGTATCAATATTGTAAATGTTCTTTCTAAGTGGTCATCCAGCATTCCCACAAAAGAAAACTCTGGCCTCATCATGAATTTAATCTTAACAGTATCTTCCTGTATCAAATACATTCTGGAGGGAGTTGATCATAAAGTCACACTGGAGGACTTAGCTTGCATTTAGAGTGTAGAATAATGCAGTGTAATGTCATTTCATATTTATGCAAACATGTGAACAATATCTTATACATATCTGATAAACCTTATCCAAGCTCTTGTGACCAGCCCACAATGTATCCAGAAGCTTTTTTGTTATTTAAGAAGATTGTTATCAGGCTAACTAACTGCAATATCACAAAGCATTACCACCTCACCCACTTCATAGGAAATCTGCTACAAACAAGAGCTTTTTTTGTTGAGTTCCAGGGTCGGAGAAGTAGATGGTGAAAACAGAAGAACAGCCTTCCTCAGGGGAGCGTGCTTGCTCCATGAATGTTTAACATTTACACAAATGATCGGCCACTGCCAGAATGGACAGAGAGTTTCATCTATGCTGATGATTGCATCATCAATTCTCAAGCAGGGAGCTTTGAAATAGTTAAACAGAAGCTCTCCGAAGCGTTAGGTGCTCTTACTGAGTATTCCAGGGGAATCCAGCTGATTCCTAATCCATCTAAAACACTGATGTGTGTTTTTCATCTTAAGAACAGACAAGCATCTCGAACATTACTGCTGACCCATAGGTCAGCGGTCCGAATCTGAGAAAAGTGGGTTGTTCTCCCTCTGTCAGCTGCAGCTCCCCATGTGGGGACATGAGGGAAGCCCCCCACAAGGATGGTAACACATCAAACATCTGTGCATCCCCATGACAAATTCCTTGCAGACAGCCAATTTTCTCACACCAGAAGTGACTTGCAGTTTCTCCAGTTGCTCCTGACATGAAAAAAAAAAATCTTGAGCTCTGAGGATTACCTGGGAAGGAATCCCACTGGAGCATTGCAGCACTCCAAGATACCTGTGAGTCACTCTGGACCATTCTCTGACTCACAAGAAGCACTGCTTGAATATCAAGCCAAAAATGAGAGCTAGAAATAATAGCATATGAAAGCTGACTGGCACAACCTGGGGGTCGCAACCAGACACAGTGAAGACACCTGCCCTTGTGCTTTGCTATTCTGCTGCTGTATCCACATGCCCAGTGTGGAAAACATCTCACCATGTTAAAACAGTGGATTTGGTTCTTAATGAGACATGCCGCATTATCACAGGATGTCTACACCCTACACCATTGGAGAAATTATTGATGGAGTTTCATGGGGTTAACCTGGCATGATGTGAATTGTAATAACCCGGGTAATGCCGGGTATCCAAGCTAGTTGACCATAAAGAGAAAGGGTTGGCTAGCCAGAGGAGGAGGTAAAGTATTAGCTTCCAGCTGTTTCATTCTAAGGATGAGGTTAAGGTGCCCTAATCAAACAGATTTTTAAAGCCTATTAAAAGCATTACATGAAATTGGTTTTCTGCTAGGTGCCTAATTAGTCCAAAGCGTCTGCTGCAGCGGTTCCAATTAAATGCCTCTTGGAATCATTTTTTATAGTTTGAGTATGCATATAAAAAGAAAGCCCGTCTCCCTGTGAACGTCTATGGAATTTGCTGGCCGTGTAAAGCTTGGCTGTCTCTTAATGTTCAGTTTTCATTGCAGCGCCCTTTTATCTTGAGACGCTTGGGAGCCGCCTTTTAAAAGTCTTGCCATGTCAGCAAGCAAATTCTAGGGTGGGATATGGACCAACGCCAGTGTGCTTGCACTAAATCGCCAGCCTGTGTCCTTATACTGCTATTCCCATTCGCTTGTGCTGATGTAGGTCAAATCCCCTCCAGTGTCCTACTTTTCATTTTTCAAATAGCAAAAAGAACATCAGAGATAGAGGGGTTGGCATATAATCCTCTCCCTGTTTGGCGGATCCAGAGCAAATGGTTATCTTCAGCTCCCATTCCCCTCCATATAAAAAAGCAATCGTTGCAGTCTGCTTTGGGACACAACTACACTGACTGCTTAGGTTGGTTCTGAAGTGGAATAGCAGAAATAACAAAACACTTTTATGGTACACAGGATTCGACAGGCTTTGATAGAACCAGTTTAAGACCTGGATGGTGATTGTCTGCGGTTTGGGAAGTCTAAGGGTACATCTACTCTGTGGAATTAACTCAGTTCAACACCACTTTAACTCTCGTGGCTAAATGCTGTGGAATTCCGGGTGTGGTATGTTTGGTGAAGTACCAACACTTTTTGGCAGATAAGGCTTGTGAAACTACAATTTCCATAACCCCATAGTCTTGAGCCTTGGTCGTTAAAGTGGTGTCAAACTGCATGGCTGTATGGCCATGTTCCAGAAGCATTCTCTCCTAACATTTCGCCAACATTTATGGCAGAGGTTGTGAGATATATTGGAAACTAAGTAAGGGAGGTTTATATACTGTATCTGTTGAAGGTCCAGGGTGGGAGAAAGAACTCTTGTCTGTCTGAGGCAGGTGTGAATGTTGCAAATAGTCACCTTGATTGGATTGCAAAGCCTTGAAGCTTCAAGGACTGGCTGATTCTTGCTTGCGGGATCCTTTGTTGAGAGGTGTTAGCTGGCCCTGATTGTTTCACGTATGGAATTCCACTGTTTTCAGAGTGTTGTTCTTTATTCACTGTCCTGATTTTAGACTTTCTAAAATATTGCTAGCCAGGTTGCTTTTATGGTTTCCTCCTTTCTGTTGAAATGTTCCACATGCTTGTGGATTTCATTGGTTTCTCTGTGTAGTCTGACATGGCGGCCATTCATGTTTCTTGATTCGTTTTGGGCACTGTGTTAATTCTGAAGTGTGGTTGCAGCCTAATTCATTTTGTCATCTGGTCTTCTTCCTGGCATTTTTGTCTTTTGTGCACACATATACACTTAAAAAAACCTATTTAAATACCTTTCCCCTTCTATTTTTCCCTTCCCTTCTGTACCTTAGGGGATATTTGTGCCCTTGTGTCTCGGAATGATAGCTGTGGGAAGTTAAATGATTATTTTATCCACACAGCAGATGTGTCAAGGAAATGCTATACATTCTGGCAATTGTTTTTGCGTCTTTCTCCAATATTTTTTTTGGCTTCAAGAGGGGATTTTCATTGTTTACTCATCTCTCTTTGTGTTTGGCTGGCAGAAATGGCACACTGTGTTGGGAAAGAGAACTAGGAGTCAGACCACTTCATCACACTAGAGAAAAAAATCCACTTAAAATCTGGTTTCTGCTTCTTGCAGAATTCTGAGGTTTGTAGTTTAGTGAGTCTCTTAAAGGCTCCTTCCTAAACTACAAAACCCAGAATTCTTCAGGAGGCAGAAACTGGATTTGAAGTGGATTTTTTCTCTAGTGTGATGAGGCTTAGTAGACTACAAGCTGAATGTGAGTCAACAGTGTAATGCGACAGCTGAAAAAAACAGTGCCATTCTAGGCCGCATGAATAGCATTATAGTTGTCGTACACCAGAACAGGAATACCTCTTACTTTAAATACCACACCAGATTGGTAAAATCAACGAGCGGTTTATTGAAGATTATTTGTAGGAAAAGCAGTAAAAAATTAGCAAAAACAGTAAAGATCCAATATATGAAATAGTCTGTAAGCTTCAAAGGAAAACAAGGCCCATGAGTACATAAAAATCCATAAAACTAGGCACTTGAATCCATGAAACAAGACAGCAAGAAAATCCCTTAGACAAATCTTAAGCTTGGCAAAAAACTTGGTACATGAAACTCAGAGCACTCAAAAGCAAGACCGTGATAAAATAACGTTGACCCGATTGAGGCAACTCTCTCCCATGAATCATTAAAAAGCCTTTTCAGATCCCAAAACTGAAAGGAAAGCATTTTTCTTGACCTTCTCACCAGATAACGGTTTGTTATCCCTCTTTTGCTGTAGCCGAACGGGTCGCCTCAGTCTCTAAAGACTTTGCCTCTGCTTACTAAAACTTTACTTTCTGTCCAAGCTTTCATTATCTTCTCCATCATTAACTCCTGCACAAATCATGGTCAGATAGTTGTTCTGAGAAAAGCAGGAAAGGGCCTCTCTCAAGAATGTGGCCTTATGAATCTTCCTGAGACAGCTCAGGCCTCTCTTCTGAACTTAACTCCGGCCAAGCAAACCTTCACCTCCAGGCCCATCATCAGGAACATCATCCCCATTCCCATCATGAACATCAACATGAACATCAGACACAATCACAGGCTGAACAGGCTGACATACAACAATAGTGTTTAGATTGAGGACAAGTGTACGATATATAGAGAAAATGGGACATTTTTTGGGGAGGATGCCAGGGTGGGGGAGCTAAATAGAGATATTTAATTCAAAGTAAACAGTCTTCTAAGAAATGTTTGGCATGGGTCTTTCAACCTGCTATGTTGCTATTGCTGCTTCTTTTTCTTTTGTTGCTATTTGGCCTTTTGCACAAGCTCTTGTCTGCCAAATTGCTCTTGTTCTCTGTAACAAGTGGAAGGGACTTGGGTTCACTCATGTGTCACTCTTCAACATGTGCTCGCTTATTTCACGGAGAGTTATTTTGCGAAAAGACAGCCGTACCTTTTACCCCAGAGGTAAGGATTTGTGTCAGGACTCCTGCCTTTCTGCCTCTGGGGAACTAGGTTTTTCGACAGCAAAAGCACACTCTGCAGCTTCATGCGGAAACATGGTTGCCTTGACATCCACCTGGGGAACAGCAAAGCTCTCATCTTTCGTTCCCTCAGCAAGTGGACGTCTCCCAAGGGCCGGTAATATCACAGGGAATGTATAGCAAAGACACTGAACAATAAGATGTACTATCATTCCCGAGATAGTATCAGCAGTTAGTCACAGAGTCTCAGCTTCCACTCAGTTGATGTCTGCCCCCAAACAGTATGAAATATTTGTGTGATACTTCTCACAGTATGTTTTATACTAAGGATGTTTTTTTTACTAAGCTGTGTGCAAAACAAAGCCATGTTCAAATGGAGTATTTCAAACTCTGCACTGTGTTTGTGGACAGAGAACATCATTTCACCAGGCAAAGAAATCAACCCCAACAAACTTTGATTCAGAGTGACTAATGTAGTTCAACTCTTATCAAAAAAGGAACCAGTCTCTTCTCTAACTAAAATGGCAAAAAGTGAGAGTGTAGTCCATTTTGGGATGACTTCAAAGAAATGCTGATCCCATCTACTCTGGCTGCTGTGGCTCCACTTCCTGCACATTGACCTGTCTGTGGAATGACCTCAACTTATCTATCATCGTGTTGTAAAGCAATCCTTTTGGGTTGGCTACGTAACCATGAAGCCAACAGGAAATTGAAAGTTACCTGGGAAGGCCAAGAGACCAAACTGTTCCCATCCTAAATATCTCGGTGTCACCTTAGATCGAATACTAACAGAGACTCCATTATCAGGATATGTTTTTCCTGTGGATAAGAAGAGGCATCTTAAGTTTCAAACCAAATGGTTCAGCAGATTTCCCTGGTTAGCTTACTCATTTCATGTACAAAATGCACTCTGTAAGTGCGGAGTGGTGCTTGGAGGAGAAGTGGAGGGTTAAGGTGGTCATCAGAAGCTTGGTGCATTGGTTGTTAAACCATTTGTGTGATGGAAAAATGAATAGAAATCTTCAGTAGACATCAAAACATTCTAAATATCTCGGTGTCACCCTAGATTGAACACTAACATTTAGAAAACACTGCATGAACACCAAGCACAAAATAGCTGCATGCAATAACATCCATTGGAAACTTACTGGTAGCGTATGGGGTGCAGACCAGGGAGAGGCTATCGTAAAAGAAGCCCCAGCCCCCTCTGCTCTCCTCAACAAGAGCCAATTTCTTGCCCATGCATTCAGAAAGTCCAGATATTGCACCATGGCAGATAGAAGTACCACATATATCTCTGTTTGTTATGCAGAGTGCAGCATAACCAGTTCTGTATATGAGCTTGTGGTAGAAAACATGAGGGAAAATATCCAGGGTGACTCTGGTAAGGTTTTAAAAAGGAATAATAATGTATTTTCAAAGGCATTCATGGTCGGTATCACTGGGTTTTTGTAGGTTTTTCGGGCTATAGAACATGGTCATATGGCCCGAAAAACCTACAACAACCCAATAATAATAATAATAATCATCATCATCATCATATTTAATTACTTATTAATCGCCCTCCATCCGAGAATGCTCTAGGCGATTTACAGCTAAATTGTAAAAGATAAAATACATACATACAGAATTTAAAAATTAACAGAGATCGAATGCTCTAGTAAAAAGCCAGGTCTTAAGTGCTAGAGTAAAAGCCCTAAGTCACAACAATGATAATAATGCTCACGACAATAATGCTCTCGACAATGTTTTTATGGCTCTGTATGGGTTTTTTTTATATTTTTATATTTTATGATAAATGTGAGCATAGCACTGAACGAAACATGCAGAATAATCACAGGATGTCTCAGACTTACACGTGTTGATAGACTCTATAAGCTAGCTGGCATTGCCCCCCCTCCCCCCACGATATGTGATGGGAAGTTGTTGCTAACTGGAAGAGAAATAAGGCCGAACACAGCCTCCTCCCTGTAGACTCAAATCAAGGAACAGCTTAATGAGAATCATCACTCCTCTTAATGTCCACCCAGCAACAGCAAAACCATCCCTCTGGGCAGCTAAACCAGGAAATCCCAACTGGATGGCCCCATAGATTCAGAAGTGGGGCGGGTAGATCAAAAGACAACCTGGCTAAATGGCAAAACCTAAAATAATTTTCTACCTTGTGCGACTGTGAAACAGAACAAACAACAAAGGTATGCTTGTCCACAATGTCCTGCCTCATGTACTGCCTCATTTATTTATTTATTTATATACTGTATTTGTATACTGCCTTTCTCAGCACGCAGGCGACTCAAGGTGGTTTACAGGGTAAAATTCAATGCTTACAATATCATAAATGCAATTAAAACATTACATATAATAAAAACTAAACAAAATCAATAAAATATAAATACATAGTGTCTCCTTGTTAAAAACATTGTCCAGTCTCATTGTCTGGTTGTCTCGTTGTCCTATGTCAGTTACTCTGCATTTGCAAACGCTTTCTCAAAAAGCCATGTCTTGACTTTTTTCTGGAATGTTAAAAGAGAGGGGGCTGATCTAATATCTATAGAGAGGGCGTTCTATAGCTGAGGGGCCACCACCGAGGAGGCCCTGTCACTCGTCCCCGCCAAATGTACTTGTGACGATGGTGGTAATGAGAGCAGGGACCCCTCAAACGATCTTAAGGTCCTAGATGGTTCATATTGTTTAATTGTTTAAGTCTATAGACAATGCAATTGCTGTTGCCAGTTTTTGCTCAAAAATATGAGTTTTAGACTAATTTATTTATGCAATGCTTTTGATACTAAATAAATAAAGAAATCCATGGTCATATCACAATCTATAATTTTGATCCCCAAACCTGCCCTCGACGTATACACTTTGGTTTTGCTTTAACATCTGTGGTGGCTACGTGTATTTCTTTTAATTAAATATCAACGTGGGAGACGTTCCTGGACTTACTATGGGAATGTGAAACATATGCAAATGTATTGATAAGAATATTTATAAAAATCAAATAAGTGTGGTTGTAGTGATGCCTTAAAGGCATAATATATACATAAGTATTAGTCAACATCATGACATTTGTGCTTTGCCTTCTTTATAGAATGACCCTCGACTCGTGTAAAAATCCATCATTTTGGGCCAAAAATCTGCCCTTGACTTATGTATGAGCTTGACTTATACCTGAATGTATATATAATTATTCTCCCCACTTTAAAATGCTAATATATCAATTTTACATGGAATTGGATAAGATTTGATGTCTTACATTTCTCTTTCTTGAAGCTTTCTGGTGATATCCACAGCCCCTGCACCAACCTGACACAATAAACATCCATTTGAGGCAGCATTTTAGGCTCCCTGCTCATTCTCATGAGATTATTTAGCACTGTGATTTGAAAAGCAAACGGTGGGGAAATCAGGGTAGGGAATGGAAATGTTGTCTAGTTAAATTTAACTCTTGGTTACTCATCCTTGGCTATTTCTTAGTGCTGTTGCATTTCATTCTCAGGAGGTTCAAGGATTTTGTTGTAGCCATGTTTCAAAGCCGGCCTGGGGCTTTTTAGCTGAGGGGGGAAAAAAAAGATAAGATGGAGACTAAGCTACACATGATGGAGGTGAATTAATTTGAGTGACATAGAGGCAGTATATGGGAGGCCCTTTAAAACAGTGGTTCTCAACCTTCCGAATGCCGCAACCCCTTAATAGCTCATCATGCTGTGGTGACCCCCCCAACCATAACATTATTTTCATTGCTACTTCATAACTGTAATTTCAGTACTGTTATGAAGCATAATGTAAATATTTGATTGTCAAGATGTATTTTCATCCACTGCACCAAATTTGGCACAAATACCCGATATTGCCCAAATTTGAATACTGGTGGAGTTGTGGGCGGATTGATTTGGTCAGGCTGAGAAATGCTTCTTTAAAGGCTGCAGGCCGTCTATGGCAGGAATTTTGAAGCAGGTGTCCACAGACCCATTGGAAGTTTATGGAAAAATTTAAGAGTATATATGTACTTTAATTGAAAAAAAAAACCCCAACCATTATTACCTTTATTTTCTCTGACCTAAATAATGCACAGTATAATGTGGACTTAGCAAGACTTTTATTTTTATGTAGCATATTTTGGGTGCATTGGATACCTGCCTCCAAAAAGGTTCATAAGGTTTTGGAAAGGCATGACCTTGAGTTTTGTAGTTGTACTTCATCTACATCCAAAGAGCACTGTGGACTCAATGATGGATCTGGACCAAACTTTGCATGGATTCTTAGTATCCATGGCCGCTGTGACGGTCTGGATGGGGGCGAACAAATTGAAATTGAATCCAGACAAGACAGAGGTACTCCTGGTTAGTCGCAAGGCCGAACAGGGTATAGGGTTACAGCCTGTGTTAGACGGGGTCGCACTCCCCCTGAAGACGCAGGTTCGCAGTTTGGGTGTGATCCTGGACTCATCGCTGAGCCTGGAACCCCAGGTTTCGGCGGTGACCAGGGGAGCATTCGCACAGTTAAAACTTGTGCGCCAACTGCGACCGTACCTTGGGAAGTCTGACTTAGCCACGGTAGTCCACGCTCTGGTTACATCCCGCCTTGATTACTGCAACGCTCTCTACGTGGGGTTGCCTTTGAAGACAGCCCGGAAGCTCCAATTAGTCCAACGGGCGGCTTCTATGGTACTAACAGGAGCGGGGCGCAGGGAGCACACAACTCCTCTGCTGCGCCAGCTCCACTGGCTGCCGATATGCTACCGGGCCCAATTCAAAGTGCTGGCGTTGCCTTTAAAGCCCTAAACGGTTCTGGCCCAACTTATCTATCCGAACGTATCTCAGCCTATCAGCCCACCAGGACCCTAAGATCTTCTGGAGAGTCCCTGCTCTCTATCCCGCCGGCTTCACAAGTGCGGCTGGCTGGAACGAGAGACAGGGCCTTTTCTGTGGTGGCCCCTCGGCTTTGGAACATCCTCCCTATAGAGGTACGATCAGCCTCCACGCTGATGGTGTTTCGGAAGAGATTGAAGACATGGATGTTTAAACAAGCATTCGGTTAATCCGTGCAACGAATTTTGAGGACTAAAGGACTGGTAATCATGGACGACGAATTTTGGATTGTGATTTTAGTTACGAGATGCATGGGATTATTATTGGTGGCCCAATAATTTGTACTGTATATGTGTTTTTATGTTTTAAATTGAATACTGTTTTTAATTGTTGTAAACCATAATGAGTCGCCGACTTAGGCTGAGATATTAGCGGTATACAAGCGTATAAATAAATAAATAAATAAATAAATAAATAAATAGTATGCCAAATGTGAACACTGGTGGAGATTGGGGAAATAGACCTTGACATTTGGGAGATGTAGTTGCTGGGATTTATAGTTAACCTATAATCAAAGAGCATTCTGAACCCCACCAACAATAGAATATGGCCAGACATCCGACACAGAACCCCCATGACCAACAAAAAATGCTATTTTCTGATGGTCTTTGGTGACCCCTCTGACACCCCTCACATGCCCCCCCCAGGGGTCCCAACCCCCAGGTTGAGAAATGCTTCTTTAAAGACTGTAGACAATCTATGACAGGGATTTTGAAGCAGGTGTCCACTGACCCATTGGAAGTTCATGGAAAAAATTAAGAGTATATATGTACTTTAATTGAAAAAAAACAAACCCCAACCATTATTACCTTTATTTTCTCTGACCTAAATAATGCACAGTATATTGTGGACTTAGCAAGACTTTTGTTTTGATGTAGCATGTTCTGGGTGCATTGGATACCTGCCTGCAAAAAGGTTCATAAGGTTTTGGAAAGGCATGACCTTCTTGGAAATCGTAACCTTTTGGAAAAATGATGTCCACCATAAGCTTTTGGGAGATGGAATTTCCCCAAGAAGAGTTAAAAGTGTTTCTCAACCTGGGGGTCGGGACCCCTGGGTGGGTCACAAGGAGGTGTCAGAGGGGTTGCCAAAGGCCATCAGAAAACACAATATTGTGTTGGTCTTGGGGGTCTATGTGGGAATTTGGCCCAATTCTATCGTTGGTGGGGTTCAGAATGCTCTTTGATTTTTTTGCACATACCTAATCTTTGTATTTCTAGGTGCAAAGATTACTGCAGATGCAGACTGTGGCCAGGAAATCAGAAGACGCTTACTTCTTGGGAGGAGAGCAATGTCCAATCTCGATAAAATAGTAAAGAGTAGAGACATCAGACTGGCAACAAAGATCCGCATAGTCAAAGCCATGGTATTCCCTGTAGTAACCTACGGATGTGAGAGCTGGACCTTAGGGAAGGCTGAGCGAAGGAAGATAGATGCTTTTGAGCTGTGGTGTTGGAGGAAGGTTCTGAGAGTGCCTTGGACTGTGAGAAGATCCAACCAGTCCATCCTCCAGGAAATAAAGCCCGACTGCTCACTGGAGGGAAGGATAATAGAGACAAAGTTGAAGTACTTTGGCCACATCATGAGGAGACAGGAAAGCCTAGAGAAGACAATTATGCTGGGGAAAGTGGAAGGCAAAAGGAAGAGGGGCCGACCAAGGGCAAGATGGATGGATGGCATCCTTGAAGTGACTGGACTGACCTTGAAGGAGCTGGGGGTGGTGACGGCTGACAGGGAGCTCTGGCGTGGGCTGGTCCATGAGGTCACAAAGAGTCGGAGACGACTGAACGAATGAACAACAACAATCAGTAGTAGTAGTAGTGATGATGATGATAATAATAATAATTTATTCCCACTTTAGGTCCTACATTTCCCTGACACAATTCAGAATGTGCAGCATCCCCTTTCCCTCCACCAAATGTTGTGGTTGTCGTCTCTTTATTTCCTTTGATACTGCAGAGAAAAGGCATAATGGGAGAATAAATAACCGTGGGAGAGGAACCTTGCTCTCCACTGATTGAATAATGGAGAAGATAAAGACAGATAAGCAGGGCAATTTGTGAGTTTCATTCCCCATTCCACTTAATGGTCTGCGGTTATTATCCAGAAGTGTAGGGCCAAGTTAATCTTCAGACTGTCTCTTTATTTGGTAACACAAAGATCTATTTCAGATCAAATTACCCTTCTTTTGTGACTTATATGAAAAAGAGCTTCTTCTTCTTTTTCTTTTGCTCTTATTAAATTGAAGGAAGGAGCTATTCTTGGGTTTCTATTTTTTTAATCATGTAGACTCAGAAAGCAAAAAAATATTTATTCAAACTGAAACCCTACCTGTGTTATATGGGGGCGAGAGATTTGTAATCTATTATTCTCTTAATATGTCATTGGCAAGAAGGTCAAAATCTCCATTTAAATAAAACTTGTTTTAAAAAAGAGAAAGCTAATATTTTGAGTCACTGAATCTTTTATAGAAGTGTATGCTAGAATCATATGGGTTGCAAAACTATTACACATAAAGGGAATTCTCCACTCAATGGGAAAAGTGAAATAATTAACCATTAGTGTCACTGATATAGTAACTTACAAAAGTCCTTTTTTAAAGGACATTTTTTCCTTTTGCATCAAAGTACGTAATACAGTGGGGGCGGCATCCGGGGGGGGGGGGTTGTGAGGGGGTTTCAGAGGGGTCACCAAAGACCATCAGGAAACACATATTTCTGATGGTCTTCAGAACTCCTTTGGCAGAAAAGACTGAAGATCTTTCTGCCTGTCCACTTTTTTTAGAAACAGTTGGTGAATCCTTCCACCAAAAGCCCTCCTCCACTGTGATTGGCTGGCCGGTCAGCCAAGGGGAGGGTTGTTTCTGAGACTCCAAATTGGGAGGGGAGAGCAGGATGCTTGCTGCATGGCAGTGTGGTGCGCATGCACAGGCGAGGGAGATCGTGTGAGGCTGGAGGGAGGCTTGTGCCAGCGAGTCCCTTCAAGGCATGGGAGTACTGTGGTGGGAAATTTGACCCAATTCTATCATTCATGGGGTTCAGAATTCTCTTTGAGTGTAGGTAAACTATAAATCACAGCAACTAAAACTCCCAAATGGCAAGGTCTATTTTCTCCAAACTCCACCAGTGTTCATATTTGTGCATATTGAGTATTCGCGCCAAGTTTGGTCCAGATCCATAGTTGTTTGAGTCCACAGTGCTCTCTGGATGTAGGTGAACTACAACTCCAAATCTCAAGGTCAGTGCCCACCAAACCCTTCTGGTATTCTCTGTTGGTCATGGGAGTTCTGTGCACCAAGTTGCTTTCAATTCCACTGTTGGTGGAGTTCAGAATGCTCTTTGATTGTAGGTGAACTATAAATCCTAGCAAGCGCAACTCCCAAATGACAAAATCAATTCCCCCCAACCCCACCAGTGTTCAAATTTGGCCGTATCAGGTATTTGTGCCAAATTTGGTCCAGTGAATGAAAATTCATCTTGCATTTGGTCTAGTGAATGAAAATTCATCCTGTAAACAAGACTGTGAAGGGCCCCTCCCAGGAATGTGACCTTGTGACTCTTCCTGGGGCATCTCAGGCCTCTCAACCTCACCCCCATTGTCAACAGACCCAGGTCCACCATCAGGAACATCATCCCCATTCCCATCATGAACATCAGACACAATCACAGGCTGAACAGGCTGACATACAACATTAGGAAGCAAGGAAACTACAAAGAAGCAAGAGAAGATGGTGACGCATCACAATGCATGTTTATTGAGGAGATACTTTGTAATAAACTAATAAAATGGGGAAAGAACGTTGCAAAAAGTATCCCAGGAGAAAGTAGCTGATGCTGGATTCTGCCAAACTTCCAGACGTTCGCAAAATGGGTATCCAAAAATTAAAGTCTCTCGCCTGCTGCGGCCATAGGTAGACAATTTAATATAATTTGACGAGTGGAGGTCCAGGCTCAACAACAGTATGGGAGGAGGTCCATATTGAAGTCACTTCACCAATGATGCCACTGCCAATATGGACACTTTTTCCCTGCCTAGACCACAGCAAATGGCCCCAAATAACTCCTCCTCGTTCTTCAATTTTATGAGAGAGAAGAGAGTACAATGCCCCTTTGATGGGCTCGTAATCGTCCTTCCATTTCTGACATGCCATCCTTTTATGTCCCTCCATTAAAGCGTTGTAAGCAACATAAGTGATGTCACAGCCATTTATTTTCATGTACCTTAGCCTTTTATGAATCAATGGCTGCTTGGTTAATAGGAAGATCAGAGTGCAAGCTTTTTTTTTGTTGCCAGCAGCTGGGAGTAAATGAAAAAGCAGTCATCTGTGGGTTTGCATTTGTTAAAATATTTATTTCTCTATCAAGAGTGTAGGTTTGTGTAGGGACTTTTTTGTTGTTGCCCACATTATGGAAACAATAACAGAAAGGCAAAGCACTCCCTAGGCACATCTACACTGTAGAACTGTGTCCCCACTTTAGCTGCACTGGCTCAATGGTGTGAAATCTTGGGAGTTGTTTGGTAAGTATCCAGCACTATTTGGCAGAGACCTTGTGAAATGACAACTCCCAGAATCCAATTGCCTTGAGCCATGGCAGTTAAAGTGGTGTCAAACTGTAGTGTAGATGCACCTCCTTCTCATTCTTTACTGGAGTTGAGAATTCTCACAAAGACTGAAGATTTTGTGGTAGAATTTATTTATCTATTTACTGTATTTATACCCGGCCCTTCTCACCCCAAAGAGGACTCAGAGCAGCTTACAAGCAGACAACAATTTAATGCCATACAAACAGACATACAAATAAAAACAGGTCAAAACAAAACAAAAAAAGTCCTTGCAGATGGCCAATTCTCTCACACCAGAAGCGACTTGCAGTTTCTAAAGTAACTCCTGACACACAAAAACCCAAAAAGTTGAAAACATCTAAACATTAAAACCAAATTTAAAACCACACAATTCAAATGCATGGTCCATTCTGGTCATAATTGCAGTTATTCTATATCTACTTACTGCACTGAGTTATTGTTCAAAGGCTTGGTCCCACATCCATGTTTTCAATTTCTTTCTAAAGGTCAGGAGGGAGGGAACTAATTTCTCTGGGGAGGGAGTTCCATAGGCAAGGGGCTACCACTGAGAGGGCCTCATCTCTCATCCCCACCAACCACACCTGTGAAGGAGGTGGGACCAAGAGCAGGGCCTCCCCAGAAGATCTTAACCTCCGAGGTGGTTCATAGAGGGAGATACATTCAGACAGGTAGGCTGGGCTGGAACTATTTAGGGCAGTGATTCTTAACCTGTGGGCCATGGACAACCAGTGCACTGCAAGGATGAAAATCTGATCCATGAGTTTATTTATTTATTTATACTTATTTATTTATGCTGCCTGCCCTCCTAGATTCTGGTACAGAACATATGCTGACCGTGGCTTATGTTCTGTACCAGAAACTAGAGCTGATGTGGTCTAGCCAATGAAATTTTCTGAATCAGCACACCAAATAACCAAACCAAATCTAAAGTTGACCAAAAACTGTTTCGTAACCCTTTTGGTTCTAATGTTGGAGAGTGGTCCCTGGTCAAAGTGGTCCCTGGTCAAGTTGTCCCTGGCCAAAGTGATCCCTGGTCAAAAAAAGGTTGGGAACCACTGGATTAGGGCCTTATAGGCTAAAGCCAGCACTTTGAATTGTGCTTGGTATCAGAATGGCAGCGAGTGGAGCCGACATAATGGGGTTGTATGCTTTACTCCAGTGAGTAGTCTGGCTGCCACCCATTGGACCACTTGAAGCTTCGAACAGTCTTCCCAGGTAACTCCACGTAGAGCACGTTGAAGTAGTCTACTCGGGATATAACAAGAGGGCAGACCACTGTGGCCAAGTCTGGTTTCTCAAGGTGCAACTAGTGTACAAGTTTTAATTGTGCAAAATCTCCCCTGGCCACCAACGAAACCTGGGGCTCTAGACTCAGTGATGAATCCAGGAAAACTCCAAGCTGCGAACCTGTGTCTTCAGGGGGAGTGTAACCCCATCCAGCACAGGCTTTAACCTTATACCCTGTTCAGCCTTCCGACTGACCAGGAGTATGTGTCTTGTCTAGATTCAATTTCAATTTGTTTGCCCTCATCCAGACCGCCACAGCTGCCAAGCACCGGTTCAGGACCTGGACAGCCTCCTTAGCAGCAGGTGGAAAGGAGTGATAGAGTTGGATGTCATCTGCGTACAGATGACATCGAACTCCAAATCTCTGGATGATCTCTCCCAACAGTTTTATGTAGATGTTAAACAACATGGGGGACAGTACTGAGCCCCGTGGGACCCCATGGGACAAAGGCTGTGGGGTCAAACAGGAGTCTCCCAACAACACTTTCTGTGAGTGGCCCTCCAGGGTGATAAATGTTAACATATACTCCTCACATCCCCATTCTTATCACTAGTGTATATACTTGCATTGTCCAGGTTTGCATTTTCTTGTGGCTCTTCCTTTTCTCCCTTCCTCCATTTCCCTCCTATAACTCCCCTCCCCCTCTTTTCTTTTTTCCGTCCCTTCATTCCTTTCATTCACTCATATACCTTCCCTCCCTCTTATTCCTTCCTTTCTCTTCCCTTTGTTTTTCCTTTCTTCCTCTCCCCACTCCTTGCCTCAAGTCTTTCCCCCTTTCTTTCCCCTCCCTCCCTTCCTGTTCTTTTCCCCTTCCTGTCATACATATGTTACCTAGCAGCTGCCAATCTGCTTCACTCTATTTCTATCCCATTGACATTACAGAGGGCCACCTAGCAGTAGCTAATCCTTCACCTTGCTATTGCCAATCCACTTTGTTCCTTTTCTTTCCCTCCACTCTGGGTCCAAACAAGGTGGGCTTTATTGTTCAAACTCCTCCCTTATTTTAAGTTGGGTAATAAAGGGTCTGTGTGTTTGATCCAGATCCACCAAGCATTGGGTGAGCTTTGGTGGTACAAAGCGACCAACCAACAAGCACACAACCACACTTTAGGTAGATAGATAATTGTAGTTAGGAGAATATTGTTTCAATTCAGCTGGATGGAGCACACATTCCTCCTCAATGCTATAACTCAAACAGGCAATTTGTAACTTCATACAAGTGTTTCTAAACAAAAGTGCTGTAGAAAATAGATGTCTTTGGGATGGGGATTTGATAAATTATTCCCCAGCAATTTGTAATAAACTGGAGCTCTTTCTCCTCCCTTTTCTATTTGTGTTGTTCCAAGGAAAAGCAATAACATTTCCTCTGCTGGCAACCTTCGGGCCACATTACAAATGCGCACAATATGCCTGTATGTGCATTTCTTTGCTTCTGTTTTATTTTTGCTTGTAGTGAGTGCAACAGAAATCCTTTCAATGTCTATCTCCTAGAAGCTATCATTCCTTCCCAATTGGGGTTCTTCATCTCCAGTTCTCTAATACTGTCCTTGTAGGACTTGGCTTCAAGACCATTTTTGGCACTCTTCTCTGAGTTTCTATCTTGTCCATCTCCTTCTGCTTTGCCCCAAACTGGATTCAGGTTTATTCCAGGTGAGATCCGACCAAAGCAAGAAAAGAGAGGAACTATGACTCCCCTTGATCTGGTTGCTATTATCCTATTGATGCAGTCCTACAGAGGGACAAATGCAAGATACTCCACTTAGGCAGAGAAAAAATGAAATGCAAAGATACCGAATTGGGGACGCTTGGCTTAATAGCAGTACATGTGATAAAGATCTTGGAGTTCTTGTGGTCAAAACATGAGCCAACAATGTGTTGTGGCAGCTAAAAAGCCAGTGGGATTTTTACCTACATAAATAGGAGTCTAGTGTCTAGATCCAGGAAAGTCATGCTACCCCTCTATTCTGCCTTGGTCAGATCACACCTGGAATCACACTGTGTCCATTCTTGGGCACTGCAATTGGATAGATGCTGACAAGCTGGAATGTGCCCAGAGGAGGGCAACTAAAACAATAAATAGTCTGGAGAACCAGCCCTATGAGGAGTGGTTGAAAGAACTGGACATGTTTAGCCTGCAGAAGAGAAGGCTGAGAGGAGACATAATGAGGGCCATGTATAAATATTTGAGGAGACATCATAAGGAGAAGGGAGGAGGCTTGTTTTCTGCTGTCCTGGAGAGTAGGATGCGGAACGATGGCTTCAAACTACAGGAAAGGAGATTCCACCTGAACATTAGGTAGAACTTCATAACTGTGAGATCTGTTCAGCAATGGAACTCTCTCTTTGCCCTGGAGTGTGGTGGAGGCTCCTCTTTTGGAGGCTTTTAAACAGGCTGGATGGCCATCTGTTGTGGGTGCTTTGAATGCAATTTTCCTGTTTCTTGGTAGGGGGTTGGACTGGGTGGCCCTCAAGGTTTCTTCCAACTCTAGGATTTTGTAGTTCCATGACCTTGACACAAAGGGCCTATCAGAAATATTAAGAATTAACTAGGCATTTAAATTACAAAAATGAGAGACAAGCACTGAAAGAGTTAAATGGATGCAGTGACTCAGCAAAAGCTGTAGTTCTATATAAGAAGGTGTTACTGTAGCTTAGTAGTCCTCGGTCTGTGAGAGGTCTCTGTGGGAGAAGGAAGGGCCTCAGTGTAAAGTAGGCCTCAGTGTGAGAGAGGCATCAGTATGAGAAAACCTTGGTGTGCGGTCTCAGTGTGAGAAGGCTCTAGTGTTAATTTGCCTCAGTATGAGAATGCCTCAGTGTTAGAAGGCCTCAGTGTGAGGTAGGTCTCAGAGTTAGTAGGCCTCAGTGTGTGAGAGACCTGGTGTGAGAAGGCTTCGGTGAGAGAAGCCCCAGATTGAAGACCTTGTGGATGAAGCTCCATTATGAAGGCTGCTGTGTGTAAAATGCTACTGTGTGAAGCGCCTGTGTAAGTTCAGTGTGAGAGGAAGCTTAGTGAGATTGAAGCTATTTATCTGCTTGAGAAAGAAGCCCAGTGTGGAAGCAAAAAAGGAAGTCTAAAGAACTTTATTTGTGTTGTGGAAACCTTGTTCGTGTAAATAGTGCAACTATATTATTTTGCTATAAAAAAAAGAACATTGGTCTGTGTGTTTTTGTTCTGGGTCACGCTGCTGCTAATAAGTTACTCTGCTGTGCATTTATGAGGAAGGTCTTTTGTTAATAAGCCCACACGCCCAACAGGGCCATTGTATCTTATCACCATGGGAAATCAGAAGAATACTGTCTGGTGGTGTCATGGATCAATCAATCTCATGTATAAGTTCGAGAGCAGATGTGGAGGTCAAATTATGGATTTTTATGTGTCCTGCTGATAAGTGGGAGGGTCATTCTGCAGAGAAGGGGCAGCACCAATGCACTGGGTGGATTGCCTCCATCACATTCTGCATACTGATAGGGACAGTACTGTTTTATCAAATGGATCAGAACCTAGACAGATAATAACCAATCCTTTTGAAATTTTCTTACTGTCTAGTGAGAGATTCTCCTCCATTCAAGCATTTGTTGATATGTGTAGATATAGCACTGTGTTTGTTTTCTCATTTCCATGCTTTGATCAAAAGTACCTCTTTTGAGGAGTGATATAGAAATCATACTCCACTTGTATATATTGAATTGGACAAGTCTGTCTTTTGAAGCAGGCAATTTTGAATGATTGTTGTTGTGAGTTGTCTTGGACCTATTTTATGGATCGGTGGGAGCGTAAATGCAGTGGGAGTGTAAATAAATTCCAGCAATTACCACTAGCAGCAGGTTTTGTGTTCCAGCATCTGTTATTTTTTCGGCACTCAACCAAAAGGTTGGTTTTTCCAGTTGAGTCATACTAAAGCAGGAGTAACTGGGTTGAAAGGATTTATTCTAACTGCATGGCTGAGAACCACTTAGGAAGAAGGCTGGGCACAAATACATCAGATTATGGTTAAGCAGCTTACGGACATAAAAACGCATTAGAACTTTATAGCGGTCTATAAATTACAGGGTTTGTAGCATGCACTTCCACAATGGGAGATAATTACATTCATTAATCTACTACTAAGAGCACATAATATTGCTTTCCAAATGGTGCTTATGTTTAGTTTGTTCTTGGGTTGATCAGCCAGGAGTGAATTGTGGCAAAGGGAAACCTCTTCTTCCCTTCTCATCCTGTTGAGGCTTTTTAATATTGTTTTTGCCACAGAAGAGCACTCTTGGATGGAAGGTCATATGTCCCTGAATACACCCAAAGGGAATTCATAGTGGAGATCATATGAAAGGAGATTTTGCAGAGGAAAAAGCTGCGAAGAACCCCTCCCCTACACACACACATTTAATTTCAAGCTATAGATAATTCAATAGATTGAGGAACCTTTGACCAAATAGGGGCCTCCAAACTCTGCATTCTACCCAGACCTGATATTGCTCAATACAAGGATGTAATGGAGGCAAAATGAAAGCATTGCTTACCCAAATACGATTTCTGTCCCAGCTATCCCAGATTTTACCATCGCCTCTAGATTGTCTCACACACCTTCTCATGCAGCTAGGAGAAAAAAGTATGTTAGTTATGAGGGGCGTTCATTAAATATTTCTCCTGATCCACTTCCTGATCTTTTTTTGGTTTGATACTTCCATTTACAGCATTGATTGTGATTATAGCCTATCTCTGCTACAGTTTCACCCTTTCTGGAAGCACTTATGTGGTAGAATAATATTGAGAGGCATCTTTCTCTCTGCTTCCGCACACGGGAAAGAAGACCAAACTGGAGCAAAGAGAGGCTTTGGTAGGGAGAGGGATGCTCAGGGACTGCAGGAATTAGGAATCATGGTTTGTGCACTCAGTTCTACAAGGTGGTTGCAATTCTCCACTGGATTTTAGTCAGAACATTAAAGGAACAATCTGAGAACTACAATTCAAGAATGATATATGAAGGGCATTCATTAAAGATTTCCCCTGACCGCCTTCCTGTGGACTGAGAGCAATGAAACTTGCCCAAGTTCTGAGTGCGTCTCTCCATCAGTTTATTTATTTATCGTGTCTGGGGCAGCCAGATAATTGTATTGGTTGCTTCAGAAGACGTTGCCCAGGGGACGCCCGGATGTCTTGCAATCCTGCGAGGAGGCTTCTCTCATGCCCCCCCTCTCCATCAGTGCCACAAAGGGACATACACTTGTCCCACCTTTAGAAGCATCTGTCGACACCTCACTTGTAGAAGCTGACAGGTTGCTCCAAAAGCCACATTATGACTTTGAAAATCAGAGTCTCCTCATGTGAAAAAGGCTTGCCCTTCAAAACTAACTTCATTGTTGGAAAGAGGTGGAAGTCCGCTGATGCGAGGTTGGGTGAAGAAGGGGGATGCGGTCGAATTTCCAAGTCACAGGAGGATGTTTCTTCCATTTGGGCAACAGGTGGGTTGTGAACTGGTGCCTTGTCTTGCAGAAGGTGGACACCTTTGGTGAGCATGCCACATTGTCTCTTGGTTTTGATGGCCTCCTGCCATTTCTGCAGCAGTGAAGTCTAGTCTACCCCAGTAATCATGGTCTCCTTTGCTACAAAATCCATCAGTACTACTCCGTGCTGGTCCAAAAATACTGTGAGGATCACCTTGCCTACCGAGAGTTGGGCCCATGCCTTCTTTGGAGGCGGTGAGTCAGGATGCTTCCATTGCATTGACTGGGCTTTAGTCTCAGGATCATAGTGATGGACCCAGCTTTCCTCCTGTGTGATCTGTCTGTTGAAAAAGTTATCCTGGTTTCCATGGCACAACAATGTCAAGAGAGCCTGAGAGCATTTGACTTGTTCCTGCTTCTGGAAAGGTGTGAGCAGCCGGGGGACCCAGAGAGTGCATCCCTTATGCAGGTGAAGATGGTCTTGGGTGGTTTTTTTCCATGAACCTCACACTCATCTTGACATTTTGGGCTAGGTGGAGAATGGTTACACAGCGATTTTCCAAAATGGTGACCTCTACTTACAAGATGGTGTGTCCATCAATAGCACAGTGGGGTGGCCCTGGAATTGGGGCTGTTTCCACTGACCACATTGGAATTGATGATGCCAGTTCTTGACTCCATCATATGATGAGGAATCCTCACCATAAAAATCTTTCATCTCATCAGACGTCCCCTTTGGTGTGCAGCCTTTCAAGGAAAGGAACTTGAGGACTGCTCTGTATTCCACTGGGTCCACGAACAAACCTCACACCACTTCAGCACCTGTAACATCGAGACCGTTCTCAGTTCTGAGTTGTAAATTGGCACATAACCTGTAGAGACTTATATCATTACACATGTGCAGTTTCAGCATCCTCTGATAAATAGAAGTGGGTCTGGGGAAATCTTTAATGAATGCCCCTTGTATAATGAAATAAATGTCTGCATCCCTAGTCCATTGAGTTTAACTTTTTGGTGCAGCTCTTGTGCTTCTTAACCAGAGCTCAGAGCTCATGGTTTTTGGCAGGCAGTAATTCCAGGCATCATCTTTAGTCACATAATATCACACTATCCTTCAGATCATTCTACTCAACGAGCCTTGATATCTTTCCTGCTGGTTGAGTAAATGCTGAAAGCATAGATTGTAAATTAAGTCTATTGACAGTACATGCAAAGAGTTATCAGAGAACATTTAATTCACTTTAGCGTGGAGATCAATCTAATGTTTAATCCTATTCACTCCGTAATCATTTCTCAATAGATTCTTCCTTCCTGAGTAGTTGCATACTGCTTTATAAATTTTGCTATGCAGGCAGAGGAGGAAGAGAGAGATTCCCATTTCTAATCTGCTATTCCATCTCCAAGTATGGTGGTGAAGGAGCTAACCATCATATGATCCCAATACTAAGTATCTCAATATTGAAATACTATATGGAGTGTTCTTGCTTTCTAGGCCAAAAGCCAAGATGCTGGTTTTAACCGTGAAAGGCCAAGCAACCTGGGGCCGGATTACCAAATATAGCTTTCTCAACATGTGGTGGCCTCACAACTCCAAGGGTTCTTGGATGAAACTGATTATCTGGATCCATCTCAATCTCATTTCAGGCCTGGCTTTGGGACAGAGATGGCGTTGGTTGCCTTGGTGGATGATCTATGAGGAGAGCTAGATAGGGGGAGAATGTCCCTACTAGTTCTCCTGGACCTCTCAGCAGCTTTTAATACCATCGATGATGGTATCCTTCTGTATTGCCTTTCTGTAATGGGATTGGGAAGCACTGTTTTACAATGTCTCTGGTCCTTTCTGGAGGGCCGGACCCAGATGGTGGAGCTGGGGTCTCCTGTTTGACTCAATTCTGTCTCCCATGCTGTTTATATTTACATGAAACTGCTGGGAGAGATCATCTGGAGTTTTGGAGTTCAGTGTCAAATTTATGCAGATGACACCCAACTCTGCTACTCCTTTCCACCAAATGCCAAGAACGCCATCCTGCCCCATGTCATCAGTGGTGGATTAGATTAGGGCTAATAAGTTGAAAGTAAATCCAGACAAAACAGAGGTACTCCTGGTCAGTTGGAAGGTGGATCAGGGTGTAGGATTACAGCATGTGTTGGACAGGCCATCCAGTTGAGATTTCCTGGTTTAGCTCCCCAGAGGGATGCTCTTGCTGTTGCTGAGGGAACACTAAGAGGAGGGGTGGTTCTCAGGAAACTTTTTCTTGATTTGAGTCTACTGGGATGAGGCTGATAGCCATGCAGTTGGTGGCTTTCACAGTGTTCAGCCTTATTTCTCTCACCGTTGGCAGCAACTTCTCATGCACATCAAAGGGGGGGGGGGGCAATGCCAGCTATCTTGTAGAGTTTATCAACAAGTGTCAGTTTGAGATATCCTGTGACTACTCTACATGTTTCATTTAGTACTATATTCACATGCTTCATCAGCAGTTGAATAAGACAAGGTGAGGGCTGATGTTCCTATTAATTTTGGGTCTGCAATCCATACGCTGCCAGTAAGTTTCCGCAGGATGTTATTGTGTGCAGCTACTTTGTGCTTGGTGTTCATACAGTGTTTCCTAAATGTTAGTATTCAGTCTAAGATGATGCTGAGATATTTAGAATGGGAACAGCGTTCGTGCTCTTGGCTTTCCCAGGTAACTTTCAATTTCCTCTTGGCTTCATGGTTACATAGGTGGAAAGCAGATTCTTGCGTCTTGGCAGGGTTAGGCTTCAGGTGGTTATCTTTGAAGTAGCTGGAGAGATTTTTCAGAGCATTAGTAAGTTTTCGGCTCATTCAAAGTCTTTTGCTTGTGTTGTTACGCCAAGGTCATCAGCATATATAAAACTCTTTGTGAGTGATGACTGTGATTGATCAGTAAAGATATTAAACATCTTATATATAATATATAGTATATAAGTAAAGGTAAAGGTTTTCCCCTGACATTAAGTCTTGTCGTGTCCAACTCTGGGGGTTGGTGCTCACCTCCATTTGTAAGCCGAAGAGCCAGCATTGTCCATAGACACCTCCAAGGTCATGTGGCCAGCATGACTGCATGGAGCGCCATTATCTTCCTACCGGAGCGGTACCTATTGATCTACTCACATTTGCATGTTGATTCTTATGTAGTTTCCTCTATAGCCCCTCCATGGGGTTCATCACAAACATTATTGTCAACAGACTTTCTTTTCTTAATTCAAAACATCAATTTTAGTTGTAATGACTGCAACTCAATCAACAAATTGTGTAAAAGTTATAAAAGTTTATAACAGTACCAACATTTGAACAGCACCAGCACTTCACTCCTATAGTGATTAAACCTCTCTGGAGGTTTGTAAACAGAGGTGGATGGTTGTCCAGAGGTGCTTTAACTGTTTTTTTTCTGTCTGGCTGAAGGGTGTGGACTAGATGCCCTCTGGGGGTCTCTTCCAACTCTTGTAAAGTATAGGCTGTCCAGAAGTCCATCAGGGGCTTTTTCTCTGGAGGTTGTCTTCTTCTTGACCAATATTTCCATTTCTTTTCTCTCTGACCCCCATTTCAACAGAAGGATGTAGTCGTGAAGCCCCATGACCCCGTGGAAGACCACCAGAATCCCTTGGTGAAAAAGAAACGGAACATGCTTACGAACGGACTGTCGTATCATCTGAAAAAAAATAGCCTGAACCATCATCACTACAGTTCGGACCGGGAGAACGACCACAACCTTTGTCAGCACCTCAGGAAAAGGAAGAAATTGTTGAAAGGTCTCCGACAGGTAGGAAATTTGGCTTATTGGAAGACCTTACCACCTGCTACTTTGTGTGGTGATATCTGTTTGAAGGTAACATCTTGGTCCTCTTTGACGTAGTGTGTCTTTCCGGTTACGGCTGCTCTCGTAGTTATTCTTCTCCGAAAGTCCTAGGATGAAGTAATTAGTTTTGCTCTCCTTGCTACAATGTGAAAGTCCATGTGCCATGGGCAAACTTTCTAACTAGCGGGTGTGCATGGTAGGCTGGAGCTAAGTGGGCGGGCCAGGAGGGAGGGGTTCTTCCCAAGCCCTCGAGGCCCTTTCCTCCCCTTCCTCTTCTCTTTGGAGGCAGAAAGTGAAGGATAGATGGGAAACATTTGGATCCCAAAAGGGTTGATTTTGGTCAGGATGAGATGGTGGGTGGGAGGGAAAAAGTTTAACTATTAGACCCCTTATTGCCTACTCCTGATATAGAATCCTAGAATCCTAGAGTTGGAAGAGACCCCCAAGGGCCATCAAGTCCAACCCCCTGCCATGCAAGAAGGCACAATCAAAGCACTCCCAATAGACAACCTCTGCAGAAAACCCTCCAGAATAGGAGACTCCACCACACTCCCAGACAGCCTATGCCATCTCAAACAGTTCTTACTCTTAGGAAATTCTTCCTAATCTTTTCAGTCAAATCTCTTTCCTGCCATTTAAACCCATTGCTCTCTTGTGCCCTGGTCTCTAGAACAGCACAGTTGCCCCCCTCCTTTTCCTTCTAAATGGGATACCCTTTGAAATCTTGAAACATGGTCCTCATGTTGTCTCTCAACTGTCTCTTCTCCTAGCTAAACATCCCCCAGGAGGAAAGGAGGAAAGAAAAAGGAGAAAGAAGAGGCAGATAAAAAGAAGAGTGGAAGGGAAGGGAGGGAGGGAAGAGAGGAAAGAGACAAGGAAGGAAAGACAAAAGAAAAAGAAGGAAGAAGAAGGAGAGGGGAAGAAGGAAAGAGGGAAGGAAGGATGAAAGAGTGGAAGGGAAGGAAGGAGGGAGGGAGAAAGAGGGAGGTAAGGAATGAGGGAAGGAAGGAGGAAGGAAAAAGAGATAGAAGGAAGTTAGGGAGGAAGAAAAGGATGGAAGGAAGGGTGGAAGGGAATGGAGGGAGGGAGGAAAGAGAGAAGGAAGTAAAGACAAAAGAGAAGGAAGGAGAAAGAGAGGGAATGAGGGAGGAAAAAGGGAAGGCAGGAAGATGAAAGGGTGCAAGGGAAGGAGAGTGGTAAAAAGAGGAAGGCAAGGAAGGGAGGGAGGGAGGGAAGGAGGAAGGAAGGAAGGAAGGAAGGAAGAAAGGAAGGAAGGAGAGAAGGGAGGATATGATGGTATGAGAGAGGAGGGCCCGAGAAAAGAGGCCAAGGGTCCGCATCCAAGCCCCCGGGCCTGGGTTTGCCCATACATGCTCTAACGTCTAGAATTCTTAGAATTCTGCTAGGATACTAAGTATTCATACTTCCCAAATGAAAGTACAAATTGCAAAACTCTTCTTCGATTGGCACATTTCTCTGAATGCCTTGAAACATACAGTAAATGTGTTTACTTGTTTCTGATAATTGGAAATAAATAAATTAAAAAACTCATTGAAAGAAGAATTGGGGAAGTAAACCTCTACAAATATGTGTGTGAATTCATGCTTTTAATGAAAGATAAATAAAAGCAAATGGCAAATGGAAGTGGCATTGCAGCAAGTGGTTTCGTCGAGCCAAGGACTACCTTAACAGTTGTGTTTATTTTAAAGGCACTGAATTGGCTGATTTGTAGTTTGTTAAGGTGCCAGCAATTTTTTTTTTTGCAGAGTAGATGAAAGAACTTGGAAAAGTATTGCTCCTATGATGCCATGGCAGTTAAAGTGGTGTCAAACTGCATTAGTTCTACCGAGTAGATGTACCTGGTTGGACATTTTATGTTCCTCTCAAAGGAGTTTTGCATCTTTCCTTTGCACAAATCAGAGACTATAACCTGTGCCATGTTGCATGGGTTTCCAAATATGCGGCAATCCATACATTCTTTTGCATCTTTTTGATTAATCAGTGGTTCTTTTGGTGCTTTCTGTATTTGTGGATGTTGGCATCACATAAAAAGAGATAGTTTTGCCAAGCAATATTTCAAGGAAACTTCACTAGAAACCGGCTCTTTGTTTTATGCTTATTATGGTGCAAGTGAGAACTATCTCGGTGGTTAACATACTCCCAGCAGGTTCTTTCAATATGTCAAGGCAGCCTGTCTTCTTGAAAATGAATAATTTAGTGAGCTTGGTCACATCGCTTTTCCCTAAGTCTTGTCTGGGCTTTCTGTAATATACTTTTAAGTTATTACAAGAGGAATGTGACATAAAGGGAGCGTTATAGCTCTGCGGTCTTCTGCCATTGGAGATTCAAGAGCAAGGCTTCTGCGCAAAGATGAGACTTTCTTTCCCAGACTGTTGATCTGTTCACAGAGAAATCAGGAGCGGATGGAGACCATACTACATCACTACTCTCTTTAGATATGGATCAAATGTTCAGATCTATATTCCAGGGGATTGCAGAGGATGAAAAATAGCAACTGGCGTCCAACACAGTGGCTATAAATCCCAGCAACTACAACTCCCAAATGACAAAATCAGTCACCCCCAACCCCACCAATATTATATTGTGTATTTGTGCCAAATGTGGTCCAGTGAATGAAAATAAAACCTGCATATCAGATATTTACATTACGATTCATAACAGTAGCAAAATTACATTTATGAAGTAGGAACAAAAATAATGTTATGGTTGGGGGTCACCACAACATAAGGAACTGTATTTAGAGGTTGTGGCATTAGGAAGGTTGAGAACCACTGTCCTAGTACATGTAGTGTCTTAGTCATTCCCATTACAGTATCCATTGCCTTGAGTTAGCTTAATGAAGCAGGCCTAACATTATTTCTCTTGGCCATTTGTCACTTGGGTGGTTGTGCTGTTTGGTTGGAGGGGGAAAATACAGCAGCATTCAAATTTAATTTGTAAACCATAAACCTTGTGATTGTGGTCATTATGAAAATGGCAGCGTATTCCTGTTTCCTGATCTTATTCAATTACTTTGTCTCTGCATTCAGTGTAAACTGTGTATTTATCACTGTGACCCTTGGAAATGTTTGGAAAAACAGAAGAGAACAAGTGGTTCAAGAAGGGAAAAGTCCAAAAGTGAAAATAATAATACAGTAAATATACTTTATTTTTATTCCGCTCTATCTCCCCGAGGGGACTCAGAGCGGATTACAGAATACATACATGGCAAACATTCAATGCCGTTAGACAGTAAATAAAGACAGACAATATATAGACAGAGGCAAGGCTTCTCTGTTTTTCATATCCAACATCTGGTGGCTGTGCTCGACTTGGCCATGGGGAGGTGCTGTTTTTCAATTTTTCAACGCCAAGGAGCCTCTTGTCTATTGACGCCTTCCTGATCGAATTGCCAGCATGTCTTTCAGGGGCGCCTTTTACCTCCCTGCCGCAGTGGTATCTATTTATCTACTCACATTGCTGTTTTCGAACTGCTGTTGTAGTTCAGCCTGTGATTGTGTCTGATGCCAATGGAGGTGATGTTTTTCCTGGGCCTGTGTCTGATGTTAATTGGGATAATGGTTTTCCTGGGCCTGGGTCAAGTCCAGGCCTTGTTGAAAGGCCTGGTTCTGGTCTTACTGAGCGGCCCAAGTGGGAGTGCTTCTCCTGTAGATTCCCAAGGTCAAATTCCTGAAAGAGGCCCACAGCAGCCTTTCTCTGAGAAAGTGTCTTCTGAGGATTATTTGTCAGGAGCAGAATTTAATGAGTTTGAAGATAGAAAACAAGACTTTTGTAAACTAAGACAAGGTTGCCAAGATTGCCAAAGGTCAGCCCATCTGCCAGAAAAGAGATAAGAAATTCTTATCTGGTTGCAAAGGATTTTAGCTCAGTCTCATCAATGTTGAATTTTCATGACGGTCTTGTTTCAAGTGGATATTTAGCTTCATGTTTCAAGTTCTGCCAGGTTCCTGTTCTAGATATTGGATCTCCATGCTGTCTTGTTCTTTTGGATTTTGCATCCTTGGACCTTGTTTTTTTACCTTTGTATCTTGAAGTTCATGGACTATTTGTTACCTTTGGAAGATTCTGTTTTCGACTTTATTGTTTCTATCATTTTTATTGCTTTGCTTACATTTATCCTTCAATAAACTACTTGCTAATTTTACTATACTGGTGTGGTGTTCTATGGAGGCTTTAAAAAGAGGCTGGATGACCATCTGTTGGGATTGCTTTGAACACAATTGTCCTGCTTCTTGGCAGGGGATTGGACTGGATGGCCCACAAGGTCTCTTCCAACTTTATGATTCTATGATTTGTAAACCTATTTTTCATACTTATATACCTGGGGGCACTTAAAAAGTCTCAGGTGAAAATAATTCACAATTGGAAATGTTTCAGAAGTCCCTAGAAAGAAGGTGTAATTGAAAATCAGCTATAGGGGATTGAGATTCTAGACTCAAGAGTATTCGTGAATCCAGATTTAATCTCAAAATGCAAAGAAGAAATGTGTAGTTTACCGTTTTGATTTTCCCTTTGTAAAAGTGTAGGTTTTCTGTTTCTCCTATGGCATAAGTCATGCATATGTACAAGAACTGTTGCAAGGTTTGTTATGAACCTTGGTTATTACTATCCCTTTGTTTCTCTTGCTCAATGAAGAGAAGACACTTGTATGGGAATTTCCTTAGGTTCTAGCTCCCCCTGCAGGTAAAGTTGTAAAAATGTTTGCCTGCTTTCCTTCTTTAAAAAAAACCCTTTCCTTGCTAAATAAATAAATAAATTCAGTACATTTATTATTATATGCATTGTAAACCTGGAACATGGGAAGTGACTGCTTTTCATTAGCTTAATATGCGATCGCCATATGAGCAGGAAAGGGAGATTTCCGTTCCAGCTTGCATTAGAACCATAGAGTTGGAAGAGACCGCTTGGGCCATCTAGTCTATTTGTATTATTCTAGCACAAATGCAGCAATGAAGTCACATCCTAAACAGAGGATTCATAGAGTTGTTTATTATTACTACTACTATTACTAGCCATCCCGTGCCACGTGTTGCTGTGGCCCAGTCTGTATATATGTGTTTTGTGTGTATGTATGCATATATTTGTGTATATATGTGATTCTGCGCATGCGTTGTAATGTATATTTTTGTTTTTTGGCTTTTTAAGTCTCTTCTGCTGTGATTTTCAGTGTTTTTATGAGTGATGGCCACTCATTGGCCTGATAGGTGTATTGTGTCTAAATTTGGTGTCAATTCGTCCAGTGGTTTTTGAGTTATGTTAATCCCATAAACGAACATTACATTTTTATTTATATAGATTGTGTCATACACATGATTATATTTATTTATCGTGTTACAAACAAATTGAGGGTAATTATAAAGTATTTTTAAGAAACACAAAAAAGTTTAAAACTTGGCATTATACTAGATTTCTTTTGACCAGAAGCTGGCCACTTGGAGTGCCTCTGGTGTCTCAGTAAGAAGGTCCTCCATTGTACATGTGGCAGGGACTCAGGTTACATTCGAGTAGATAGTCTGTGGTTTGCTGTTTTCCACACTTGCATGTCGTGGACTCAACTTTGTAGCCCCATTTCTTAAGGTTGGCTCTGCATCTTGTGGTGCCAGAGCATAGTCAGTTCAACACTTGCCCAGTATTCTGTATGCCCAGGAGAGAGTCTTTCATTTGGTATCAGTCATGGATTGAGGCTCTGGGTTTTAGTCTGCCACTTTTGGACTCTTGCTTGCTGAGCTGTTCCTGTGAGTATCTCTGTAGATCTCTGAAATATATTTCTTGATTTAAGGCATTGGCTTGCTGGCTGATATCCGAACAGAGGATGTTCTGGAGATGTCACTGCTTTTGTCTTTTCATTATTAGTTGCTACTTTCCAACAAATGCCAGGTGGTTTGATAATGGCTAAACTGTATAATTTACAGTGTTGTTGGGCGTAGACATCCTGTGATGCTGTGGCATGTCTCATTAAGAGCCACATCCACTGTTTTAACGTGGTGAGATGTATTCCACACTGGTCATGCATACTCAGCAGCAGAGTAGCAAAGTGCAAGGGCAGATGTCTTCACTGTATCTGGTTGTGATCCTCAGGTTGTGCCAGTTAGCTTTCGTATGATATTATTTCTAGTACCCACTTTTCACTTGATATTCAAGCAGTGCTTCTTGTAAGTCAGAGCAAGGCCCAGAGTAACTCCCAGGTATTTTGGCATGCTGCAATGCTGTAGTGGGATTCCTTCCCAGGTAATCCTCAGAGCTCAAGATACTTGTTTGGTCTTAAGATGAAAACCACACACCTGCATTTTAGATGGATTAGGAATCAGCTGGCTTTCCCTGTAATAGTCAGTAAGAGCACCTAAAGCTTTGGAAAGCTTCTGTTCAACCATTTCAAAGCTCTCTGCTTGGGCGGTGATTGCATGATCGTCAGTATAGATGAAACTCTTTCTCTCTTCTGGCAGTGGCTGGTCATTTGTGTAAATGTTAAACATGGATGGAGTGAGTACGCTCCCCTGGGGCTTGATATATAACATGATATATAACGGGGCTTCTTAAACCACTCGCGGTTCCTTTTCACTGGAGAAATTTTTATGCAACTGCTGATATATCAGTATATAAAATAGTAATACAAATCAAATATTTACCAATAATAAATCAGAATTTGGAAGTTTTACTAAATTGGTTCATCTTCCTTTTCGTGTAGTACAAATGAAGCATTTTGGCAGAGTCCACTGTAAACACTCAATAGTTTTTGTAGCAAATGGGTGAATCAGCCGCAGGATAGAGTCAGTGTAGATCCATCCTTTGTCTGTTTGCCAAGTGCTTCACACCCGTCCCGCATCTTTGGCTTTGGGGGCATTCTGTAAATCAAAGCAAACCCGTGGTTTATTTTTATATACAGCATTCGTGGAGTATAATTTCATTAGAGTGATAACCTTTAATATGGAACTCAAGCAGCAGCTGTCAGTAATCTTATTTTTTCCCCCGCCCCTTCCTTTCATGAGTTATCCTGGATTAGTTCCTTGTGGAATGGAAGAAACATCCATAGCAGTGTCTCTTTTCAGCTGGAGAGGGTGACAGCTTACTTACTTACTTAGGCCATCCCTCGTAGCCCAAGGATGATGGTCCTCCAAGTCTGGTGCCTTGGCGGTGGGTCCGTATGTGGCTGCGAAGCCCTATTCTTGATCTGCATGCTCTTCCGCAGTGAGGGCATAGGTTTCCAGGTGGAAGGCGGTCCCACTCAGGGTTGGCTTGACACGTCTTCCTCTTGGCACGTTTCTCCCTTTCACCCTCCATTCGTGCCTCTTTGAATTCTGCAGCACTGCTGGTCACAGCTGACCTCCAGTTAGAGCAAGGCTTCTCAGTTCTCGGTGTCTATGCTACAGTTTTTAAGATTGGCTTTAAGATCATCTTTAACTCTCTTTTCCTGTCCATCAATGTTACATTTCTCATTTTATTTATTTATTTATTATTTAAACTTATATGCCGCCACTCCCCTGGGGCTCGGAGCGGCTTACAAGAATAGCTAAAATCTAACAAAATATAAAAGCAATTTAAAACAATTTAAAAACAACAGTATCAAACGTTAAAAGCCTGTCGAAACAGGTATGTCTTACATGCCCTGCGGAAAGCTGGTAAGTCCCGCAGGGCACGGACTTCAGGTGGCAGAGCATTCCAGACTGATGGCCCCACTGCTGTGAAGGCTCTGCATCTGGTTGCCGTTAGACGCAAGGTCTTGACACTGGGGACTTCCAGTTCTTGAGTTGGGAGTAAAGTAACTGCTTTGGGAGATGGTGATTGGGCATTCGGACAACGTGGACATCCATAGCAGTGTCCTTTTTCAGCTGGAGAGGGTGACATCACCATGATCTTGGAGGTTTTGTCTCTTCAAGGCAAAGGTGTCAAACTTATGGCCCTCTAGATGGGTGGACCTCCAACTCCAGCCAGCTTGCCCAGTGATAATGAATTCTGGAAGCTGGAGTCCAAAACACCTGGAGGGCCACATGTTTAACATTACTACTTTAAAGACTGAACAAAGTGCATGCTATGAGTTGACATCAGGCTTCCTTCTACATCCGGTTTTTCCCAGTTAAAATCCCACACATAAGTACTTTTTTTGTCCTACGTCAGCAAGCCTATTAACAGTTTTGAGAAGTTCCTTTCAATCGGGAAAAGCTTTCCCTGAGACAATGATCCGAGCCATAGACTAAAATGATCAAAAGTCTGGAAATTATGAATCCCTCTGAGGAGCGGCTTAAAGAACTGGGCATGTTTAGCCTGCAGAAGAAAAGGTTGAGAGGAGACATGATCACCATATTTAAATATTTGAAAGGACATCCTAAGGAAAAGGATGAGAGGTGACATGGCTCGACAGCAGGATGTATGGAAAAGATCTTGCAGACTTTGTGGACAAGAAGTTAAACATGAGCCAACAATGCAGTATGGCAGCTTAAAAAGCCAATGGGATTTGGGCCTGCATCAATAGGAGACTAGTGTCTAGATCCAGGGAAATTATGCTACTCCTCTATTCTGTCTTGGTCAGACCACACCTGGAATCACACTGTGTCCCATTCTGGACACCACAACTGAAGGGAGATGTTGACTCTAAGCTGGAATGCGTCCAGAGGAGGGTGACTCAAAGGATCTAGGGTCTGAAAACATACCCTATGAGGAGCAGCTGCAAGAGCTGGGCATGTTTAGCCTGCAGAAGAGAAGGCTGAGAGGAGACATGAGGAAGGCCATGTATCAAGAGGTGAAAGGATGTCACAAGGAAGAGAGAGCAAGCTTGTTTTCTCCTGCCCTGGAGACTAGGACGCGGAATGATTGCTTCAAACTACAGGAAAGGAGATTCCACCTGAACATGAGGAAGAATTTCCTGACTGTGTGAGCTGTTCAGCTGTGGAACTCTCTGCGCTGGAGTGTGGTGGAGGCTCCTTCTTTGGAGGCTTTTAAACAGAGGCTGGATGGCCATCTGTCAGAGGTGCTTTGAATACAATTTTCCTGCTTCTTGGCAGAATGGGGTTGGACTGGATGGCCCATGGGTTCTCTTCCATCTAGGATGCAATGATTCTAAGAGGGAGCGGGATTATTTTCAGTTGCCCTGGAGATTAGGTTCTAATGAAGTCATGGATTCAAATGTCAGGAAAGCAGATTCCACCTGAACATTAGGAAGAGCTTCCTAACCATAAGAGCTGGTCAGCAGTGGAACTCTCTGCCTTGGAGTCTGGTGGAGGCTCCTTCTTTGGATGCTTTGAAACTGAGGCTGGATGGTAATCTGTCAGGAGCGCTTTGATTGTGCTTTTTCTGCATGGCAGGGGGGTTGACCTGGATGGCACTTGGTGTCCCTTCCAACTCTGTGATTCTATAAATAATTCTTCAGGAGAATTTAAAGTGGAATCCACACTCTTTACCTACCATTTAAACTCTAGTGTGATAAGTTCCTAAGGTTTTAGCAGTGCAAGACATTTCTGTTGGCAAAAGTGACTTGTGCCTCAATTACATACCTGGCACGTCTTCTTAGTAACAATAGCAATAGTAGTAATAATAATAATTTCCTTTGTTATGTGCCTTTTCTAATGGCTCAAGGCAGGATACAACTAAGTCAAATCATCAATATAAAATACATATAATAAAATACATATATCAAAAACACTATTATAAAAACATACACCCAAAAACACAGGATACCAAAGACAAACGGCTACTCTAGGAAGCACAGAAATAGCCAATTAAATGCGTGCAAGAAAATTACCTGTGTAATGTGAAATTTTGCAGACTGTGCTCACTTACCACTTAGCCTCCATGCGCCCATTTTCTATCCTTCGGCTGAAGCCTCTCATTTCTTTCCTGTCCGTTTTACATAAGTAGTTTTGATGGCAGCTGCTAGATTAGACTTGGAAGCTTAAAAGATTAAAGAAACCACTGAACGCAATTTGAAAGAAGTTAAGAGTGTGTTTGTCTGGAGGTTTCTGTTTGCATGCTGGTGGCTGAATAGAAGATTAGAAACAGGCTGTGACCCACAACAGCGATCCGCTGTCTGAAAAGTCGCCTTCGGTTCCTGCTGTAAACTGGAAAGGCAGCTTGTTTTCATCTTAAGGTACTGCATAGTGGGGATAATTCCACGTAATTATGTAGATTTTCAAGAACCACAGTCATTCCTTTAACATGAGGATGATAATAATAATAAACTAATAAACAAAACGAAAACCCTGGGTTGTTCTAGGTTTTTTGGGCTGTATGGCCATGTTCCAGAAGCATTCTCTCCTGATGTTTCTTCTGCATCTATGGCAGGCATCCTCAGAGGTTGTGAAGTTTGTTGGAAACTAGGAAAATTGCATTTATATATCTGGGAAAGTTCAGGGTGGGAGAAAGAACTCTTGTCTGTTGGAGCTAGGTGTGAATGTTTCAATTGGCTACCTTGATTAGCATATGATGGCCTGACAGTTTTTAAGTGTGGCTTGTTACTGCCTGGAGGGAAATCCTCTGTTGAAAGGTGATTAGCTGTGCCTGATTGTTTCTTATCTGGAGTTCTCCTATGTTTGAGTTTTGTTCTTTATTTACTGTTATAATTTTGGAGTTTTTTAATACTGGTAAAACTAAAACAAGTCAAAGCCACATTCTGGACTTCCAAAAAATTAAGGAAATACTGAGTCGCATTCCATGGACACCGATACTAAAAGACAAGGGAGTTACGGATGGATGGGAATTTTTCAGGAGTGAAATACTCAAGGTGAAATTGCAAACAGTGCCAACAAAGAGAAAAAATAAGACAAGTGCAAAGAAGCCAGAATGGATATCAAAATAACTTCTAACTGGGCTAAGACTCAAAAGAGACGTAGAAGTAGAAAAGGGGAGAAATCACCAAAGAAGAATTCAAATGAATAAGCAACTCCTGTAGGGAAAGGGTTCACAAGGCTAAAGCACAAAAGGAGCTCAGGCTTGCCAGGAACATTACAAACAATAACAAGGGCTTCTTTGCTTATGTCGATAGAAAACGGAAGAACTAGGAGGCATTAGGGCCTCTGCAAGGAGAAGATGGGGAAATGCTGAAAAGGGACAGGGAAAAGGCAGGTCTACTTAATGCCTTCTTAGCCTTGGTCTTCTCACAAAAAGAAAGTCACCCTCAAGCTCAGCAACATGGAGTGGATGAAGCATTAGGGGAAATCCAACCCCAAATAGGGAAACAAGTCGTCCAGGAATACCTGGCTGCTCTAAACGAATCCAAGTCCCCAGGGCGAGATCAACTATATCCAAAAGTATTGAAGGAACTAGTGGAAGGAAGTCATTTCGGAACCACTAGCAATCATCTTGGAAGGTTCTTGGAGAATGGGGCACGTCCCAGCAGATTGGAAGAGGACAAATGGGGTCCCTATCTATCTTCAAGAAGGGAAAAAAGGATGACCCAAACAGTTACAGACCGGTCATCCTCACGTCGATACCAGGCAAGATTCTGGAAAAGATCATTAAGGAAGTGGTCTCCAAACACTTAGAAACAAATGTGGTCATCGCTAATAGTAAACACAGATTGATCAAAAACAAGCATTGCCAAAGTCATCTGAACTCTGTTCTTGATAGAGTAACAAGCTGGGGAACGCCATGGATAGAGCAGATCAGGATTATAGGAAGGCTTCGACAAGGTCCCCCATGACCTTTTGACAAGGAACTAGTCCAATGGTAAAACTATGGTTTGGTGGATCTGTAATTGGTTAAGCGAACGAATCCAGAGGGTGATTCCCCCCAATGCTTCTCTTCATCCTGGAAAGAAGTGACAAGTGGAGTGTCCTAAGCAGGGTTTAGTGGAATATTGTGTCCAATTCTGGGTACCACAATTGAAGGGAGATGTTGACAAGCTGGAATGTGTCCAGAAGAGGGTGACTAAAATGATCAAGGGTCTGGAGAACAAGCCCTATGAGGAGTGGCTTAAAGAGCTGGGCATGTTTAGCCTGCAGAACAGAAGGCTGAGAGGAGACATGAGAGGAGGTCATGTATCAAGAAGTGGGGGGAAGTCATAGGAAGGAGGGAGCAAGCTTGTTTTCTGCTGCCCTTGAAACTAGGGCGCAGAACAATGGCATCAAACTACAGGAAAGGAGATGCCACCTGAACATGAGAAAGAACTTCTTGACTGTGAGAGCTGTTCCCAAAATCTTGCCTGGTATCAACGTGAGGCTGACCTTTGCCAGAAAGTCATGGGGGACCTTGTTGAATGAAGGCCTTCCTGAAATCCAGATATGCTCCATCCACTGAATTCCCTTTGTCTACCCAGCTTGTAACTCTACCTCTAGCTTTCTAGGATGATTTCACGAGTCACTCCACTCATGTCAGACCCAGATTAGCTACTCAATCAGTTTTCAGATGGATTTTTAAAAATTTATTGAACTTAATATTACATGTTATATCTTCTTCACATGTCTCTTATAAAGGCTTCTTGTAGCCCAACACAGTATAGGTAAAGATAAAGGTTTTCCCCTGATGTTATGTCCAGTTGGGTCCGACTCTTGGGATTGGTGCTCACCTCAATTTCTAAGCCAAAGAGCTGGTGTTGTCCATAGACACCTCCAAGGTCATGTGGCCAGCATGACTGCATGGCGCAACATTACCTTTCCACCTGAGCAGTACCTATTGATCCACTCACATGTGCATGTTTTCAAACTGCTTAGTTGGCAGAAGCTGGGGCTAACAGCAGGAGCTCACCCCATCCCCAGATTTGAACTGCTCACCTTTTGGTCAGCAAGTTCAGCAGCTCAGCAGTTTAACCTTCTGCGACACCAGGGGCTCCCCAACACAGTATAGTCGTTGCCACATGACTCCCATCGCCACTACTTTCCCCCATCTTTTGTATGTTCCTAGTGTCAATTTAAGGTGACCCCCATGAATTTCACAAGGTTATGTTAGGACTTCCTTAGTGCAGGTGAGAAAAAGAAATTCAGAAGAAAGGAGCAGACAAACACAACCACACACATAAAGCACAAAATGAGAAAGTGTGTGTTTGTAATCCCGCGAGCATGGGCTGAAAACCCAGTAGTGTTCCTTCCCATCATCCCTCATAATACTACTTTAATTATTGATGCAGACAGTCTAAGCAATGTGTAAGCCGTATACATAATGCATTTACTTGGAAAATCCACACAAATCCACATGGTATTACTGAGTAAACTACAAACTGTTCCGAGAGGCCCATCTTAAGAAGTGGGTAAGCTGTATCCATGTACTCAAAAAAATCTGTTTGACAAACGGAAAGATTAGGTTACTCTGAATAATCCTAAGTATCGCTGCAGGGAGGTTTTCTTCTCCTCCTGCTTTGCAAACCAGCACCACGTCACTAAGAGTTGTGACAGTCACACTCTGGTGCAACCAAATCTGTCACGTGCCATGGGACGATTATTAAGGTGAGAAGCACAGATTGTGGCTCACATTCCTGCTAAACACAGTGTTTCTCAACCTCCCTAATGCCGCAACCGCTTAATACAGTTCTTCATGTTGTGACCTCCAACCATTAAATTATTTTCGTTGCTACTTCACAACTATAATTTTGCTAATGTTATGAATCCTAATGTAAATATCTGATATGCAAAATGTATTTTCATTCACTGGACCACATTTGGCACAAATACCTGATACACTCAAATACCTGATACACTGGCGTTGGAGAGGAGATTGATTTTGTCATTCGGGAGTTATAGTTGCTGGGATTTCTAGTTCACCCAAAATCAAAGAGCATTCTGAACTCCACCAACGATGGAATTGAGCCAAACTTGGCACACAAAACTCCCATGACCAACAGAAAATACTGAAAGGGTTTGGTGGGCATTGACTTTGAGTTCTGGAGTTGTAGTTCACCTACATCCAGAGAGCACTGTGGTTTCAAACAATGATGGATCTGGACCAAACTTGGCACGAATACTCATTATGTCCAAAGGTGAACACTGGTGGAGTTTGGGGAAAATCGATCTTGACATTTTGGAATTGTAGTTGCTGGGATTTATAGTTCACCTACAATTGAAGAGCATTTTGAACCCCACCAATGATAGAATTGGGCCAAACTTCCCACACAGAATCCCCATGACCAACAGAAAATACTGTGTTTACTGACGGTCTTTGGTGACCCCTCTGACACCAACCTCATGGCCCCCCAGGGGCCCCGACCCCCAAGTTGAGAAACACCGCGCTAAAACATTGCACAGGAATGTATGCAAACACCTAGCTTTCTATGCACTCATCAAAGGGCTGTTTTCTAGTATCACCATGGACAGACAAGACTAACTATTAGGATCTTCTTGGCTATAACACCTGTTTTACAGTGCAACAGTCTCTCCTAGAACTTGGTGGATTGTCCTTCTTTGGAGGTCTTTGAACCAAAGTTGAATGGCTGTCTTTTTGTGCATTCTTTCATGTCAGGGAGTTAGTTTCAATGGCTCTTCTGACTCACATTCTTTAATTCTGTAAACCATGCCTATGCCTCCAACTGCTAAGAGTTACTAAAGACTGCAAGAAAAACTGTAAGGTGTCTCCTGAACATACCTATATCTCTTTATGTGTAGTAAACCATTTCAGCACTAACCTGCATTGTCGTATAACCTGTAAAATGAATTGTCGAAGTCTTTCATTGCCAGAATCACTGAGTTGCTGTGAGTTTTCCAGATTGTCTGGCCATGTTTCAGAAGCACTCTCTTCTGATGTTTCACCCACATCTATGGCAGGCACCCTCAGAGGTTGTGGGGTTTGTTGGAGACTAGGAAAGTGGGGTTTATATACATATCTGTGGAATAATGTCCAGGGTGGGAGAAAGAACTCTTGTCTATTTGAAGCGTGAATGTTGCAGTTGCCTACCTTGATTAGCATTGAATGGTCTTGCACCTTCAGGAAGGCAGCAATCAGCCAGGCTTTGAAGCTGTAGCTCCATCTTCCTTGCCGAAGAACTTTGTCCGTAAACTTCCTCTTTGATCGAATCACCGGCATTTCTTTCTGGCATTTCCTTATGAGTGTCTTAAATACCTCCCCGCTTAAACAGTACCTATTTAGCTACTCACATTGCTGTTTTTGACATTGCTACGTAGGCAGAAGCCGGGCTCAAGGCCAGGAGCTCACCCTGACCCAGGGTTTGAACTGTCAACTTTTCAGTTGGGAAGATTAACTAGCTGTGTTAAAGCCCGGCTTTGTGGATGTAATTCATCTGTTCTTGGAGACTTGAATTCATTTAGAGTACCCAGGTATTCCTGGACTACTTCTTTACCTATTTTGGGTTGCATTTCCCCTATTACTTATTTATCTATTCACATTTGCTTTCAAACTTCTAGGTAAGCAGAAGCTGGGCTTAAGGCCAGGAGCTCACCCTGACACAGGCTTTGAACTGTCAACTTTTCAGTTGGCAAGATTAACCTGCTGTGCTAAATGTCAGTGTCATTGGCAGCACAGCAAGGCAGGAACAGATCAATCACAGCCACCTTAGGCTATAAACTACTTTATTTTACAGCTATATACATTAGAAGCTACTTAACACTCAGCACATTGTAAACTTTTTTCTTTACCGTCCGATCGTAACATTGCGAACGCACACACTGACTGTTATCAGTACTAGTCCACACCTCTTGCATTCCAAAGTAACGTATAATGTACAACGCTGCATCCATTTGTTCTATTCACTTGATTTATGACCTCTCTAGGAATGCCGTTCCCTCCGTTGTTCAGTTAACTCTTTCCACACAGGAATACATTACACTCGGCACATAGCTACTGCATTTTAAACATATATACATACATACTTTGAAATCTACATTATAAATTGCAAACAGCTTCAACACTAAAGCCTGGTCTCTTGGATGTAATTCATCTGGTCCTGGAGACTTGAATTCATTTAGAGTAGCCAGGTATTCCTGGACTACTTCTTTACCTATTTTGGGTTGCATTTCCCCTATTACCTATTATCTACTCACATTTACTTTCAAACTTCTGGGTAGGCAGAATCTGGGCTAATGGTCAGGAGCTCACCCTGACCCAGGCTTCGAAGTGTCAACCTTTCGATTGGCAAGATTTACTGCAGCTGGCAGTTAACCAGCTGTGTTAAAGCCCAGCCCTTTAACATGATGTTCAGCCATTGCAACTGACTGGCACATGGAGCTTTCATAATGGGATCAGTTAAGCTGGAAAGATTCTAGATAATTAAGTATGTCATCCATATTTACCTTTTGGTCTATAATGTCTTGGGAGTCTAGAAAATAATTCTTCAAGGCAGAAGAATATCCTACGTGTTTAGAGCCCCGTGGAGAAAAACAGAGGGAGATGTCACATGGAGAGTTAAAAATGCTCTTGTGTGCCTAGCCACATCTATTCTCTATTTAGTTTCAAAACAAGGCATATACAAAGCAAAGTAGTGCATGGTTTGTAGTGAAAGAAAAGCAGAGAAGTAGATGTAAGAGAGGGACCTCTACCAACATCTGGAACATAAGGTTGGGAAAGAGAGGGTTGCTTTCTGCTTAAGAAGCTTTATAGTTTCCCTGCTATATTTAGGGCAGTAATCTTTCTTCCAAGCGGAGGAAGGTTTGATGTCAGTCCTTTCCGACTCCCCCATTTGTCATTGTTTTTAAGGATGGTGGGGTGTGGTGTGTGCCTGTGCGTTTCAGTCCGCCGAGGAGTGGGTCGGGGAAAATCCACTCTGCTGTAGGTTGTCAGAATAATGTTTAGCCAGGTGTTAATCTGTGTCTGGAGGGGGAAGCAGTGGAATTCATTATTCATTCCGCCAGGGGAGGTCACGGTCCTGGAAGGCTGCCCGGTCTGAAGCCAGCCTCTTGGATTTACTGACATGTGCCACTTGTGATGAGCACAGCTGAAGTCTGTTTGTGGAAGTTGCTTGTCAGGCTGCCAAAGCTGATACAGAAACACAGGCGGAGGAGGCTTGGGAGGAGTGAAATCAAGCTCGCCATTGAAGAGGGTGCCGAGTGATCTGGCTGAAAGGGAGACCATCTTCCCGTTCTCCTGTTCCTTTCCCTCCCCCTGCTCCAGAGAGTTGCCTGGATGTAATAGTAGTATTTTGGAAACCAAAGTCTTCAAAGCAAACAAAGGGACTTGGCTTACAAGACCGTTTGAAAACTGGCAGCGATGATCAAGTCGAGCTGGTTCTACGTCAAGTTCAAATATGCCGAAAAGGTATGTCAATATGTTTCCTTCATGGTGAAAGGACGGACTCGTGGGCATGTTTTCGGCACTGGTCCAAGTTTGGCAGAGGTCCACACTGGACCTTGGATGTTGCGGTGGTGTTTTAGCATGAACTGCTGCAGGCTGTGATGCGTTTTAGATGAAATCTGGAACCGGGCTTGAAAACCTGGTCATCTTAGTGTTATCTTAATGCAGTATTTCTCAACCTTCCTAATGTCGTGACCCCTTAATACAGTTCCTCATGTTGTGGTGACCCCCAACCATAAAATTATAGCTACTTCATAACTGTGATTTTGCTACTGTTATGAATCATCATGTAAATATAGGATGGCCAAATATGGCCAAATTTGAATACTGGTGGGGTTGGGGGGATTGATTTTGTCATTTGGGAGTTGTAGTTGCTGGGATTTATAGTTCACCTAAAATCAAAGAGCAAACTTGGCACACAGAACTCCCATTCTGGGGAGCGGTATGAGCTCCCGCTGTTAGCTCCAGCTTCTACCAACCTAGCACTTGAAAAGATGTAAATGTGAGTAGATCAATAGGTACCGCCCTGGCGGGAAGGTAACGACTCTCCATGCAGTCATGCCAGCTACATGACCTTGAAGGTGTCTATGGACAATGCTGGCTCTTCAGCTTAGGAATGGAGATGAGCACCAACCCCCAAAGTTGGACACGGCTGGACTTAATGTCAGGGGAAAACCTTTACCTTTTACCTTGGTGGGCATTGACCTTAGGTTTTTGAGTTGTAGTTCATCTATATCCAGAGAGCACTTTGGACTCAAAAATAATAGATCTGAATCAAACATGGCACGAATATTCAATATACCCAAATATGAATGCTGGTGAAGTTTGGGGAAAATAGACCTTGATGTTTGGGAGTTGTAGTTCACATACAATGAAAGAGTATTCTGAACTCCACCAATGATTGTATTGAACCAAACTTGGAACACGGGACTCCTGTGAACAACAGAAAATACTGGAAGGGTTTGGTGGGCATTGCCCTTGAGTTTTGGAGATGTAGTTCACCTACATCCAGAGAGCACTGTGGACTCAAACAATGATGGATCTGGACCAAACTTGGCATGAATACTCAATATGTCCAAATGTGAACACTGGTGGAACTTGGGGAAAATAGACCTCTGTTTGTCTGAGGATGATTGGTGGTGTTCCCTCATGCATGTCGTGGATTGCATTGTAACTCTGTTGGGATCTGGACAAATCTAAGGCATGGTCTCAATATCATTGCATTGGTTACAGATTTTGTCAGCAGGAGGTTTTCCTGGGCTTTCCCCCAAAGCCAAGAAACAATCTCAGCTTTGGGAAACTAAGCCAAATGTCCAACACAGCCAGATGTCCAACACAACATAGTATACTTCAATACAGAGATGATCTGGTTTCAAACTAGGCTTCCATATATGATAAATTTGTGTTCTTTCTTCTCCTTTCCAAACAGCTTTCCCTCTAACCGACCATTCATCTTACATTTAATTTTCTTTTCTGCATTTCATAATCTGCCATTTATCATCTCTCTCCCCCTCTCCCTCTCCCTCTGGCCACAGGCATGTAGTGAAAGTTGTGTCTATTTCATTTAACAAGATTGGCCTCCTTGATCCCGCCTCTCCCAGCTCCGAGCCATGTGTTTAAATAAAGCACAGATTTAACTATTTAAGCCCCCTTCCTTAGTTTAGGACCCAAATACCCTGAAGGCAGCCGATCCTGTCTGATCTTGGAAGCTAAGCAAGGCTATCCCTAGCTAGTACTTGGAGGTGAAACCACCAATTGATAACTCCGGGTTCTGTAGGCTATATTTCAGAGGGAGGAAGTCACAAAATTACCACCGATTATTAATGTCAAAGGAGGCATTTAATGTCAGAGGAGCTTCAGCCCCTCATGCTACAAATCCCAGGATTTCGTGGCTTTTAAATGCTATAATTGTGCGCTGAACGAAAAGCAGCCTCAGTTGAACTATTTGCACCCATTCTGTTCCATTTGGGACTCAAAATGGCACAAGAATCCCTGAAGCAAAGGTTGTGGGACATTGCCCTGGGAGAGCTTAGAGCCCACTCAAATTCACAATGCTCCCCCAGAGTCCCAAATTTACTATACAGGGAGCCATTTAAGACATGTGAATACCTAAAAAGCCTTATAGTGACTAAATATTGCAGACTCCTTCCAAAGTGAGATTAAAGGTATTTCCCTCAGAACTGCTAAGAGAATTCCTGTCTGGAATTCCTTCCTCCCAAAGACTATGCCTCTGTGAAGGAAAGGAAATAGAAACAATAGAATACATTTTATTGCAGTGCTGCTACTACACAATGCAACCTAGCCAACTTTTGTATCCAATCCTGTTCTGCATGACCAGCCACCCCCCCCCCCCCCGCAGAGGATTATTAGATATCTTTTAGAGGATAAGTGCCACCGTGTGACTCTCATAGTGACAAAATTCATTGCAATGGCAACAACTCTGAAAAAGCAACAAACTTCCGGTAGGGGTATTACTTGAAACCATGTAGGGTATCTTGTACAATGGACTTCTCCTGAGATGGGAGAATTTATAATAACTATTGCATTTACTGGAACGTAATAAATATTGTTGTTGTCTATAATTGTGCATCTTGAAGTTCAAACTTTTGGAAAAGGATAACCTTTGAGATCATAACCTTTTTGAAGCATGACCTTTTGGAGATTAATTGGCATTCACACCATTTAGAAAAATCATAACCTTTATGTAAAGTATGGTCTTCCAGAGAAGAGCTAAAAACTCGTTTCAGTGAAACTTCTCTTCAGTGGTAAATATCCACTAGTATTCATTTAATTTAATTTTGGGCATATTGAGCATTAAGATTAAGAGACTATACATTAGACATAAGAGACTGCAACAGGATGCCTTAGAGAACTTACTACTTATACTTGCAACTGATAAGCAATGTACTTATATGCTGAATACATGAAGTTTGTAAGCAAACCAACTATACTATTTTTAACAAAGACTTGACAGCATGATTTAAAACTAAATATTTTTAAGGAGTGTAGATGTTTTGGGGCAATTGAGATAATACTTCTGAAAATTATATATCAATATCTATATATCTATATCTGTCTCTATATATAGTGCATTGGCATAATCTTTGTTCCTAATAGTTCAGAGAGATAACCAAGTATATCAGTCTAACAACTGAGAAGCCTAATTTGTATTTTGCCTACTAGTAGCATAGCAACCCCAGATAAAGACATGGATGGGTGAGAAAGCTTGCTGGAGGGAACACCTGTGTTTGACAGTTATATCAGGCTTGATCTTAGGGAGGAATCCAGTAAGCTCAGAAAATAAAAAAGGCTTCATGAGAAGGAAGAGCGGAAAAAGTTTCATAGGCAAGGCCAAGGTCATAGAAATGACTTCATGTTTTGTGGTCCTTAAATCAGATAAGTGTCTCTTTGAGAATTCAGATCAGGCAACACTGCTAAACAGTAAGGATGTCAAGTCCTGTTTCAGGTCATGCTTTTAGTCTAAGATCATGGGAGTTTTGATTCATATTTTAGGAAGTTCTTATAGCCTTGGTTTTGTATTCATGCTCATGTTTTGATTCTTGTTTTCCTGGATTTAAGCTCATGTTATGATTTCCTATACCTTTTGGATTATTTGGGATATTACTACTAAAATCATAACAGTAAATAAAGAACAACATTCAAAATCAGGGGAACTCCAGACAAGAAACAATCAGGGATAGCTAATCACCTCTCAACAAAGGATTCCCCCAGGCAGTAAGAAGCCATACCTTGAAAACTGCTAGGCCATTAAATGCTAATCAAGATGGCCAGTTGAAACATTCACACCTAGCTCCAACAGACAAGAGTTCTTTCTCCCACCTAGACATTTCACAGATACATAAACCCCACTTGCCTAGTTTCCAACAGACGACATAACCTCTGAGGATGCCTGCCATAGATGCAGGAGAAACGTCAGGAGAGAATGCTTCTGGAACATGGTCACACAACCCGAAAAGCTTACAACAACACAATATTACTACTGTTTTTGGATTCCTGGTTGGTGTTGAGGGCAAGATGAACTCTGGCTGGGATGCAACAATACTTAACACAACACAACACTGATTTCTAAAATGGAGTCTCAGTCTGAATAGTCCCAGATCTGATCACATGGTCTGCAGTCCCACAACTTCAAACAACACAGAGTTAAGGGAAAAACTGCATGCCAATACACACATATACAATATAATAAGCAATCTAAATTATGTACATAACAAATAACTAGTATAGGAGACTTGAAGAAGGTTGCTATTCCCAACACAAACAGCTCACAATTGAAAAGCAGAACTGCCCAATACTATTTTGCTTCATTCTCCCTACCCCCCAAAGGAAAGAAAAGTGTATCAGCAGAGACCTTGGCAAGGGATCCAAACTGTAAATCAAGATTGCTAAAGACTTAGGAATCAAATGAACTGCTTTCCGGAATATTGAAGTAACTTGCTGACAAACTCGCAGTCCCACTTGCCATCATCTTTGAAAAATCTTGGCAAATGGGTGAGGTACCAGACGACTGGAGACAAGCAAACATTGTCCTTCTCTGCAAAGAGAACAACAAAAGAAGATCCAGAGAACTACATTCCAGTCAGATTGACCTCAATACCAGGAAAAATAAATACTAGAGCAGATTATACAAGAGGCTGCTTGCAAGTGTCTTGATGACAATGAATGCAGAGATTGCAAAGAGCTGGCATGGATTTGTCAAGAACACATCCTGCCGAATAAATCTGACATCTTTGTTGAATTGTGTTACTAGTTTAGTAAATGGTAAAGGTGCCATGGAGGTGATTTATATGGATTTCAGCAAAGCATTTGGTATGATCCTCTGTAACAGTGTTTCTCAACCTTCCTAATGCTGCGACCCCTTAATACAGTTCATGTTGTTGTAACCCCCAACCATAACATTATTTTGCTTCTTCATAACTGTCATTTTGCTACGGTTATGAATTGTAGTGTAAATATCTGATATGCAGGATGTATTTTAATTTACTTAACAAATTTGGAACAAATACCCAATATGCCCAAATTTGAAAACTAGTGGGGTTGGGGGGATTGATTTTGTTATTTGAGAGTTGTAGTTGATGGGATTTCTAGTTCACCTACAATCAAAGAGCATTCTGAACTCCACCAATAATGGAATTGAACTAAACTTGGCACACAAAACTCCCATGACCAACAAAAAGTAGTGGAAGGGTTTGGTGGGCATGCTGAACTTGTTGACTGAAAGGTCGCAGGTTCAATTTGGGGGAGTGACATGAGCTCCCGGTGTTAACACCAGCTTCTGCCAACCTAGCAGTTTGAAAGCATGTAAATGTGAGTAGATCAATAGGTACCGCCTAGGAGGGAAGGTAATGGCTCTCCATGTAGCATGACCTTGAAGGTGTCTACAGACAATGCCGGCTCTTCGGCTTAGGAATGAAGATGAGCACCAACCCCCAGACCTGGAATTGACTGGACTTAATGTCAGGGGAAAACCTTTACCTTTTACCTTGGTGGACATTGACTTTGAGTTTTGGAGTTGTAGTTTACTTACATCCAGAGAGCATTGTGGATTCAAACAATGATAGATCTGGACCAAACTTGGCACAAATACTCAATATACCCAAACGTGAATACTGGTGGAGTTTGGGAAAAATAGATCTTGACATTTGGAGTTGTAGTTGCTGGGATTTATAGTTCCCTTACATTCAAAGAGCATTCTGAACCCCACCAAGGATAGAATTTTTTTAAAAAACACATTAATTTTCTCATTTTCTGGATAGGATTATATTGAATAAGTTCAAGTTCACTTTATTACAGGTGATGACCAGCTCATGAGAAGAGAGACACAGTCCCTATATTGAAGGATTTGCCTCCTTGCTATGAAAACTGGGTCTCTGTGAATGTGGGCTGATTTGCACAGTGTTAAAGGAGGTATGCTGTGGCTCTGAAGCCTTGAACTAAGATGAGAGGATTTTTTTATTCTGCCTGGAAGGGAACTAGGTTGTGGCTAAGAAAGGAAACAAGAGCACTACACAGAGAAAGACACATAGGGATTCTGTCAAATCTGTTGTGCTTGGCTGCTTTTGACTTGTAACCCCTCGGTACATTTTAAGAGTACAACCCGTAACAAGCAGATGGTTGAATATTCAGGATGCATCCGATGTCAGAAGGTGGGCTCAAGGGACGTGGGATGTCACAGGCAAAGCCATGCCGACGTAAACGGTTTCCTTTTCAAGATTCTTGAGGTTGAGATGCTGATGAATCATGGGCTTAGAATATGAATTTCCCCGGCTTGCTTGCTCAGCCTGAAGACACTATGGGCAACTGTGTAGCTCTGCTTCTTTGAACATGTTTGGAAATATATTGTGAGCATATGTACAGATTTTGCCTCTCAAGAAATGGCACTCACAAGAACTGAATGCAAGCAGAGCTGGATGATCTGGATTGAAAAACAAGAAAACGGATGACCATCCACTCCTCATGACACCCAAGCAGTGATGTTGACAAGTTGACCTGCCCAGGAAATCAGGAGGCAGAGAGGGGGCTTCTGCAAGGGAAACCAACGGTAGAGAAGAGAAATGTGCACTGGCAGATGATGGGAAAGGCAGCCAAGAATCAACATTGATGGAAGTCAGTAGTAGAAAACTGCTCAAAGGGCAAAAGACAAAGAGAACACTGTCAAAATACAATACAAAGAGGAAGAGAAAACTGGCAAACGAAAGCTCTTCATGGAAAAGTTGACAGCAAAACTGACAATGAAAAACATGGATATGGCTCATAAATGGAACTCTGGAAAAGGAGACAGAGGGCCTGATTCTTGCATCCCAAGAACACGCCATTAGAATCAATACCATCAAAAGCAGACTTGAAAAGTCGATGACAGATCCTAAGTGCAGACTCTGCAAGGAAGCAGATGAAACGTTAGATCACATCCTCAGCTGCTGCAAGAAGATCGTGCAGATGGACTACAAGCAGAGGCATAATACAGTGTTCCCTCACTTATCGCAGGTGTAATGTTCCAGGACCACCCACGATAAGTGAAAAACCGTGAAGTAGGGACGCTATATTTATTTTAATATTTACACATTATTTTAGTAGTTATTCACTTTTAAAAGTCTTTATAAACTTAAAATAAACCCTTTTTCTGTTTTACCGAGTACCTGCCTCCCTGTCAGTGCGGTGGTTGCGAAGGATGGAAGGAAAGAAAGCAAGCCCTCCTTGCCTTTCTCTTTGCCAGGTGAAGGGAAAAAGAGTGAAGGAAAGGAAGGAAAGGCCCTTCAAGGCTGGAAAGAGGGAGGGAGGACTGAGGAGGGAAAGCGGCCTGGAGAGCAGCGGCAGCAAAACAGCGAAAATATTACAATATATATTTAAAATTTAAATTAATATTTATTGAAAAACCATGAAACAGCGAGTCCGCTAGAAGTGAACCGCGAAGTAGCAAGGGAACACTGTCCCATTGCTCAGATGATCCATTGGAACTTGGACCACAGATTGGGAACCACTGTTGTAGAACATCTGAACCAGAGATTTAGATTCTATAGATTGTGTATAGATATCATTCATTCCTTCATTCATTCATATATAGGCAAGAACAGTAAATGTTAGTTCAGGACTAAAGCAAGTTCAAAGGTCTACATGTATATGCTAATCCATTTAACAGGTTGAGGATATAGTATGTCAGGCTGTATCAAAAGCCCAGATCCAATAACCTGCTTGTTCTTGTATTACTCATGCAAAATCTACTGATGGTAAAATGAACCCAAGGTAAGGACCTGAGATAGTACTGTATAGAGAGACCTACAGTTCATCAGAGCGTCACTTGTGGTAAAACGTTCCTTTTTTGTCCACACAGTTTCAGCACTTGTTACTTATCCCCTTACACCTTTTTGACAGTCTGTCAGGGGTCAAGTGCCATCTATAAAACGTATTATAGTAATTGTCTTTGAGGTTATTCCAGAAGCATGTGAGAAGCTTGGCAACTCATTGAACACTGAGAAAACCAATGTGCTCTTCCAGCAGTCACCAGGCAATCCCTCTGCAATGCCTGAAATACAGCTTAATGGTGTAACATTAGAAAATGTTGACTGTTTCCGCGTCCTTGGCAGCCACCTCTCCACAAAAGTCAACATTGACACTGAAATACAACACGAATACATTAATACCCACATTTGAATACTATTTTTTGGGGGTGGGTGGGTGATGGATTTTGTCATTTGGGAGTTGTAGTTGCTGGGATTTATAGTTAACCTACAATCAACGAGCATTATGAACTCCACCAATGATGGAATTGAGCCAGACTTGGCACACAGAACTCCCATGACCAACAGAAAGAGGTTTAGTGGGCACTGACCTTGAGTTCTGGAGTTGTAGTTCACCTACGTCCAGAGACCACTGTGGAATCAAACAATGATAGTTCTGGAGCAAACTTGGCATGAATACTTAATATTTATTTATTTATTTGTTTACCACATTTCTACCCCGCCCTTCTCAACCCCCGAAGGGGGACTCAGAGTGGCTAACACTGACAACAATTTGATACCGCAATTATCACAATATCACAGTATTAACAATATAAAACCATAAATACACAATAGATTAAAACAATAACATTAGTTATATAATCATATAGCCTTTTCCATTGTTATAACAATCATATCGTCCAGTTCAGTGTCCAAAGTGCCGTTATGCCTGCTAGCCAAAGGCTTGGTTCCAAAGCCACGATTTCAGTCTTTTCCTAAAGGAAAGGAGGGAGGGTGCCGATCTAATTTTGCTGGGAAGCGAGTTCCACAAGCGGGGGGTCACCACCGAGAAGGGCCTGTTTCTTTCACACCAGTCGCATTTGCGAGGCTGGTGGGCCCGAGATCAGGGCCTCCCTGGTAGATCTTAAACTACGAAGTGGAATGTAGCAGGAGATATGTTTGGATAAGTAAGCTGGGCCGAAGCTGTATTGCCCAAATGTGAACACTAATGGAGTTGGGGGAAAATAGATCTTGACATTTGGGAGTTGTAGTTGCTAGGATTTATAGATAATCTACAATCAAAGAGCATTCTGAACTTCACAAATGATAGAATTGGGTCAAACTTCCCACACAGTACTCTCATGCCTTGAAGGGACTCACTGTTGTGAGCCTCCCTCCAGTCTCACACACTCTCCCTCGTCCACACATGTGTCATGTACTGAGTATGCCTGCTCTCCCCTCCCTGCTTGGAGTATCAGAAACAGGCCTACCCTTGGCCGAGAGGCTGGCCAGTCACAGCAGAGGGCTTTTAGTGGGAGGATTTGTTGTCTGTTTCCAAAACGGAAGAGAAGGACAGGCGGAGAGATCTTCAGCCTTCTCTGCCAAAGGGGTTCCTAAGACCATTAGAAATATGTTTTCTGATGGTCTTAGGTGACCCCTCTGAAACCCCCTGGTGTCCCTCTCAGGGTCCCAACACCCAGATTGAGAAACAGTGCTTTAGAGGTTTGTAAAAAATTGATGACAATCTTTTGGGGGTGCTTTGATTGTGCTTTTCCTTCATGGCAGGGAGTTGGACTAAATGGCCCATGTGTTCTCATCCACTTCTGTGATTCGCTTAGGGGAGTAGAAGCAGTATCTGATGATGACAATTCCATTTCTTCATCTCTTTATAATAGTTTGGCTCTGTGCATACAATCTGCTGCAAGTCTAAACCCATCTGGTCTTATCCTCCTTCCTCCTGAAACCCTTTTCCTCCGGTCCATCCAAAACACATTGGCTGCCATCTTGTGTGGTCCACTGTCTCTGTGAAAATAAACCAGGCCGGGTGGTTTCTGACAGGTTTTGATCTTCCCTGGATTGCTGTAATTAAATGCCATTCATTCAAGGAGTTTGGGAAGAAGAGGGGGAAATCGCTCCTTCCAAAAGTATGGGTTCAGGATGCTTTTTGATTAGCGGCAATGGTTTGTTTACAGCACTTGTTGGAAAATTAAAGTGTATAATTTGAACAAGAGCAGGTATGACTGCCTTTTTTCCTTGGGGATCAGACCAAAACTTAATACGAAACAGATGGCAAACTTTTTGCTTTCTCAACCTCCCCCCTCCTATTTTTGTGCATTGCTTTGTTTTACTGTGGAGCCCCCGGTGGCACAGTGGGTTAAGCCACTGAACTGCTGAACTTGCTGATTGAAAGGTCGCAGGTTTGAATCTGGGGAGTGGGTGAGCTCCTGCTGTTAGCCCCAGCTTCTGCCAAATACCCGATACACCCAAATTTGAATACTGAAGGGGTAAGGGGGGATTGATTTTGTCATTTGGGAGTTGTAGTTGCTGGGATTTATAGTTAACCTACACCCAAAGAGCATTTTGAACTCCAACAACAATAGAATTGAGCCAAACTTGGCACACAGAACTCCCATGACCAGCAGAAAAGAGTTTGGTGGGCATTGACCTTGAGTTTTGGAGTTGTAGTTCACCTGCATCCAGCGAGCACTGTGGACTCAAACAATGATTGATCGGGACCAAACTTGGCACGAATACTCAATATGCTCAGGTGGAGTGTAGGGAAAATAGACCTTGACATTTGGGAGTTGTAGTTGCTGGGATTTATAGTTCCCCTACAATCAAAGAGTATTCTGAACTCCCTCAACTATGGAATTGAACCAAACTTATCACACAGAACTCCCATGACCAACAGAAAATACTGGAAGGGTTTGGTGGGCATTGACCTTGAACTTTGGAGTTGTAGTTCACCTACATCCAGAAAGCACTGTGGACTCAAGCAATGATATGTCTGGACCAAACTTGGAAAAAATACTCAATATACCCAAATGTGAAAACTGGTGGAGTTTGGGGAAAATAGATCTTGACATTTGGGAGTTGTAGTTGCTGGAATTTATAGTTCGCTTACAATCAAAGAGCACTCTGAACTCCACCAGTGATGAAGTGCCAAGGTTGGTGCCAAGCTTGGTTTAATTCCATTGCTGGTGGAGTTCAGAATTCTCTTTGATTGTAGGGGAACCATAAATCCCAGCAACTACAACTCCCAAATGACAAAATCAATCCCCTCCAACCCCACTATTATTCAAATATGGGCATATCTGTTCCAAATTTGGTCCAGTGAATGAAAATGCATCCTGCATATCAGATATTTACATTATGATTCATAACAGTTATGAGTTGTAAAACAGCAAAATTACAGTTTTGAAGTAGCATCAACCCATTGATAAGTTCACCTAACATTGCACCCATCCTTCGCAATCATGTTTTGCATTGATTGAAAATTTGTGTCCAGTTTCCTGGTTTTGTGTAACCTGACCCAGTCTTAACTTTCGTCTTAAACCAACAGACATTTTCTTCCTTTTCCATATTCTACTTTACTAGCCCCGTGTTTCACAGCTGTTGTCTATTTTCATTAAGCTGTTATGGTTTGCCATTTGAAACAATGTCATGTGTAATTAAAATCTGTGGATGTCTCTCCCCTCTAGGCGCTCTGCATCTGCAGTAGAGTTTAGTCCAGTTGCGGGGAGTTTGGCGATGTGGTTCCATGGGTCTTGTCCCTTTCCAACAGCATTGTTTCAACTTATAGTACAGGACTCAGTACTTCTCTACTTTCCTGGGGATTTCCCATATATTCCTTAGGAAAAAAAATGCAGTTTTAGGCCAGATTGCACAAAGGGGCTGTTTATAATTGTATCATATTTCTTATTGTTCTGGCAATTTTAGGAAATCTCACAAACTAGAGAGTGCCACTTGCCCAAGTTCACTTGGTGGGCTTCCATAGCTGAACAAGGACACTTCTATGGGTTGCTGTGAGTTTTTCGGACTGTATGACCATATTCCAGAAGCATTCTCTCCTGACGTTTCACCCACATCTATGGCAGGCATCCTCTGAGGTTGTGAGGTCTGGGTTGCTATGTGTTTTCCAGGCTGCATAGCCATGTTGCAGAAGCATTCTCTCCTGATGTTTCACCCACATCTATGGCAGGCATCCTCAGAGGTTGTGAGATCTGGGTTGCTATGAGTTTTCCAAGCTGTATGGCCATGTTCCAGAAGCATTCTCTCCTGACATTTAGCCCACATCTATGGCAGGCATCCTCAGAGGTTGAGGGGTCTGTTGGAAACTAGACAAGTGAAGTTTATATGTCTGTGGAATAATGTCCAGGGTGGGAGAAAAAACTCTTGTCTGTTTGAGATAAGTGTGAATGTTGCAATTGGCCACCTTGATTAGCACTGTAGCTTCAAAGCCTGGCTGGTTGCTGCCTGGGGAAATCCTTTGTTGGGAGGTGTTACTTGACTCTGATTGATTCCTGACTGGAATTCTCCTGTTTTCTAAGTGTTTCTCTTTATTTACTGTCCTGATTTTAGAGTTTGTTTTAAATACTGGTAGCCAGATTTGATTCATTTTCATGGTTCCCTCCTTTCTTTTGAAATTGTCCACATGCTTGTGGATTTTAGTGGCTTCTCTGTGTAGTCTGACATGGTGGTTGTTAGACTGGTCCAGCATTTCTGTGTTCCACAGACACCTAAACCTCCCTTGCCTAGTTTCCAACAGTCCTCTCAACCTCTGAGGATGCCTGCCATAGATATGGGTGAAACGTCAGGAAAGAATGCTTCTGGAACATGGCCAGACAGCCCAGAAAACTCATTTATTTATTTTCAGAATTTATATTCTGCCCTTCTCACCCCAAAGGGGACTCAGGGCGGATCACAATGCAGACATACACAGCAGACATTCAATGCCGTTTCCTAGACATACAGACAGACAGCTAGAGGTGTTTTTGGCATTTCCAATTCAGTGCCTGGAGGTTATGCTCGATTCTGGCCACAAGGAGGAGCTGTCGCTTCATCTACTATGACACTGAGTCATTTTGATTGTATTTCCTCAACCCAGCAACCCAGTGATTCCAGTCATGAAAGCCTTCGACAACACAAAGATACTGACCTCCTGGAGTCTTAGTCCAGCATTCAAACCACTATTCCATGCTGTCTATATTCATCCAGTTAGTCAAATCGTATAGATTCTGCTTGGCAGCTCTCTGATAATTGTGCTACATGGGATGTTTTTAACAAGTAAATATTTGGGATCCATCCTGAGGTCTTGCTCATAAAATGACAGTTTATTCTGGTGGAGACAAACCATATTTAATCCTAATGAAAATAAGTGTTTGTGAGGTTTGGGTTCATTAGCCAGGGTGCTCCTCTGTTACAGCCGTAGGTTTAGATTTCAGAGCTTTTGTTTCCGTAACCATCACTTGCTATGTCACATGAAAAAAACAAACTAGGATTGATGGTGATTGCAACTTTCTTAGAAGACGACAATTTCGTAATTGATGCTTTGATGTTCACTTTTTAAGACAATAGCCAGGTGATATTGGCTTCTTTCAGTAAGGATTAGCCATAGTTGAATAATATAATATGTCAGAAATATTAAAAATAAGCTAAATAAATTAAATTAATTTTTAATTACAAAAAATGTGTGTCAAGAACTGAAAGGCTTAAATGAATGCAATCACTCAGCAAAAGTTGCAGTTCTATATAAGCATGTGTGCCTGTAGCTTAGTAGCCGTCAATCAGAGGTAAACCTCAGTGGGAGAAAGGTCTCAGTTTGTGAGAAGGCCTCACAGTATGAGGTGGGCCTTTGTCTATGAGAATGCTGCATGTGAGAAGGTCTCAGTTTGTGAGAAGGCCTCACAGTGTGAGGTGGGCCTTAGTCTATGAGAATGCTGCATGTGAGAAGGCCTGGTGTGAGAAGCTTCAGTGAGAGAAGCTCCAGGTTGAAGGCCTCATATGTAAAGCTGTGTGCAAAACTACTGGGTGGCATTCCATTGTGAGTCAAGCACTGAAAGGGTTAAATGGATGCAACAACTCAGCAAAAGCTGCAGTTCTATATAAGCAGTTGTGCCTGTAGCTTAGTAGCCATCAGTCTGAGGTAAACCTCAGTGGGAGAAAGGTCTCAGTCTGTGAGAAGGCCTCACAGTGTGAGGTAGGCCTTTGTCTATGAGAAGGCTGAGTGTAAGAAGGCCTGGTGTGAGAAGCTTTGGTGAAAGAAGCTCCAGGTTGAAGGCCTCGTGTGAATGTGAAGCTCCATTGTGAGTCAAGCACTGAAAGTGTTAAATGAATGCAATGGCTCAGTAAAAGCTGCAGTTCTATATAAGCAGGTGTGGCTGTAGCTTTATAGCCGTCAGTCTGAGGTAAACCTCAGTGGGAGAAAGGTCTCAGTCTGTGAGAAGGCCTCACAGTGTGAGGTAGGCCTTTGTCTATGAGAAGGCTGAGTGTGAGAAGGCCTGGTGTGAGAAGCTTTGGTGAAAGAAGCTCCAGGTTGAAGGCCTCGTGTGAATGTGAAGCTCCATTGTGAGTCAAGCACTGAAAGTGTTAAATGAATGCAATGACTCAGTAAAAGCTGCAGTTCTATATAAGCAGGTGTGGCTGTAGCTTAGTAGCCGTCAGTCTGAGGTAAACCTCAGTGGGAGAAAGGTCTCAGTCTGTGAGAAGACCTCACCATGTGAGGTATTCTGTGAGAGAAGACCTCACAGTGTGAGTTAGGCTTTAGTCTATGAGAAGGCCTGATGTGAGAAGCTTTGGTGAGAGAAGCTCCAGATTGAAGGCCTCATGTGTAAAGCTACTGGGTGAAACTCCAGTGTGAAAATTGAACTTAATATGTGTTATGGAAATCTTGTTTTTGTAAATAGTGTAACCATATAATTTTACTACAAAGAAAAGCCTCCTATGGAAGAGATAACTTTGGTCTGTGTGTTTTTGATATTTTCGTCAGTTTTGGTTACTGGTGCTGGATCACACTGTTGCTAATGTTACTCTGTGGTACATTTATGAGGAGGGTCTTTTGTTAATAAGCCCACTCACCCAACATAATACTGTATTTCTTTGATTCTAAGAGAACATGCAACCCCTGTAAACCCACTACACCACATCTCACAAGGAGGAACAATCCCACAACACCTATAGTTTTATGTAAAAGTGTTTGTCTGTTCAAAGAAAGCATGTGTACCTTGCATCTCCTAGTCTTTGTTGTACATTCATGTTCACTGAATCTAGCCTTTTCCTTTGAACCATAAAATCGAAGCACTCGCTTTCTTCTAAAGAGTATCCCTCCCCTTTTTGGAAAGAGAGAGAGAGAAAGGAAAACATATCGGATGTTGTATGAACAAAGATATGGAAATGTGAGAAGAGGGCAGCATCTGGAGGTTTTCAAATCCGAGACTACAGCTTGTGTGTTTCCTTTTGCTGTTAGAAGAGTGGAAATCTGTTTGCTGTCATTTCCCATCTTGTCACTTTGTGGGGTTGGCATCTTGCAGAATCTTCCACTAGCTGTTTCTGTCTTTTGAGACAGATGGCAGGCGCACTTTGATATTTCCCCATGTTCTAAATAACTCGCATGTGTTCTACCTTTGTGCAGTGATCACATAATGGTTGTGCCTCGCATACCGTTAGCTGAGCAGTCTGCAGTGAAGGGAGGGAGGGAAGGACATTCCTAAAACACTTGGGTGGGAGATCAATTTGCTTCTTATTTCTCACCCAAAATGCAGGTAAAATTGAGCTTAGATTGTGCTGACTTGGATACTTTAATTGATATGGATCCAAATAGAACACTGGTTCCCAACTTGTGGTCCATGGACCATCAGTGATCCGCCAAAATGAAAATATGGGCCACAGCCTCACAACTGTTGCCTCGAAACCATGTGTCAACAAGAGTAACTGGTCTCGTGAAACCCTCTTATAGTGCCGAGGCAACGGGGATGTCGGGAGGGGAGAGGCTGACTACCCACAAAAGATTACCACTACCACATCATTAGTAGAGCTGATGTGGTCTATCCAATGAAATTTTCTGAATCTGCACCCCAAATAACCAAACTGAATCTAAAGTTGACCAAAACTGATTTGTAACCCTTATGGTACTAAAGTTGGAGAGTGGTCCCTGGTCAAAGTGGTCTCTGGTCAAAAAAAGGTTGGGAACCACTGTTCTGGAGCATGTTGTGGTCTCTGCTCCAGGAGTTTCTGGATGAAGCAGACTATTTTGTTTCATTTTCGATCCAATTTCAGGTCTGTCTAGGGAACACTTTGGCTATCTTGGTAGATGACCCATGCAGCACCCACATCGTGCCTGTGTGTTTCCCAGAAGGCCATGGTTGGCTGCTGTGTGCATATATTGGACTGTATATACTCATGTGTAACTTGACCTCATAGTGAAAGGCTGATTTGGGGGCCAGCATTTTAGATTTTGATATGACCTATTTTGAGGGTTGTTTTACAGAGAGGGGACAACACCAGTGAGACTTCAGGGGATGAGAAAACCATATGTAATAAGCTACAGCACTACAAAATGGTTTTATGAGACCGGTAGCTCTCGTTGCAACAGTGTAGTAATGGTGAGGCCATGGACCATATTTTAGTTCTTGCGGATCACTGGTAGTCCATAGACCACAGGTTGGAAACCACTGATCTAGATGTATCCATGGGCATATATGGTCCTTATTAATAGTAGACTGAGCTGTAGCTAGTGAATACAGTGGAAAGATTTGTAATTGCAGGTTATTTTTGAGCTGCTGTGGAAGCAAAGCACAACATTGTTTGCCATCTTACATGCTCATTAAATTCACTCTTTATCAGTATGTCTCCCTCCTTCTTGGCATACTTTCTTTCCTCTGTCTTCATCCAGCACAGTGCTCCTCATACTTAAATGTATCATTTCGGGGTGGTGGTGGTTGGGGGGAGGAGGATAGCAATTCCTGATTAACACATACACACACACACATCACATACATATATATTAGAGGCAAAGATGAAGTATTTTGGCCACATCATGAGAAGACAGGAAAGCGCAGAGAAGACAATGATGCTGAGGAAAATGGAAGGAAAAAGAAAGACGGGTCGACCAAGGGCAAGATGGATTGATGGTATCCTTGAAGTGACTTGCTTGACTCTGAAGGAGCTGGAGGTGGTGACCGCCGACAGGGAGCTCTGGCCTGGGCTGGTCCATGAGGTCACAAAGAGTCGGAAGTGACTGAAAAATAAACAACATCTCTCTCTCTCTCTCTCTCTCTCTCTCTCTATATATATATATCTATTCTAACTTGGGTACCCAAGTAACCCAAGTAACACTATTTATTAGAAAAAAGCCAGTCTTTGTTTTTGTTTTTTATGAATGCTCCCATTAGAAAATGCATAAAGATGTGTTACATTGGTCTCAGGAATTGAGCTAAGGTACTGCAAATCCCATCATGCGTGACGAGTTCGGTGCAGATCTATCGTTGGTTGGGTTCATAGTACTCTCTGGATGTAGGTGAACTGCAACTCCTATAAATCAAGGCTAATTCCCCCCACCCTCTTGTTCAGTTGCTGATCAATTCCAGTTGGCTGTGTGCCATAGGAAAAGGTAGGGAAGGGTTAAGGGAAAGGAAATGGGCATGGTCATGCAAATTCCACACCTATAGAGAGAGAAAGGAAACCTGGGATGTCCATTCTGGAGGATAGGCAGAACATCTAGGACAGTGGTTCTCAACCTGGGGTCCCCAAATGTTTTTGGACTACAACTCCCAGAAATCCCAGCCAGTTTACCAGCTGTTAGGATTTCTGGGAGTTGAAGGCCAAAAACATCTGGGGACCCCAGGTTGAGAACCACTGATCTAGGATGAAATTGTCCCTGCATGAAAGCGTTCCTTGGGTGACAGGCTGTATGGTGTTTGGGGAGGACATTGGTAGGGTTTGGGCTACATGTTCATGGTGCCCACTGTAACCTGAAATGTCCTTGGAGGGAGGGCTTTTGGCGACTGCAGCACTGCGGGTTATAGCTGTTGGAGGCAGGAGTCTGTCTGTGTAAGTGGACACCTCTGCCACATACTCACATACACAATTTTCACTTTTATTATGTGTATAGATAGATACACACACAAACACACACACTCACACATAACATTAGGAAAAAGGGCACAGTGTAGCCCTGGGGGCTTATTTTCTGCAATGATCAGATGAACAAGGCAGGCAGCTGCTCAAGCTGGGAAAGGTCACCCAGTCACATTGGTTGATGAAAGAACCGGAGAAGCTGTCATCTCCGTCCTTGCTGAGCTCCTTTGGCTGATGGGCAGCCCTGACACACTTACAGAACGCTACCTTGACAAAGCAGAGCTGTCAGTTCTGGCATCTGTCATGCCCCTTTGCCTTGTGAATTGTGCCATAAATGTCAGCTCAAGATGGAGAGCATGGGCCGGGTGGGCGTTTGGTTGGTCGAGTGGGGAGACTGTCAGCAGCGAAACACAGGGCAGAGCAGAACCTGCTTGTCATCTTCAGGGACCAGTTGTTCCCTTAACTGGATGGATGGGGTATTAGGAGGAGACCTCCAATGTGGCGACTGTCAGTGGAGAGATGAAGGGATATCAAATTGAATGGAATCTCTGAAGATATGTTGAGATTATTTAACACAGGGGATCCCCAAACAAAGGCCCATGGACTGTATGCAGCCCTCGAAGGTCATTTACCCAGCCGAGGCTGACAAGCACAACCCCCCCCCCCCCCCCGCCCTCTGAATACATTCTGCCAAGAAAACTTTTGATAGAGTCCCTATCGGTCAAAAATGACTTGAAGGCACACATTAAAAACAACATGTCCAAAATAATTTAGGAAGGGGACACTCATCTTCTGTTCACAAACTCAGCCAATGAGTCTCAAAACAAGCTCCCCTTCTTTTCCCCCAGGTGGACACCTTTGCTGAAATGGCCAGGAGGTCTCCAGAACTCTGTGAATGACTTCCTGCAGCAACAAAAACAAAAATGGCCTGATCTACCTGCATTTCCCTATGCTTTTGGAGTTCATAGAAAAGGGGATGGCAACACCAGGCCATTGAGACAAATTAGGTTCAAATTCAAGCTGGTCTAGCTGTCCACTCTAATCCCAGAGTGTTGAGATACCCTGGCATTTCAGCAACACTCCAGAGCACCCCCCCCAACTTCTCCCAATGTCAAGATGCTGGGGTTTATGAAGGGCGTTCATGAAAGATTTACGACCTGGGGGTGTTGTCTTCTCCTTCATTTGGGGCTGTCTCTCCATGTGCCTTCTATTGTGCAGGACTAACAAGTGTTAGCTATGATATTTATTTATCTTGTCAGAAGCAAGTTGATGGTACAGTTAAAATGCATTTAAAAACATAAATTAAGTTTTTTTTTTTTAAAAAAACTTGGCATAATGCTAAATGTTCTTTGAGCAGAAGCCGGCCACTTGAAGTGTGTCCTGTGCCACTGTAAGAAGGTCCTCCATTGTGCATGTGGTGGGGTTTCAGGCTGCATTGTAGTAGGTGCTCTGTGGTCTGCTCTTCTCCACACTCGCATGTCGTGGACTCCACTTTGTAGCTCCATTTTCTAAGGTTGGCTCTGTATCTTGTGGTGCCAGAGCACAGCCTGTTAGTGCCTTCCAGGTTGTCCACTTTTCTGTGTGCCCAGGAGGGAGTTTCTCATCTGGTCTCAGCCATGGATTGTGGTGCTGGGTTTTAGCCTGCCACGTTTGGACTCTCACTTTATGAGGTGTTTCTGCGAGTATCCCTGTAGATCTTAGGAAGTTGTTTCTTGACTTAAGTCATTGGCATGCTGGCTAATATCTGAACAGAGGAGGGGCTGGAAATGTCAATGCCTTGGTCCTTACATTGCTGGCTGCAACTTCCTGGCGGATGTCAGGTGATGCGATACCAGCTAAACCTGGTATGATTTCTCCAGTGATGTGGGGCATAGACACCCTGTGATAATGCACCATGTGTCATTAAGAGCCACATTCACTGTTTTAACTTGTTGGGATGTTTTCCACACTGGGCATGCATATTCAGCAGCAGAGTAGCAAAGCACAAGGGCAGATGTCTTCACTGTTCCTGGTTGTCATTCCTAGGTTGTGCCAGTCAGCTTTTGTACGATATTATTTCTAGTACCCACTTTTTGCTTGATATTCAAGCAGTGCTTCTTATAAGTCAGAGCACGGTCCAGAGTTACATCCAGGTATTTTGGTGTGCTGCAATGCTCCAGTGGGATTCCTTCTCAGGTAACATCAGAGCTCGAGATGCTTGTCTGTTTTTAAGATGAAAAGTACATGTCTACATTTAAATGGATTAAGAATCAGATGGTTTCCCCTATAATAGGCAGTAAGAGCACCTAAAGCTTCGGAGAGCTTCTGTTCAACCATTTCAAAGCTCCCTGCTTGAGCAGTGATGGCACGATTGTCAGCATAGATTAAACTTTCTGTCCTTTCTAGCAGTGGCTGATCACCTGTGTAAATGTTGCGCATTGATGAAGCAAGCACGCTCCCCTGGTGCAGGTTGTTCTTCTGACTTACCAGATTATGTTCTTTTTCTGTTGTTCTCCAATGGGCAGGCAATTCTTCTGTTTTCGCCATCTGCTTCTTTGGACCTGGAACTCAACAAAAAAGCTCCTGTTTTGTAGCAGATTTCCTATGAAGTGGGTGAGGTGGTAATCCTTTGTGATATTATAAGTTTTTCTCAGGAGAAGGCGATGAATTACAATATCATATGTTGCTGACAGGCCTATGAAGTCACCTCCTATAATCTGCCGCCTTTCAAAACCATATTCTATGTGTTGAGTCAGGTTCAGCAGTTCTGATGTGCAGCTTTTGCTTTTAGCTATTGTGCCACTGTTGTTGTCCCTAACAGATCCTCTGCAATTGTCTGTACTACTGCTGCCACCCAGTAGCTTTTTGGCCCATTTAATCTGGCTTTTGAGAAGAAGATGCAATCCTAAAAGCAGGGAATTGTTCCGTTGTTCTTTAACTTGCATAGCACCATGTGCTGTGATGTCACCCACTTAATAAATACCTGCCTGGCGTGGGAGACCTTCCCAGCACCCTTGCTGCTGTCTTCATAGTCTTACAGGAACACACACCATGGAAAGGGAGTGCTATTGGTGAGGGTGGCTTAATACCAATGGATTAATTAATTAATGAGTTAGCATTAGCATGTCAGCACTAATGCAGATGATTGGAGCTCTGCCCGGTCACTCAGTGACCTTTACTGATCTATGAAGCTTTTATTATAGAGAATAGATCAATCAATAATCAATAACTGCAGCGACTAAATAAAAGTTCCATGTTGTTAGGGTATTATTCTGTGAAACAACAGGAGAAAGGGAACTAGTCCTCTGGGTCTTCATATATACCAGATGCGGCCCCTTGGGCTCTTTTCTCAGGCCCTCCTCTCTCACACCATCCTAGCCTTCCTTCCTTCCTTTCTCTTTCCTTCCTTGTTCCTTCCTCCCTCCCTCCCCTCTTTACTTCCCCTTTTCTCCCTCCCTCTTCCCTTCCCTTCTACCCTTTTGTCCTTCTTTCCTTCCCCTTTTCCTCCCTCCCTCCCTCTCTTTTTCTTTCTTTCCTTCCATCCACCCATCCATCCCTTGTCTTTCCTTCCTTCTCTCTTTCCTCCCTCAATTCCCTTCCACCCATCCCTCCTTACTTTCCTGTTTCTTTCTCCCTCCCTTCTTCCTTCCCTTCCACCTTCTCGTCCTTCTTTCCTTCCCCCTTTCATCCCTTCTTCCCTCTCTTTCTCCTTCCTTCCATCCTTCTCTTCCACCCTCCTCTTTTTCCATCCTTCTTTCCTCCTGGAGGATGTTCATCTGAGAGGATAGAGAGGGGACGTGAGAACCATGTTTCAAGATTTAAAGAAGGATTTAAATTGATGAGGAGAGGAAAAACTGACTTTCTGCTGGTCTAGAGAGACCAGGACACAAGGGAGCAATGGTTTCAAATGGCAGGGAAAGAGATTCAACTGAAAAGATTAGGAAGATCTTCCTGGAGAGTGGAATAGACTGCCTGGGAGTTTGGTGGAATGTCCTTCTGTGGAGGCTTTTCCACAGAGGCTGTCTATCGGGATTGTTTGGGTTGTGCCTTTTTGCATGGCAGAGGGTTGGACTGGATGGCCCTTGGGGGTCTCTTCCAGCTCTAGGATTCTATATCAGGAGTAGGCAAGACAGGGTCTAATGGATGCACCTTTTCTCTCCACCATCTCATCCTGACAAAGGTCAACCCTTTTGGGATCCAAATGTTTCCCGTCTTTCCTTCACTTTCTGCCTCCAAAAGAGAAGGGGAAGGGGAGGAAAGGGCAGGGAGGGGACTTGGGGAAAATCTCCTCCCTCTCCTCTGGCTCGCCTTCCCCACTGCGGCCTGCCATGCGGCCCCCAAGTTATAAAGTTTGCCCATGCCTGGTATATACTCATGTATAAGTCTACCTCAAGTATAAGTTGAGGGCAGGTTTGGGGGACAAACTAGTGCATTTTGGTATGATCCGTGGATAAGTCGAGGGTCTTTCCATAGAGCAGTTCCAAATCCCCCCCAAAGTCAACATCCATTCCCTACAACTTCCTTTTCTTTTTTTCCATCTGTTCATAACCTTAAACCCTTCTAACGGATAGATATAAATAGATGTCTCACTGCCCTCTGGATTTCACACTAATGGGCTTTTGGAAGTTGGATATTCATCCTGGGCAAATCTGATGAGAGAAGATAGATTAGAACTAAGCCAAGCAAACAGTGGCACATAAATAGATCTTTCCTATTAGCTTTGTCAAAACATTTTGTTAATTAACCTCTGATCCCTGTTACAGAAAAAAAAAACTTTTTGGGGGGGATGTTGAGAAGGAATGCTGAGCCTGAACTCTAAACCATGAAGATCAAGACAAAAATAAGAATCCATTTTCCACTATGTAAATTAGATTTGTAGTTCAGTGGAATTGATTCTGTTGAGACTAAATTAATTACAGGGCTTAATTGCTATATCCTTTAAATATCGCAGTCATGACCAAAATAGCCGGGATGGCGGAGGGAGAAGCCCTCCGTCCGTGAGATATCTAACAAGCTGGAGAAAGAGATGGGGATGGACAGATCTAATAAAGATCCGAAAATGATAACCAAGAGTGAGCAGAAGATAGAGCTTGACCTTGACCTTCATAAACGAAATATAGTTGAAGACTCCATTTGCCCCTTCAAAAAATTGCAGCTTCAGCTTGGATCAATTCAGAGTCAGGCTACGTTCAAACATGGTCAGTTTAACTTTCAAAAGTATAGTGCTTAAGCTTTCAAGCAAAAATGAATGTATATCAGTCCCGCTTATCCGACATAAATGGTCTGGCAGAACATTGGATAAATGAAAATGTCGAATAACACGGAGTCTCCTACTGTTACCCGTCCTACATGGCGCTAGACACCCAGAATACTAACAACAGGGACTCAAAGGGTTAAGGCAAGGCAATGCCTCAGGAGTAGAGAGGCCCAGGAGGAAGTGCCTGGATGTGGAAGAAGAGTGTGGAAATCCCAGAGGGAAGGAGGGAGGACGCTTCCACTTCTGGTCCTGCCTCTTTCCCCCCTTTCCTTCCCCCTCCTCCTCCTCTTTGTCTTGCCTTTTTCATTTATTGGGAATGGAGAGAGAGTTGGGGAGCACTCCTTTAATTGAAGGGGAAATGCTGGAGGAAAAGGAGGCATCAGATAAGAGAGTCGGATAAGACGGAATGTCGGATAAGCGAAGATTGGATAAACGAGACTCTATTGTATTTCTGTTGTGTGACAAAATGGGAGGATTGCAGACTGGAAAAGATGTTAAATTAACTGGCATTTTGCTTGCGGAGGCTTTATCAGTTTTAACACAGTCCTCATTGGTAGGAAGTCGAGTTTTGTTGACCGCTGGCACCTCCCACTTAACTGTGCAGATCTGTCTTTCTTCCTGTGATAGCAGTCCTGGGAGCAGAACTTCTCAAACATTTCCAACTTGCAACCCCTTTTTCGCCTCAGAAATGTTTTTGTGACCTGAAGTATATCTATACACATAACCAAATTGAAAATCTGTATGAGTGCGTGTGTGACTGGAGTGTCCACTTACACAGACAAGCTCCCGCCTCCACAAACAGCTCTAGCTCCCACTACTAAGGAGATACCAAAGGCTGGTGGGTTTTGAGGGGAATTGGCCCGGACATTTTGCAGTTGTAGGTACTGGAATTTCTAGTTTACCTGCAATCAATGAGATCTCTGAACTCCACCAAAGATGGAATTGGACCAAACTTGGCACAGAGAGCCCCATGACCAGCAAGGAATACTGGGGGAAATTCATCTTGATTTGAGAGAGTTGTAGTTCACCTACATCCAGAGAGCACTGTGAACCCAAACACTAATGAATCTGGACCAAACTTGGCACACATATCTGATATGCCGAAATTTGATGACTGGAGGGGTTTGGGGGGAGTTGACCTTCCTTTCTGGGAGTTGTAGTTCACATACAACCAGAAAAACTGTGACCTCCACGGATGATGGACCTGGACCAAACTTAGCACGCAGACCCCCGTGAGTAACTACTGGAGAAATTTGACTCACCATAGTGAGAGTTGTAGTTTATCCTGCAGTCAGAGAGCACACTGAACCCCACTGATGATGCTTCTAGCAAACTTGCCCAACATAACAAACTTGGAATACCAATGGAGTTTCTCGGGGTCAACCTGACATGTTGTGAGTTGTAGTTCACCCACAACCTTATGTATTATGTACAATTAAAAATTGATTTTTTCAAATAATCAGGGCAATAACAGGGACCCAAGCTAGTAGATATATAAAATAGGTATCTAAATCAAACTGTGTTTTTGGAATATCTGACGGTTAAATCCAACATGGGGACCAATTATACCCCAGCAAAAACAAATAATGCATGCCTAAGTTCTAAGTATATAAAACCCGTCATTCACACCCTGCCATTCAGTTTCTTACCTGTCCTGTCCTTTCCCCTCTGTCTTCTTCCAAAACAGAAGGATCCTCTCCACCTCCCTCTTGCTTCTTAACTCTCCTTTCCTTTTCTCAAGAGAATAGTGTCTCAGTTTCTATAGCATTTTTCTCTTTTGCTTTTGGGAACTGTTGAGTGGGTTTGCAGAATGAAAAAGCTATCCGACAGCACCATCTGCAGGCTGTTAGAGAGTATCTCATTGTCTCTAAGTGCAATGTTTGTCAACCTACCTAATGCCGCAACCCCTTAATACAGTTTCTCAACCATAACACGATTGTCGTTGCTAAGTCATAAGTGTAATTTTGCTGCTGTTATGAACTGTAATGTCAATATCTGATGAGGATGTATTTTCATTCACTGGACCAAATTTGGCACAAATACCCGTTTTGCCCAAATTTGAATACTGGTGGGGTTGGGGGCAGATTGATTTTGTCATTTGGGACTTGTAGTTGCTGGGATTTATAGTTCAGCTACAATCAAAGAGCATTCTGAACTCCACCAACGATGAAATTGAACCAAACTTGGCACACAGAACTCCCAAGACCAACAGAAAATACTGGAATGGTTTGGTGGGCATTGACCTTGAGTTTTGGAGCTGTAGTTCACCTATGTCCAGAGAACACTGTGGACTCAAACAATGATAGATCTGGACCAAACCTGACACAAATACGCAATATGCCCAAATGTGAACTCTGGTGGAGTTTGGGGGAAAATAGACCTTGACATTTGGGAGTTGTAGTTGCTGGGATATATAGTTCACCTACAATCAAAACACATTCTGAACCCCAACGATAGAATTGGGCCAAACTTCCCACACAGAACCCTCATGACCAAACGATAAAACTGTGATTCCTCTGATACCGCCTCGCAACCCGCCCCAGAGGTCCCCAGGTTGAAAAACTCTGCTGTAGACAGTATCTGTGCCTATGTCTTCTTGCTTTCTCTCTCTCTCTCTCTCTCTCTCTCTCTCTCTCTCTCTCTCTCTCTCTCTCTCTCTGGGTGCATATATACACTGCAGAATTAATACAGTTTGATAGCATTTACTTCAGTGGCTCCAGTGTTGGAAAATCTTGAGTTTTGTAATTTTCTGAGGCCCCAGCAGTATTGCACAGAAACAGTTCAAGACCCTGCAACAACTGCAAGTCCCACAATTCCATAGCATTACCCCACAGCTTCATTAATCTGCACACATAATAAAAGTGACAATATGTATGTGTGGGTGTGGCTGGGGTATCCACTTACACAAACAAGCTCCTTCCTCCATAAACAGTTATAGCTCCCACCACTCAGGAGATACCAATGGCCCTCCCTCCAATGACATTACAGGTTATAGTGAGCGCCATGAACATGTCCAAGAGCCTTGCCAATGTCCTCTACAAACACAATCCTGCCCACAATCCCAAGTGAAGGCTTGCATAAGGGGACAGTTTCAACCTAGTTTTTTTGTTTTTCCTCCACCACAGACATCCCAACATCTCTTACTCTCTTCATTGGTGTGGAATTTGCATGTCCCACCCACTGCCTCTCCCTTAACCCTTACCTATACTTTTCTATGGCACACAGCAAATGGAAGAATTGATTAGCAACTGAACATACTAGAGAGGTTTGGGGAGAATTCACCATGATTTATAGGTGTTGTAGATACTGGGGTGTATAGTCCACCTGCAATCTAAGAGCATTCTGAACTCCACAAACGATAGTCCTGGAACTAACTTCGCACACAGAATCCCCAACAAAAATACTGGAGCTCTTTGGAGGGATTTGTAGGAGTTGTAGTTCACTTATACCCAGAGCGCACTCGGAACCCAAACAATGATGGATCTGGACTAAACGTTGCATGCATACCCGATATGCGCAAATTTAATACTGGTGGGTTTTGTGGGGAATTGGCTTGGACATTTTGTAGGTACTGGGATTTATAGTTCACCTGCAATCAATGAGTGCTCTGAATTCCACCAAAGATGGAATTGGACCATATTTGCACACAGAGCCTCCATGACCACCAACAAATACTGGAGATCTTTGGGTAAAATTCACCTTGATTTGGGGGAGTTCACTTACATCCAGAGAGCACTGAATGTAGAAACCAAACACCGATGGATCTGGACCAAACTAGACAACATACCTGATATGCTGAAATTTGATTACTGGAAGGGTTTGAGGGGAACTGACCTTTCTTTCTAGGAGTTGTGGTTCACCCACAACCAGAGAAACCGTGACCTCCACAAATGATGGACCTAGACCAAACTTGACACACTGAACCTCTGTGACCAACTCAACCTTCTGTAGGGATTTGAGGGGACTGACTCACCATAGTGGGAATTGTAGTTAACCCTGTAGCCAGAGAGCACACTGAACTCCGCCAATAATGCATTTAGAGAAAACTTGCCCAGCATAACAAATTTTGAATACTGATGGAGTTTCAGGGGGTTAACCTGGCATGATATGAGTTGAAGTTCACTCACAGCCTTATACATTTCGTACAATTAAAATTTTGACTTTTTCAAATTACCCAGGCTACCCAAGCTAGTTCTACAATGTAGATGTACCTTGGAAGATGCATTCCACCCCCTAAATGAAATGCTTTAGGTGGCTGATGTGTTAGTTGTTTCATACGCCATTAATTGACAAACAGAAATCATATTTGTAATGCTTATATTGTTATTGCAGTCACTGTTTGCTTAACATCTGAGCATCTTTTGCTGTCATTTCCATTGTGGACAGTGTTATGCTTTTCTGTTTTTTGCACCAGATGGCACTCTTTAGTTCCCTTTCAGATGCACACAAATCCCACCTCCTTTCTTCTAGAAGTTTCCTTGTAAAGTAGAAGGAGGGAGAGAACGAGCACCAGCCTTATTTTTGCAGACTCTTGCCAATTATATGTCTGTGTTTTTTCCCCTGTGAAGCTCCATGAAAGCTTGTAAAAGTCCATTGACTCTGAAACAAAGCTGGCAGAGCGTTTGGACTCAGCGGGTAGCCGCACAACCACGATGGCAGGCTCTGGCAAACTCTAGTAGAAAAGGCTTGTTAGTACTTGTGTGTGTGTGCGCGCGCGTATACCTTGTACTCATGCATGCACACATGCACCTTTTCATATCTCACCAACTGTCTTTCTCTGTGCATCATTTGTTTCCAGCTCTGGTTGAAAATCAGAACATTTCTAGGTTTTTGTGTTTTCTTCTTCTTTATTTCATCATACAGAATTGTGTGAATTATGGGCACCGAGTATGATGAAAGCACACTTTCTGCAAATGATTGTGGGGGGCCTCATCTGGCCTGAGGGCCATAGTTTGGGGATCCCCTGCTGTAGATGGAGAAATGTCATTCCCTCTTCCAACAACTCCAAGCAGTCATGTATCCCAAAGCAGTTACATGCTAACAGAAGCAAAACAGCAATTACTCAATTGTGGGTGTTTCCACCCTATGGAACAAGGGAGGAGAGTGTATTTATTTATTTATTTATTTATTTATTCCTAAGGCACTCAGTTTAAAAAACTCCGGAAAAGGAGACTAATAGGGGCAGAGAAAAGACAGAACTACCGAACACCTTCTGTGCCTCAGTCTTCTCCCAAAAAGTCAACAGTGTTTATTTATTTATTTATTTACAGTATTTATAGCCTACCGTTCTCACCCCAAAGGAGACTCAGAGAGGCTTACAGAACATACATAAAGGCGCCTTTCTTACCTCCCCACTAAAAGCGGTACCGATTTTATCTACTTGGATTTTTGCTTTTGACCTGCTAGGTGGGCAGGTGAGCTGGGGCTAGTGGTGGGTGCTCACCCCGGCTCAAACTGCTGACCTTCCGATCTGCAGGATTTTTCTGCAGCACAGTGATTTAGCCTGCTGTGCTAAGCCCGGCAAGACACCTTTATGTCCATAGCTGCAGTGCAAACCACTCTTCCCTATGACACATATCTTTTCCATCACATCAAATCCTAGACTTGGAAGAGACCACCAGGGCCATCCAGTCCAAACCCCCTTTTGCCAAATGGGAACACACAGTGAAAGCACTTCCAACTGGCCATCTGTTGGGGGTACTACTCCTTGATTGTGTTCTTCCTGCATGGAAGAAGGAATGGACTAGATGGCTCATGTCTCTTCCAACAATATGATTCTACAGCATTCCCTACATCTAAGAATCTTGTAATTACAATATTTGTCTTGTTTTGATAGATAAAGTTAGTCGGGCCTGACTTGCTTTTGAGAAACATATGTTTTTGTGAGTATGGCATTCTTTTCTACTTCTTCCAGAATCTTTCCTGATATAACTCTCTGCTCATTGAGTTGCGGTGAGTTTTCTGGGCTGTATGACCATGTTCCAGCAGGGTTCTCTCCTGATGTTTGGTCATTCTCTCCTGTCTGGTCATTGTTTGGTTCCTCTTTTCCCCTCTTTTTGAAGATTGGGACAACATATGCTTTCCGCCAGTCTTCGGGGACCTCTTCTATTCTCCAGGAATTCTCAAATATGATTGCCAATTATTCTGAAACGACGTCTGCCAGTTCTTTAATTCCCTTGGATGTAATTAATCTGGCCCTGGAGACTTGAACTCATTTAGATTAGACAGATATTCTGCACTACCTCTGCCTATTCTGTGCAGCATTTCCCCCACAGCAACATTTGCTTCATCATCTCCAAGCTGAGCACCTTTTGGGAGAAGACTGAGGCACAGAAGGTGTTGAGTAGTTCTGCCTTTTCTCTGTCCCCTATTAGTCTCCTTCTCTGGAGTTTTTTTAAACTGAGTGTCTTAGGAAGCTGAGTATGTTTAGCTTGGAGATGAGAAGGTTTAGAGGAGACATGAGACTCATGTTTAAATATTTGAAAGTATATCATATTGAGAAGGGCATAAGCTAGGTTCCAGATGCTCCAGAGGTTAGAACTCGGAGCTATGGATTCAAATTGTCAGAAAAAAAGATTCCACCTAAACATTGGGAGGAACTTCCTAATAGTAAAATCTGCTCAGCAGTGGAATATGTCACCTGGGAGTATGGTGTCTCCTTCCCTGGAGGTTTTTAATCAGAGGCTAAATGGTCATCTGTTGGGGTGCTTTGATTGTGCTTTCCTGCTTGGCAGGCAATTGGACTGGTTAGCAGGCAATTGGACTAAACATTGGGGGAATTTCCTGATGGTAAGAACTGTTCTGAAGTGGAAAACGCTGCCTGAGAGTGGGGTGGCACCTCCTTCTCTGGAGGTTTTTAAGCAGAGGCTGAATGGCCATCTGTCGGAGGTGCTTTGATTGTGCCTTCCTGCTTGGCAGGCAATTGGACTGGTTATCTCTTGTGGTTTCTTCCAACTCTATGATTCTATGGCATGTTCTGGGTCGGGGAAACCACAGACATCAGCTTCATTATATACTGTATACAAGCAGGAAAGCATCCTGTTTGCAGCCTCATGGCTGTCTCCTCTTCCTTCTTCCGCCTCATCCTCTTTCCTTCGCACCCTTTTCCCCCTCCCTCTCTGATTCAGAATGACTGATTTCCTCGATCACACTTATAGTTTGCAAGACAACGTGTCACATTTTGCCAAATTCCTTCCATCTGGGAATAGATTTTGAGTGGGGGGTGGGGGAGAGAGAATGGCACCCCATCTTTGCCTTTGCTCTCTTGCCTCCCCATGCCCCCTGAGCATTCGACCATCTGTAGGCAGAGAACTCATTTGAAAATGAACCAAAAGGCTTGCATGCATGTGTGTGTGTGTGTGTTTGTGCACCCATACACATTTTTTTAAAAAGCGGGGGGAGGGGATTAAATTAAAAACTCATTTTCAAAAAGAAAAGTATCTTTAAACGGTTCTATAAACATCACAAACCACAGTGAGCCCTGGTCACAATAAATATTCAGTTCTTGCCTGCAGCGATTCAAACCCACCAGTGTGTTCTTAAAAAGTTTGCCAGCACAACAGAATATTTATTCTGACCATGATTTGTCTTTTGTGGGTTTTCTGCTCTCTCCCCCCTCTCCCTCCCTCCCTCCCTCTTCCCTCTCTCATGTTTCTTTCATATGTTTACAAGGAGACGGAGAGAAAGAAGGCTTTCCAAAAATATGTTCCTCATTTCTGCAAGCAAAGATGCTTTCTCTGAAAGGCTGCCACTTTAGAACGGCAAAAGTCCGTCTGGGCCTCCAGACAAAATTCAAAAAACAAAAAACTAAAAGAAAGGAAATGAATCGCCGTCCTTTCTCTCTCTATTCCCCGTGTTTTGTTTGTCATTAATTACAGCCAAACAAATTGTTCCAGAAATGAGCTAATTAGATGACAGCACAAAGTGAAGGAGAGAATCAGGCGAGTCTATTCTGACTTCACAATGCATATTATTACATTTCCAATGCTGCTACAGTCGGCCCTCTGCAGTTGCGAGATTGACTTCTGAGGATTTGATTATTCATGGATTTGATTAATACGGTCTTGCTAGGATTTTTCAGGTCATCCAGGTTGACTCTGTGGTCAAACTTTGCCATAATATTGGGTTGGCATATAATAATAATAATAATAATAATAATAATAATAATAATAATAACAACAACAACAACAACAACAACAACAACAACAACAACAACACTTTCTTTATATCTCCCCAAGGGGACTCAGGGTGGATCACAGTACACATTCACGGCAAACATTCAATGCCGTTTGGACAAACAGGACAAAACAGACAGAAAGGAGGTATGTTGTATCAATGTCCAGCTTTTCGGCGCCTTGGAGGTTGTGCTCAAATCCAGCCACAGGGGGATGTTGTTGCTCTGTCCTCTATGACGAAGAGCCATCAGGACTTGTTCCTTTTGGTTACCGGCATTTTATGGTGTCATAAAATACCTCCCCTGCTTTTTAATGGTACCTAATTTATCTACTTATAGCTCTAAAATGTTTTCAAACTGCTTAGATAAACATTGAGCTAGGCTGACAGTCAGGTGCTCACCCTGACCCGGACTTCGAACTGGCCACCTTTGGTTGGTAGATCTTATTGCTGCTGCTGGTGGTTGACCAGCTGTGCTATAGCCTGGCCCCCTAGAGAGGACCTTCTCTGAGCATTTGTAGGCCATCTAGTGTGATTCTGTGGCCAACTGCTGTTGTTGTATGCCTTCATGTTGTTTCAGACTTAGGGCAGCCCTAAGGCGACTCTATAGTTTTCTTGTCAAGGAAGGAAATTGACCTTTGTGTTATCTAAGGCTGAGAAAGTGTTACTTAGCTAATGTAACCCAGAGGGTTCAGAGTCACAGCCTGAGGTTCAAAATACTACGTGATACTTTATGTATTTCTTCTCTCTCTTTTTTCCTACCTACGAAGGGCATTCATTAAAGGTTTCCCTTGACCCATTTCTATTTATTACAGGATGCTGAAACTGCACATGTGTAATGATATAAGTCTCTATAGGTTATGTGCCAATTTACAACTCAGAACTGAGAACAGTCTTGATGTTACAGGTGCTGAAGTGGTGTGAGATTTGGGAATGGACGCAGTGGAATACAAAGCAGTCCTCAATTTCCTTACTTGAAAGACCACATACCAAAGGAGATGTTCAATGAGATGAAATAGGTTTATGGTGAGGATTCCCCATCATATGATGGAGTCAAGAACTGGCATGGTCCATTCCAATGTGGTCGGCCTTTGGTGCAAACAGCCCCAATTCCAGGGCGATCCCACTCTCCTATTGAGGAACACCATCCAGCAAGTGGAGGTCCCCATTTTGGAAAAATGCTGCATACCCATTAACCACCTAGCCCAAAATGACAAGATTACTGTAGGGTCCATTGAAAAAAAAAATCACCCAAGACCATCTTCACATGCAGAAGGTATCCTCTAGCTGGGTCCCCCGGCTGCTCACACTTTTCCAGAAGCAGGAATGAGTCGAATCCTCTCAGGCGATGTGCCATGGAAACCTGGAGGGCTTTTTCAACAGACTGATCACACAGGAGGAAAGCTGGGTCCATCCCTCTGATCCTGAGACTCAAGTCCAGTCGATGTAACGAAAGCATCATGACTCACCGGCTCCAAAGAAGGCCAGTGCCCAACTCCCAGCAGGCAAGACGTGGCATGCTCACCAAAGGTGCCCGCCTTCTGCAAGTCAATGCACCAGTTCACAACTCACCATTAGGACCCACTTTACATCCTGTTGTGGTATGGGAGAGGATGGACCACCAATGATGGGATTTGCAGTACTTTTATCCACATCTAGAGACCACTACAACCCCCACCAATGATGGAGGTGGACCAAACTTGACACACAGAATGTCGTGACCCACTGTACGTCCTGGTTAGGTTTGGGAGAAGATGGACTATAGATGATGGGATTTGCAGTACTTTTACCTACATCCAGAGACCACTACAACCTCTACCAATGATGCATGTGGACCAAACTTGGCACACAGACCGTTGTGACCCACTTTATATCCTTGTTAAGTTTGGGAGAAGATGGAGTACAGATGATGGGATTTCCAGTACTTATGACCCCCAACAATGACAGAGGTTGACCAGACTTGGCACATAAACCTTCCTGTGACTCACTATACATCCTGGTGTGGTTTTTCAGAGAATGGATCACAGATTATGGGATTTGCAATACTTTCACTTACTAGCACAAATCACGGTGTCCACCACCAATGATGGAAGTGGATCAAACTTGGGAAACACACATTCAGTGGCGAACTTCTCATCCTGGTGAGGTTTGGGAGAAGATGGACCATGGACAATATGAATTGCCATACCTTCACTCAGTTTCAGATACCACTGCGACCTTCACAAATTATGCACCTGGACCAAACTCGGCATAAAGCCTCCACCCCCCCCCCCCAAAGGCACAATTTACATCCTGTTTGGAGGAGGATGGACCATGGATGATGGGATTTACAGTACCTTCACCCACTTAAAGACTATTGCTAACCCAGACTCCTCCTTCTCTGGAGGTTTTTGAGCAGGGGCTGGATGGCCATCTGTCGGGGTGCTTTGGGTGTATGTTCATACATTGTAGGGTGTTGGGCTGGATGACCATTGAGTTCTCATTCAACGCTGTGGTTTTCTCAGCCTTTTTTGACCTCCCCAAATATCTGATGCAGTGATAGGCCGTTCCTATTTCTGCCTTGCCCATAAACGGTCCTTTGTAGCTGGGCCTATGTCTGCTTGAACCTTAGGTTTTAGGATAAAAGAAGGGGGATTTTGTTTCATGTTTCCCTCCTGGATTCCGCGGTAAACTCTCCTCTCTCCCCAAATCCAGCCGCATCTCTCCCCATTTTTCTTTATTGCTATTTCTTTTCTTCTTCTTGGCAATGTGTGGAGTTTTACTGCGAACACACTGCCGCGCCAGTCCCCTGCCATGAAAACCCGTTTCCTTGCTGCTGCTTTATGAAATCTGGAGATTTGGATCCTTGCCCTCCCTTGGAGCTCCTCCTCCTCCCTCCTGCTGCCTCTCGCCTTCCTAAGGGGGAATCCATTCCAGAGAACAAACCCGTACCCTCAGGCAGTCCTTACTGAACCTTGCTGTTGCCAGTTAAGACTCAAAAGCTTTTGTTCTGTTTAAATTAAAAGCTTTTTTTGTGTAGCTATGATTTTCTCCCACTCCTTGTTCCCCATCTGCCTCCCCTTCCTTTCAAGAGGGGAGGGAAGCCCACAGAAGACCTATTCGTGCAGATTTTCTCAATACATACGGTGCTAGTTAAGTCTTCTGTATTTTTTGCCATAGAAACCTTGTTGTATGTCTGCCTGTTCAGCCTGTGATTGTGTCTTATGTTCATTTTTATGTTCGTGATGGGTATGATGTTCAGGTTGAGAATGGGGATAATGTTCCTCATGTTGGGCCTGAGGATGAGGGTTTGCTTGGCCCCGAAGTTCAAAAGAGTGGCCTGAACTGTCTCAGGAAGATTCACAAGGCCACATTCTTGGGAGAGGCCCTTTGCTGGTTTTCTCAGAACAACTTTTTTCGTGTCAAGAGTGACTTGAGAAACTACAAGTCGCTTCTGGTATGAGAGAATTGGCCATCTGCAAGGATGTTGCCCGGGGGACGCCCAGATGTTTTGAGGTTTTACCATCCTTGTGAGAAGCTTGTCTCATGTCCCCACATGGGGAGCTGGAGCTAACAGTGCTCTCCCCGGATTCAAACCTCCCACCTGTCGGTCTTCAGTCCTTCCAGCACAAGAGTTTAGCCCATTGCGCCACCAGGTTCTCCTCTCAGAACAACTGTCTGACCATAGGGTTGTTGTAGGTTTTTCGGGCTATATGGCCATGTTCTAGAGGCATTTTCTCCAGTCCTGATGTTTCACCTGCATCTATGGCACGCATCCTCAGAGGTTGTGAGGTCTGCCTGACCATAATTTCTCAGGTGCAGGAGTTAATGAGTGAGAAAATAATGAAAGCTTGGACAGAAAGCAGAGTTTTAGTAAACAGGGGCAAAGTCTTCAGAGATTGAAGTGATCGGTTTTGGCTACAGTAAAAGAGAGATAACAGACATTTATGTGGTGGGGAGGTAAAAAATGCTTTCCTTTCAGTTTTGGGATCTGAAAAAGCTTTATAATGATTCATGGGAGCGGGTTGCCTCAGTCGGGTCAATGTTGCTATTTCATCACAGTCTTGCTTTCAAGTGCTCTGAGTTTCATGTACCAAGTTTTTGCCAAGTTTAAGATTTGTCTATAGGATTTTCTTGCTGTCTTGTTTCATGGATTCAAGTGCCCAGTTTCATGGGTTTTGATGTACTCAAGGATCTTGTTTTCTTTTGAAGCTTATGGACTATTTCATATATTGGGACTTTACTGTTTTTGTTATCTCTTTTACTACTTTGCCTACATACATTCTTCAATAAATTGGTTGCTTATTTTACCAAGCTGTTGTGGTGCTTAAGGTCAGAGGTGTTCCTACTCTGGTGTACGACACACGTCAGTCTTAGAGGAAGGCCATGGGAAACCTCTTCTAGACCAACATTGCCAAGAAAACCCTGTGATAGGGTCACCTAAGGGGAGTGGTGTTAAACCTGTGTCCTTCCAGGTGTTTAAGACTTCAGCTCCCAGAATTCCTGGACATTGGGCAAGCTGACTAGGGCTTCTGGGAGTTGGAGGCCCAAAGATCTGGAGGGCCACAAGATCGATACCTCTCTTGTAGGGTCACCATAATGTGAACAGAAGCTGTCCAAAGCTTTAAGTGCTGTAACTGCCTATTACAGGGGCAACCAGGTAATTCCTAATCTATCTAAAATGCAGACATGTGCTTTTCACCTTAAGAACAGACAAGCATCTTGAACTCTGAGGATTACCTGGGAATGAATCCCACTGGAGCATTGTAGCACACCCAAATACTGTGCTCTTACTTACAAGAAGCGCTGCTTAACTATCAAGCAAAAAGTGGGCGCTAGAAACAATATCATACGAAAGCGGACTGGCACAACCTGGGAATCAGAAATAGACACAGTAAAGACATCTGCCCTTGCGCTTTGCTATTCTGCTGCTGAGTACGCATGCTCAGTGTGCAACACATCTCACCATGTTAAAACAGTAGATGTGGCTATTAATGAGACATGCCGCATTATCACAAGATATCTATGCCCTTCACCACTGGAAAAAATTACATTGTTTAGCCGGCATTGCAACACCTGAAATTTGCTGGGAAGTAGCAGCCTGCAATGAAATGACCAAGTCATTGACATGTCCGGCCCATCCAGATATCAGCCAGCACACCAACACTTTAAATCAAGAAACAGCTTCCTAAGATCGACAGAGATACTTGCAAGAACATTTTAGCAAGCGAGAGTCCAAAAGTGGCAGGCGAAAACCAGGAACCTCAATCAGTGGCTGAGACCAGATGAGAGACTCCCTCCTGGGCACATGGAAGACTGGGTGACTTGGAAGGCGCTGAATAGACTGTGCTCTGGCACCATGAGATGCAGAACCAACCTTAATAAACGGGGCCACAAAGTTGAGTCCATGACATGCGAGTGTGGAGAAGAGCAAACCACAGACCACCTACTACAATGCAGCCTGAGCCCTGCCACTTGTGCAGTGGATGACCTCCTTATAGCAACACCAGAAGCACTCCAAGTGGCCAGCTACTGGTCAAAGGACATTTAATAGAATGCCAAGTTTTAAAAAAAATATATATATGTGTTTTTAAATACATTACAACTGTACCCTTGGTTCACTTCTGATATGATGAATAAAAACCCGTCCTATATCCTACTCCCTCAATTATATCTGCTCCATGTAAATGAAGGAGAACCTTCTTCAGAAAGGCACCATGGGCTTTGATATCCCACCGAGCAACAACATCTCCGTTCTCTTCACAGTGAAGGGGGTTAATCTTGGCGGCTGCAACTTTGTGCTGAGCTGAAGACAGAAAAAAACCCAATCTCTCCATGGCAAATAAAAGTACATTAAAAAGCCATTTAGTCATGGGTATGAGAGCTGACGAAATGCATGGGATGTTGGGATGGTTTATATTAGTGTCATTAACTCTTGTGTTTTGGAATAAGTCCCAGATGAAGAATTATGCTGAAAGGACGATTTCGCTAATGGAAGCCTTTCTCGACTGTATGCAGTTGTTTTGCCTTTGATATATATATATTTTGAAGAACCACTTATTGCAAACTCTCTGCGGTGTAGGGGAGTGTCAGATTACAACAGGCAGAACATATCTTGCTTGAGGCCAAGGCGACTTGGAGAGGGGTGTTAGAAGTACTTCTTATTAGCTACCTTAAGGCTAACTTGTTCTTGTTATGATTTTTTTAAAGTGGGGCTAACTTAATTCTACATTAGGTGTACACATTGCCAAATTGCTTCCAGATTTGCCACAAAAGCAACAATGCTTTGGTACATTGGATAGCCCAGAACTCTGTATCTCTCCATCGCTGGCCAGAGGACCTTTGGGAAACTTGCAACAAGGACACAGTCAGTGTGGGAATTGGCCTCCCTTCTTGTTCGACAATCATAGTTACAACTTCTTTCAACAAGGAGCTTCTAGTCAAAGCCTAATGCCAAATTTTTAACTTTGTGTTTTTAAATACAATATAACTGCACCCTCAGTTTGCTTTTGACACAATCAATCAATAAAGGTGACATTCAAAACTATTGGGGAAGAGGGAAAAAACTGATACATGGAGACCCCCAAATTGGACAAACCTCGGCTAATGTTCATGATTGTATTATGCCAGATCACCTTATTTTTTATTCTTTGTTTCCAAGTAAAATTATAGAAAATTATAGGGCCGGGCTTTAGCACATCTGGTAAATTACCAGAAGCAATAAATCTTACCAATGGAAAGGTTGGCAGTTCGAAGCCCGGGTCGGGTTGAGCACCTGACCTACAGCATAGCTTACTGTCCACCTAAGCAGTTCAAAAACAGTAGAGAAATTAAGCACCACTTAAGCAGGGAGGTATTTTACAGTACCATAAAGGAAATACCAGAAAATGATGGCAATCAAAGGAAGGAGGAAGTCTGTGCTCAAGGGCTCTTCATCATAGAGGATGGAGTGACAGCACCCTCCTGTGGCCAGAATCAAGCACAACCTCCAGGATGCTGAAGCTGGGAAAAATGCGACACAATATCTCTATCTGTTGCCTGTCTTGTCATTATATCATTATATAATTGGCATTGAATGTTTGCCATGTATGTGTTCTGTGATCTGCCCTGAGTCTCCTTTGGGGTGAGAAAAGCGGAATATAAATGATGTAAATAAATAAATAAAATAAATAAATAGACCTGAGTGTTATATCCCAGAGTAGGAGCACCTCTGTCCTTAAACACCACACCAGTATAGTAAAATCAGCAAGCAATTTACTGAAGGATATATGTAAGGAAAGCAATAAAAATGATAGTCCAAAACAGTATTTTCCAAAGGTAACAAATAGTCAATGAACAAAGGTAAAAACACAAGATCCAAGGATGCAAAATCAAAAAGAACAAGACAGTATGGAGATCCAATGATCAGATCAGGAACCTGGCAAAACTTGAAACATGAAACTAGAAATCCTCTTGGAATCTAGACCGTCATGAAAGTTCACCGTTGACGAGACTGAGCTAAAATCCTTTCCCTGTCTCATATAAAGCTTTTCCTGTCTCATGAAACGAAAGGAAAACATTACAATCAGATAAGGATATCTTATCTTTCTTTTCTAGCAGATGGGCTAACCTTTGGTGATCTTGAAAACTTTGTCTTAGTTTACCAAAGTCTTGTCTTCTATCTTTGAACTCAGTAAATTCTGCACCTGACAAATCATCCTCAGAAGACAGTTTCTCAGAGAAAGGCTGCTGTGGGCATCACCCAGGAATGTGACCTTGAGCACCTACAGGAGAAGCGCTCTGTTCATGAGAAATCTTGGGCCTCTCAGCAAGACCTGGTCTTAACTCAGGCCCAGAAAAACCCTCATCCCCATTGACATCAGACACAGGAAAGCTATCATCCGTATTGACATCAGATGCAATCACAGGCTGAATTACAAGACTGAGTCAAGAGTCCCTCACTATCTTGGTGCATTTTGTCCTATTTGCTTCCAGTTTAGCCCTTGATAATGTAAACAATTATGGCATAAAAGCAAATTGAAAGGTAGAGATGCATGGTAGCCTGTGAATATAATAATACCACAAACAAGTTGAGCTCCCGTTATTGGCCCCAACTTCTGCCAACCTAGCAGTTTGAAAACATGCAACTGTAAGTAGGTCAATAGGTACTGCTTTGGCAGGAAGGTAACAGCGCTCCATGCAGTCATGTTGGCCACATGACCTTGGAGGCGTCTATGGACAACACGGGCACTTCGGCTTAGAAATGGAGATTGAGCACCACCCCCCCAGAGTCGGACCCAACTAGACTTAATGTCAAGGAGAAACCTTTACCTTTACCTTTACCAAGGCAGGAAAAGATGTAAATCGATTAGTCATTGTACCTATATGTGTGTTTAGCTTGGGAGGGGGACAGAAAGAAAAGATTAGAACAGTATATTATTTCAGCACAGAGAGTTTTGCGTTTGAATTTAAGTATGTCTCTGTGAAAGTTCATTTAATTCACAGAACTGGTGATAATTTATATTTAATTAGATTTTGTCAACTCAGTAATTCTGTTTCGTGCTGCTTTCTGTGGAATAATGTAAGCAGTTTCATCGTTACTCTCAAAATAGCTGTAAATGTCACGTTAATTTTTGTTGACACCAGCAGCTTCTCGAAAAGTCACTTGGCAAGGTAATTTGCAAAGGGAATATGTTATGACTGGCAGTGAAACAAGAAGGGTGTCATGAAAGGACAGTATCACCACGGTAGGGTTAAGTGTCTTCATCTCTTGCCTTATAGCTCCTTTTGACCATGCGAATTCACTGCAAGCTCAAGACAGCCTGGTGCAGCTTTTCTCAACCTTCCTAATGCTGTGATCCCTTAATACAGTTCCTCATGTTGTGGTGACCCCCAACCATAAAATGATTTTCATTGCTGCTTCATAACTGTAATTTTGCTACTGTTATGAATGGTGATGTAAATATTTAATGTGCAGGATGTATTTTCATTCACTGGACCAAATTTGGTACAAATTCCCAATACGCCCACATTTGAATAATAATTATGAAGTAGCAATGAAAATCATTTTATGGTTGGAGTCACCACAACATGAGGAACTGTATTAAGGGGTCACTGGTGGGGTTGATTGTATCGTTTGGGAGTTGTAGTTGCTGGGATTTATAGTTAACCTATAATCAAAGAGCATTCTGACCTCCACCAACAATGGAATTGAACCAAACTTGCCCCACAGAACTCCCATTACCAACAGAAAATACCAGAAGGGTTTGGTGGGCATTGACTATGAGTTTTGGAGTTGTAGTTCAGAGTGCACTATGAACTCAAACAATGACAGATCTGAACCAAACTTGGCATGAATCCTTAATATGCCCAAATTTGAACACTGGTGGAGTTTGGGGAAAATAGACCTTGACATTTGGGCATTGTAGTTACTGTGATTTATAGTTCACCTACAATCAAAGAGCATTCTGAATCCCTCCAATGATAGAACTGGGCCAAACTTCCCTCACAGAACCCCCATGCCTTGTTGGGACTCGCTGGCATGAGCCTCCCTCCAGCCTCGCATGCTCTCCCTCGCCCCACACATGCGTACCCTGCTGCTATGCACCGAGCACGCCTGCTCTTCCCTCCTCACTTGGAGTTTCAGAAAGAGCCCTCCCCTTTGCTTCAAGGCTGGCCAATCGCAACAGAGGAGGGCTTTTGGTGGGAGTATTTGTCAGCAGAGTTGTAGTTTCAAATGAAAAATAACAATTCTTCAGCAGAAGCTTGCTTTATTATAGCTTCATAGTGGAAACTCAGAAATCAAACATCAGACCCTTAAACAAAAAACCTCCAAGCAAATCCAGGACCTAGACCAAGACCCCAAGACCCCTTAGACTGCAGGCAGATGCAAACCATTATAACAACAGTAATTAGATCCACCTGCACCCAATTGACCAACCCAAACCACAAGCATTTCAGCATTTAAAGGCACACACTTACTTACACAAATATAACCAAATACATACAATGAACAATATAATTTTGCACATTTTACAATACTTCTAACACTCCTCCACAAAATTATATTAGTTCATATTTATACATTCATAAATTCAATTTTTCACAAAACTGGTTATGTTTTTCACAAGTAAGAGGTTTCGTCAAAATATCTGCAACATTTTCAACTGAAGGAACATAATTGAGAACAATTCTTTTGTCCTTAACAAATTGTTGCACATTTGAATATCTAACATTAATGTATCTAGACTTCGTTTTCATATTTTGATTTTTACACAAAGCGATGCAAGTTTGAGAATCAACAAAAACTTGTATTGGCAGTTCTAAATCAATGTTCAGACTTTTAATCAAAGATTCTAGCCATTCTGCTGATAACAAAGCATCAGACAACGCTGAGAATTCAGCTTCTCCAGTACTTAATGCTACAATGTTCTGTTTTCTGCTCTTCCAGCATACTGGTGTATTTGCATATTTTATTACAAATCCAGTAACAGATTTATTTTCCTTTAGATTTGCGAAAGAACTATCGCAATGTATTTCTAAAGACTTTTTGTCATCTGGACAAATTCTGAAAACTTTTTCAGCAGTTTGTTTTAAATATCTCAGAACTCTTTTTACTCCAGCCCAGTCTGTATGTGAGGGATTTTGAATCCTTTGACTTAGGATACCAACAGAAAAAGAAATGTCAGGTCTTGTGTTGTTTGCAATGTACAATAAAGAGCCAATAACTGAACGATAAATGAAATTGTTATCAAACACTTCTCCATCTACATGTTGTAAAAACTGAAGAGCCATGGGTGTATTAACAGTGTTTGCATTTTCCATTCTGGTTCTTCTCAAAAGATCATAAATCTTGTCAGTTTGGTTTAATTCAAAACCACTTTCATTTCTGGCAATATTTATGCCAAGATATCTATTAACATCTCCAAGATTTTTGATTTTCAATACTTTGCTCAAATTCTGAAATACTTCCTGAATTTTTTCCTCAGATCCAATACATAACACATCATCCACATAAATTACAATAAACATTTGTGTGTCTCCACTTCCTTTTGAGTACAAACAAGGATCAAAACTATTGGCAACAAAATTCAACTTTGTCAACACTTTGTCTAAATGTAGGTTCCAATTACGTGCACTTTGTTTAAGACCATAAAGACTTTTCTTAAGAAGATAAGTCCCTTCAGGAAGGTCAGATTCAAAACCTGGGATAGCAGATATATAAACTTTCTCCTCCAAGTCTGCATGAAGATACGCAGTATTCACATCAAAATGTTTGACTTTTAAATTCCTATTACTGGCAATTGCAAGGGCTATTTTTAGTGCTTCCCCAGACACTGTGGGACTAAATATTTCATTAAAATTTTCTCCATATATCTGTTCAAAACCTCTAGCAACTAACCTGGCTTTGTACAAAAAACCACCATCCTTTGTTTGTTTACGTCTATAAACCCAACGACAACTTAGAACCTTTACATTGTCAACTGTTTTAGACTTCTCCATGACTTGCAAATCTTTCAAAGAATCAAATTCACTTTGCATTGCTTTTAACCAAAGATTTCTCTCAGTCTCATCTCTTTTCAACATCTCTTTATAACTTTGAGGTTCAGACCAGTCATGTTCTTGTATTTTCACAACTTCACAATGGTATCTCTTTGGAGGAATACCCTTAGTTGTCCTAGAACTGCGCCTAGGAATGGTCCTAGTACTATCTCCTCCATCAGTCTCATCAGTTTCTGAATTACTAGAGCTAGTACTTTCTGAACTAGAAGATTCAGCTTCAGCTTTTCTCTTCTGAGGTTCTGTCCTTTTAATTACAGGACTACTGCCTTGTAACTGACTAGAAACAGATTCTTGCTTCACTTGCACTTGTGTTCCTAACTGTGTATCTTGAGATGTGCTTGGTTGTATATTTTGCTGTGCAGTCTGTTGTGAAACTGATTGCACTTGTGTAGCAGGTCGCTGTGAAACTTGCTGTGTAGTTGGCTGTGTGGTTAGTGGTGTGTGCATTTGAGTAGTATTGAAAGGCAGAAACACTTCCTTATTTGAATGAATCCTTTCCCAACCACTGTGTTGTTGGAACTTCACATTTTTAGAAACTAACACCCTATTATTACCACACCAAAATCTCCAACCTTTTGACTCAGAAGCAGGGCCTAGATATTTCAATTTCTTCCAAATAGAATCCTTTTTATGTCTTTGTTGAGAAGGAATTAAGACATATGAGTCACTTCCAAAAACTCTGATTGAACTCAAATCAGGAGTTTTTCCAAAAAACAACACATAAGGAATACTATTGACACTTTTGCAAAAAGAACGATTGAGCACAAAGGTGGCGTTTGCCACGGCTTCAGCCCACAATCCATCAGATAAACTAGCATCTCTTAACATTTTTCTAGCCACAACCTTTACAACACCTATCCATCTTTCTGCAACCCCATTTTCACTGGGTGAGTAAGGATTTGTTAACCTGTGAACTATGCCAAACTTTTCAAGCAAATTTTGCATTTGTTTGGACATAAACTCAGCACCACGATCACTCTGAAAAGCTTGTACTGGGTACTCAGGAAACTGTGTTTGCATTAGCTTCAGCCAAGCAGAAATTTTTTGAAAAACTTCACCTTTAGTTCTTAAAAAGAAGGTGAACTTCAACCGTGAAAAATCATCTACCAAAATCAAAAAATATTTTGACCCACCTACATAAGTAGGATGAGGACCAGATACATCAATATGGACAAGCTCTAAGATCCTTTTTTGAAACTCTAGCACTGTATTTTGCTATAGGAGCTTTCTTAAGATTTTCTGCTGCACAAATTTCACAATCTAGAAAATTCTTACATCCTTGAATAGGAATCTCACACAACTCAGCTGTCTGTCTTAGATACTGCCATGACAAATGACCCATTTTCCTGTGAAATTCATGAATACATTTGTCGTGTAATGGCCTGGGATTATCAGGTATCTGCTTAATGCAAGCAGACACATTTGTAGCAGACTTTAAAACAAAAAATCCCTTTTCTTGTCTCAATTGCACTTCATTACCTTGAAGATCAATTAGCATAGACTTTTCTTTCTTTAAAGACACCTCAAAGCCTTCATCTAAAAGTTTGTTGACACTGAGAATATTATACATAATTTCTGGTACATAGTACACATTCTCAAGAGTACATTTCAGGCTGTCAATATAAAGATCACCACAAGAAAATACTTTAACTTTTCTATCATCTGCCAAAGAAATAAAGTTTATATCAGAGTCTCTCACATTTGTCAACAGTTCTTTAGTTTTTACCAAATGCTGAGAACAGCCTGAGTCAATAATGAAAGAGTTCATTGTATCCTTCTTAGAGGTCACCAGGAAAGCATGCTGTAAGTCCTTTGAAGAACTAGGTCTCTCCACTTGCTTGTTTCTCCATTGTCCTGGATTCTGTTTGCAATTCTTAGCATAATGCCCTTTCTTTTTACATTTAAAGCACACAATTTGTGACTTTGACTTAGCAACACAAGCAGTGTCATTAGAAGCAGTCCCAGAACTTGAACCCTTCTGCATAGGAGCAAAACTTCTCAATTTGCGTTGAGCTTCAAATTCCATAATTTTCCCTGAAATAAAAGGTATCGTGAGATCCCTGTCTGGAATTCCATGAAGAGAGTCCATAAACGCATAAAAAGGGCGAGATAGAGATCCCATCAAGATTAACGCTTGTTGCTCAGGGGGAAAAATAATGTCTCTTGCTCTCAATTCCGAAAAAAGAGCCACAACTTTTGTAACATGAGTTTGAACTGGAGTGCCCTCCTCATGTTTGAGGTTAAACAGCTGTCGCATAAGAATTATCTTTGAACCACTTGATTGTCTTTGAAACATATCTTTAAACAAATTCCACGCAGTTTGTGCATGAGGAATATTATGAAGGTGAACCAACAAAGAATCTGACACAGACAACTGAAGAAGCGCCAAAGCTCTTTCATCTTTTTGTTGATCCGCAGGAGTTAGTTGAGCTGGCAAATTCTCAATTATGTCCCATAAATTCTGGGAAACAAGATAAGCTTTAAATCTGATGCTCCAACTGAGCCAGTTACTATCAGATAGTTTATCAAAAGGGAGTGAACCAACTTGAAGAGGCGGCAAAGCCATTTTGGTATTTCACTTTAAAGTCCCAAAGTTCCAGAAACAAAATACTTACTGCACCAAAAAAGAAAGGACCCCCAGTATACCCGGGTTTCAGCCCAGCCAATTTATATTCACTTCTTCAAGTAAAATTGGCTTCTAGCAGTCCAATATCTTTCAAAACTTTGCAGTAATCCTCTGGAATTTAAACACAGGGTCTGACTCACAAACTGTTTGCTTCTTCTTTTGGCTTCAGAAACATTTGCTGAAAAAACCTTTTGTGCAAGGCAAGACAGGAAAGCAAACATAGTTGGCCCTTGCTGCTCAGGCACGTAGAAGGCAAATTCTCCAACATAGCAAGCCATAAATCTTCTTGATTTCTCTGAAGGCAAATCTTCCAAGGTTAAGTGTTCAGCAGCAAGCTATCACTTTAAACCTCGCTGCTCACCAAAGCAGCCAGGAGCAGAAGACTCAAAAATGCCTTCAAAAAACTTCTTAATGTTCCACCACATATTTCAAAAACAAACATCACCTCAGACACATGGATTATGCAGCGTATCTGGGCCCATAACCTGTCAGCAGAGTTGTAGTTTCAAATGAAAAATAACAATTCTTCAGCAGAAGCTTGCTTTATTATAGCTTCATAGTGGAAACTCAGAAATCAAACATCAGACCCTTAAACAAAAAACCTCCAAGCAAATCCAGGACCTAGACCAAGACCCCAAGACCCCTTAGACTGCAGGCAGATGCAAACCATTATAACAACAGTAATTAGATCCACCTGCACCCAATTGACCAACCCAAACCACAAGCATTTCAGCATTTAAAGGCACACACTTACTTACACAAATATAACCAAATACATACAATGAACAATATAATTTTGCACATTTTACAATACTTCTAACAGTATTCGCCATCTTTTTCCAAAAAGGAAGAGAAGGACAGGTGGAGAGATCTTCAACTTTCTCTTCCAAATGGATTCCTAAGCCCACCAGAAATATGTTTTCTGATGGTCTTTGCCGACCCCTCTGAAACCTCCCTGTGACCCCCCCCCCCAGGGGTACTGACTCTCCTGGTTGAGAAACACTGGCCTAGAGGATCTGAAGCCAGGGCTACAAACAGACCTTGGAGAGTGGCTTCCAGTAAATCGATAAGAGGCTTGGGTATCATGGAGCCTTCCTTCTACCTGTTGATCTGCAACTACCTGCCCTTCCTCCCCATTGGCTGAGCTAAATAGAGCTCATGGGAATTGCATCTGGAGGGCTTCACGACTCCTACCCCTTGCATGGACAATTCTGGGTTCGATGGATCAATGTTCTGGCTTGATATATGACAGCTTAAGGTAGTCTTTTGAAACCAAACTCAGTGTGAGACAAAGTGAAAGAAACAAATGGGGGAGGAAGTGGAAGGAACTGAATTCAAAGGGATTGGGATGGGGAAAAAACATGGTCATACGAATCATGACGGAAGGGAGGTGATCCGCTCTGTGATTGGAGGAAAAGCTCTGGGACTGCAACTTGCAAAACCAACAAAACATAATGCTCTCAAGCATCCAAATGAGAGCTGTGGGTTTGTATTCACAGAAAGAGTGAGGGAAATGAAAACACGGTGGTCTACTTTACCATGACAAATGAATCCCACATGTGTACAATATGTTCTAAGGGAGCGGCTTTGATCCTCCCCCTGCACCCCACATTCTTCTGGAAATCTGGCTGTTAAATGTCACAATCAAAGCGGGCAAGTGCTGAACACTTTGGAAAATCTGGTCTTCATTTTGGGAGCTGAGCTATTGGCAGAGGGAGGGGGAAGCTCGCCAGAATAGTGGGTGTCGAGTGTCTGCCCACAGTGATGCCTTTCCAAGTCGAATTGTAATCTTGTGTTGAAAACAGGGATGGCAATTTGCAGCTCATTCCCCCATCCCCAGCTCCAAGTTACGTTCTGGATATGTGAAATATGAGATCGAATTATAGGAGATGAGTAGGATGGAGGAGAAAAACAACCGTTCTGCCATGAGTTTCATTTTTGCTTGATCTTCAGTTTTGCAACTTGCATGTTGGGGGGAAAAAGTCATGTGTTACAGATCTCTTGGAAAGTCCCATTTTAGGATGCAGATGGAGGATTGTATATTTCAATACTCTCACAGCAAAGCCTCACGGCACATGGGAAGTATCAGGAAAGCAGCCCTGTTTGGGCTCATAAAGATGTCCTTTTTGGTCTTTGTTCCGTTAAGTGTATGGTCCTCACCCAGATCGTAGTGTGATACCGAGTATTGTTTCTATTCATGTATAAGTTGACCTCGTGTATAAGTCGAGGGCAGGTTTTGGGGCCAATATTAAGGATTTTGGTATACAGTAGAGTCTTGTTTATCCAACCTTTGCTCAACCAATGTGAGCAAGTGGAACTCTCTGGAATGTGGAGGCTCCGTCTTTGGAAGCTTTTAAACAGAGGCTGGATGGCCATCTGTTGGGAGTGCTTTGAATGTAATTTTCCTGCTTCTTGGCAGGGGGTTGGACTGGATGGCCCATGAGGTCTCTTCCAATTCGATGATTCTATGATTCTAATGTTCTGTATTATCCAGGGCAGTCTGCCTCCCGCCTGGATCCATGGCGGTTTCAATACACAGCAATGTTTTGGTGCTAAATTCGTAAATACAGTAATTACTACATAATACTAACAAGAACAACAATAATAACAGAGTAAAATCAATCAATCAATTTATCTATCTGTCTATCTATACGTTATGGGGGATGCATGGCTCGAGAGCAGTACGTGTGAAAAAGATCTTGGGGTCCTTGTGGGCAACAAGTTAAACATGAGCTGACAATGTGATGCGGCGGCAAAAAAACCCCAATGGGATTTTGGCCTGCATCAATAGGAGTATAGTGTCTAGATCCAGGGAAGTCATACTACCCCTCTATTCTGCCTAACCACTCTAGGAATGCTTTCATTCGGGGAGAATTTCATCCTAGATTTGATGTGTTTCCTCCACCACAGGCAGGCATTCCAGTGTTCCTTGTGTGGAATTTGCATGACTCCGCCCACTGCCTCTCCCTTAACCCTTTCCTACCCTTTGCTATGGCATACAGCATACACAGAGGAATTGATCAGCAACTGAACAGACTGGATGGGCTTGGGGGACTAACTCAACAGGATGGAAGTTGTAGCTCACCCTGCATTAAATCAGAGCACTCTGACCCCCTTTGATAATAGACCTGGACCATGCAGAAGCCCCATGACCAGGTTTGGAAAAATTAACCTTGATTTATAGGAGTTGTAGTTCATCTACATCCACATGTAGATGTAGTTCATCTACATCCACATTCCACTGTAAACCCAGCCAATGATGGATCTGGACCAAACTTAGAACACAGATCCAAGATGCCCAACTGTGCATACTGACAAGGGTTGGGCATGATTGCCTGGGGAATCTGGGAGTTGTAGTTCACCCTTATCAAGCGAGCACTGAACCCTGCTGATATCGGATCTGGACCACACTTGGAACACAGACCCAACATGGCCTATTTTGAATAAAGTCAGTGTTTGGGAAGGATTGATCTTCGGTTTTGGGAATTGTAGTTCACCCACATCCTAATGACTTTCTATTAAGAGCATTCATAAAAAACAAAAGGAAATACTGTTCCCCCCCCCAATAAATAGCGTTAGACATTACCAAACTGATATTAACAAATTTCAAAAAACAAACAATGCCTTTCTCAAATAACCCGGGTCCCCAAGCTTGTAATAAATAACCTTGACTCAATTATAAGCTGAGGGTTTTTTTTTTCATCCAAGAAAAGGGCTAAAAAACTTAGCTTATACTTACTTTAGTTGGCAATCCCTTGTTGTCCGAGTAAGATTGTCTTCCAAGTTTGGTGTACTAGCGGTGGGTACGTAGGTGACTGTGGAGCCCTATTCTTGACCTTCATGTTCTCCTGCAATGAGGGCATTGGTTTCCAGAGGGAAGGCAGTCCCAGTCTGGGTTGGCTTGATGTGCCTTTTGCTTGGCATGTTTCTCTATTCCGTCCTCCATTTGTACCTCTTCAAATTCTGCTGCTGGTCACAGCTGACCTCCAGCTAGAGCGCTCAAGGGCCAGGGCTTCCCAATTATCTGTATATATGCCACAGTTTTTAAGGTTGGCTTTGAGCCCATCTTTAAATCTCTTTTCCTGTCCTCCAACATTCTGTTTTCCATCCTTGAGTTTGGAATAGAACAACTGCTTTGGGAGATGGTGATCGGGCATTTGGAAAATGTGGCCGGTCTAGCAGAGTTGATGACAGAGGACCATCACTTCAGTGCTGGTGGTCTTTGCTTCTTCCAGCATGCTGACATTTGTCCGCCTGTCTTCCCAGAAGATTTGCAAGATTTTTCAGAGGCAACGCTGATGGAATTGTTCCAGGAGTTGCATGTGACGTCTGTAGATAGTCCACATTTCACAGGTGTATAGCAGGGTTGGGAGGACAATAGCTTTATAAACAAGCATCTTGGTATCCCTACAGATGTCCCAATCCTCAAACAATATTGTTTCATTCGGAGAAATGCTGCACTCGCATAGCTCAGGCAGTGCTGTATTTTGGTGTCAGTGTTGACTTTTGTGGAGAGGTGGCTGCCAAGGGAGCAGAAATGGTCAACATTTTCGAATGTTACACCATTAAGGTGTATTTCTGGCATTGGAGAGGGATTAGCTGGTGACTACTGGAAGAGTAGTCAATGAGAGTCTGAGCTTCTCATATGCTTCTGTGAAGGTGTTTAGAGTGGCTTGTAGGTCTTCTTCTGAATGTGCACAGACAACATTGTCATCAGCATATTGGAGTTCTATAAAAGATGTTGTTGTAAGTTTGGTTTTGGCTTTCAGTCTGCTGAGATTAAACTTATACTTGCTTATACTTGAGTATATATGGTAACCCATGGATATATCAAGGGTCATTCCTCAACATTTTGCCTGAGTACATGTTTATTCTCCCTTAGCCCAGTGAACTAATGCATATGCTGCCTGGAAACTGCTTGTAGGAGATGAAAATGCATGAGCTTCCATTTTGCCTGCTAAGCATATTTCAATCATCAACCTAATTAACACATGGGTTTTCCAATGACTCTGCAACTTATACAAAGCCCCCAGTACTAAAAAAATTCCTTCATTTAAATAAATAAAACCAAGCAGACAAAAACCTTCCTGGAAACATTTGTTTTTCATATTAGAGCCTCATGTGAGTCACATCAGAGCCTGACCCTGATGTTAAGCGTCTGCAGGTAGATTTCATTGCCTCCCTCTTGCCTGGAAGCCCTGCCAATGCGCTGGCAGCAATATCCGCATGGAAAATGAGTGGCAATTAAAGAGGAAGGGAGGGAGGGAGCGATGCTCCAAGAGTGGCAATGAGCACCGCTTTACACAGGCTGGACAACCTTCGAGATGCCTCTTGGCATGCGAACCCACAGTTGAAGAGAGTGTGAGTGAAAGCCGATACAGGAGGAACGATTCCACCGCAGAGGCATGGGAATAATTTAATTAATTGCACTGAAATTTCTTTGATGAATAGTTATGTGGTAATAAGCATGGGGTCGAGCAGCAAAATGAGTTTCAGCTTTTTAATGGTCTGGCACAGCTGTAGTTTTGGAAGGCTTCCCGTTTGTAGCTGTTTTGCTCCCCTCTCTCTCGTTTTCAGAGTTGCATGTACTGCCGACTTCAGGCCATATGTCACGCGTTGCTGCTCACCAGAGGCTGTTCTTGGCATCTAAGGTGCATAGCCCTCAAAGTATGGGACACAAAAGATGGCCTTCTCTGTGAGAGTTGTTTTAGGAGGGCGCAAAAGCTGGTGTGGAGCAAAATTGGGGTGATCATAGCTCCAGATAGGAAGCTAGGAGGAAATGACTATTTATATCAGTGGTTCCTAACCTATTTTTTTGACCAGGGACCACTTTGACCAGGGACCACCTTGACCAGGGACCACTTCACCAGGGTCCACTTAAACAGGAACCACTTTGCCCAGGGAGCACTTGACCAGGGACCACTCTCCAACATTAGTGCCCAAAGGGTTATGAATCAGTTTTTGGATTCACTTTGGTTATTTGGGGTGCTGATTCAGAAAAATGCATTGGATAGACCACATCAGTTTTAGTTTCTAATACAGAACATATACCACCCAGTAGTTGTCATCTTCTCACCCACATCTAGATGCTTAACCATTTAGAGCTGATGTGGTAGTAGTAAACTTTTGTGGGTAGTCCACATCTCCCCTCCCAACATCCCCATTGCCTCGGTACTATAAGAGGGTTTCGCTTTTGTTGCTGTATGGTTTCAAGGCAACGGTGTAGTAATGGTGAGGCTGACAACCATATTTTCATCCTTGTGGACCACTGGTGGTCTATGGACTACAGGTTGGGAACCACTGATTTAGACAGATAACTGCCAGAAATACCTAGCCAACATGCCCAGCCCTTGAACAGGCAGCATTATTGTCCAGAATTGGTTGTTCGATGTTGTTATATCTGAGTGATCTTATTTGGGAGCTGTATGCAATCACTTATGGGATCTTGCCATCAGTCTGTTTTGTAATAGTCGGAGGAGGAGGAGGAGGAGGAGGAGGAGGAGGAAGAGGAAGAGGAAGAGGAAGAGGAAGAAGTAGTGGCGGAATAATAATGATGGTGGTGATGATGATGCTGTATTTATTTATTTGTTACCACCATCTCATCATGGTTTGAGGCAGGTTGCAGCTATATGTCCCTGGTATGTAGTTTTCTAAGGTCCCTTCCACACAGCTGCATAAAATATACATTGAACTGGATTATATGGCAGTGTGGACTCAGATCATCCAATTTGAACCAGATATTGGGGATTACCTGCCTTGATATTCTGGGTTATATGGCTGTCTGGAAGGGTCCTAGGTTAACATTTTGGCAAGGCTTTACTTTTGCCACCTCTATGAAAAAGTTCAAAATGGAAAGTTTGTATATGAGGAGGTAGCCCCGAAGATACATTTTGTGCCATCTTCGCTCCCTGTCCATTCCCTTTCCTGATGATTCCTCAGCCTCTTTTTGCATGGTTTTATTGTCTAATTTATGAAACCGTATAGGGAGAAAGGCCATTGCTGGAATTGCCTGGCAATGCCAGAGTCTTGTCCTTTGCCAGAAATTGGAAATAACGCGAATGGGGATGTTCCCTTCGAGTTTATATTTGTCTGGGTTTCTTCTTCTTTGGTTGGAACTTTGCCCACCTTATTATGAGAGAAATGAAAAGCAGCAGTATCTTAAAGGCATTATGGCCTTTTTTGCAATGTTTCCCTCCCCCCCCCCCCCCCATCCCCTGGAGCAAAGACTCTTAAGCCCAGGATATAAGTCCTCTCCCTTGGTTGCACTTAAGGAGTGATCTGACGGTATAATAGGTTTCTAGAACATGACCTACAGTGCTTTCTTCTGTTTGATGTTGCAAATGCCTTCGCCTTTGGGGAGATCAGGAGGGAAATGATGCTGTTCTTTTGGCTAAAAGGAAAACATGAGCTTAGGCTGGGCATGTAAACTTTCAGTTTGGTAGGGTTATAGCTGCACATTCCTTTTCAAGTTGTGTAATCAGGGAAATATGCAGCAGTTATATTAACACCGGATCCCTCGGTGGCGCAGTGGGTTAAACCGAAAGGTTGCAGGTTCGAATCCAGGGAGCGGCATGAGCTCCTGCTGTCTGCAAACCTAGCAGTTCAAAAACGTGCAAATGTGAGTAGATCAATAGGTACCACTTCGGCAGGAAGGTAAGGGCGCTCCATGAAATCATGCCGGCCACATGACCTTGGAGGTGTCTGTGGACAATGCCGGCTCATCAGCTTAGAAATGGAGATGATCACCAACCCCCAGAATCACACACAACTGAACTTAATGTCAGGGGAAAACCTTTACCCATATTAACCCTGTTTCTACTATTTTAATAATAATAATAATAATAATCATCATCATCATCATCATCTTTATTTATACCCCACCACCATCTTCCCAAAGAGGACTCAGGGTGGCTGACATGAGGCCAAGCCCTAAAGTACAATACAGCAAAATAAAATACAAAGCAACAAAAAAATTACATCACAACAACAACAACAATAATAATAATAATACTTTATTTATACCCCGCTCCATCTCCCCCAAGGGCACTCAGTGCATCTTACAGAAGGCCACTCCCATCAATACAATACAAGCAATATAATACAAAAACAAAATAAAACCAAACAAAAATACAAAAGAAATGCAAAAACAATATATACAACACAACAATATAAAATCAAGTATTAAAAACACATAAAATACATAATGTAACAGAATAAAATAAGCAGTGCCAAATAACATAGTGAAAAATAGAACACAGTAAGCAGGCCAAATGCACAAGATAAAATAATAAAATCCTGGATGAGATAGGAGTGGAAAAGTGTATTTGTGAGGGAGGAGCTCAAAGAGATGAACAGTGGGTCTAGGGCTTCATTAAGGACAGGAGAAAGTGCATCTTGAGGACGACTCTGTAGATGGAACAGACATAAATTTTAGTTGAATAACATCCCTTAATCGTTCGCTAGTGGTGAGTGAACATCTCTTGGTGACGTCTTAGCATTTAGGAATATTCTCCGATATTTATTTTATTGACCTTGAAAGAGCTGGAGGTGGCCATGGCCGATAGGGAGCTCTGGCCTGGGCTGGTCCATGCGGTCACAAAGAGTCAGAAGCAAGTGAGCAAATAAGCAACAACAAAGAAAGCATATAGAAATGCAACAAATGCATCCCACTTTTGGTTATGTACAAGAGAGAACCCACATCTAAACCTTGGAGAGAGCCACCAAAATAATTGTTCAAGAAGTTGCTCCATGCCATTTTTCCTTTCTTACTTGCCAGATTTCATTGAAAAAGATCTTGGAGTCCTCATGGACAACAAGTTAAACATGAGCCAGCCATGTGTTGCTGCAGCTCAAGAAGCCAATGGGATTTTGGTTGCCCTTCTCTCAGCACCATTCTGCTTGTCCATATCCCTAGTGCTATGTTGGCAGGCTCACCATGCAACAGAGGCATTGTATAGTGTCTAGATCCAGGGAAGTCATGCTACACCTCTATTCTGCCTTGGTTAGACCACACCTGGAATATTGTGTCCAGTTCTGGGCACCACAATTGAAGAGAGATATTGACAAGCTGGAATGTGTCCAGAGGAGGGTGACTAAAATGATCAAGGGTCTGGAGAACAAGCCTTATGAGGAGCGTCTTAAAGAGCTGGGCATGTTTAATCTGAAGAAGAGAAGGCTGAGAGGAGACATGATAGCCATGTATAAATATGTGAGGGGAAGTCAAAGGGAAGAGGGAGCGAACTTGTTCTCTGCTGCCCTACAGACTAGGACATGGAGCAATGGCTTCAAACTCCAAGAAAGGAGATTCCATCTGAACATTAGGCAGAACTTCCTGACTGTGAAAGCCATTTAGCAGTGGAACTCTCTGCCCTGCAGTGTGGTGGAGGCTCCTTCTTTGGAAGCTTTTAAACAGAGGCTGGATGATCATCTGTCGGGGTGCTTTGAATGCGACCACGAGGTCTCTTCCAACTCTATGATTCTGTGACACATTGAGTCCTAGAGTTGGAAGAGACCACAAAGACTATCCAACTGCCTGCTATGCACAAATAGACAATCAAAACATTTTTGGAAGATGGCCATCCAGCCTCTGTTTCAATGCCTCAAGAGAAAGAAATTCCACCAGATTCCCAGACAGAACTGGAAAAGCTTCCTATCATAAGAAAGTGCTTCCAAAGGTTTAGGTAGAATTTGTTCTCCTGAAGTTTGGATACACTGCTCTGGAGCAGCAGAAAACAAACTAGTTCCCTCTTCCAAATGGCATTCTATCAAATATTTAAACATAGCTGTAATGATACCTCTTAACTTTCTCTTCTCCAACTTTATAAGTGTTCCTCATAGATTTGGCTTCTAGACTTTTCACTGTTTTGGTTGCCCTTCTCTCAACACCTTCTCACTTGCCCATAGCTGTAATGCTACAGTACAGTCTTGCTTATCCGACCTTTGCTTATCTGAATTCCGTCTTATCCAACGCTCATATCTGCCACCCCCTTTCCCTCCAGCATTTCCCCTTCAATTAAAGGAGCACTCCTCAACTCTCTCTCCATTCCCAATAAGTGAAAAAGGCAAGACAAGGAGGAGGAGGAGGAGGAGGAGGGAGGAAAGGGGGGAAAGAGGTAGGACCGGAAGCAGAAGCGTCCTCCCTCCTTCCCTCTGTGATTTCCACTCTTCTCTTCCACATCCAGGCACTTTCTCTGAGCCACTCAGTAATAATAATAATAATAATAATAATAATAATAATAATAGCTTTATTTATACCCTGCCACCATCTCCCAAAGGGACTCGGGTAGGAGGGTTTTAAAAGAATTGTAGGGAGAGCAACCCAACCGGTAGATAAAGTGCTTCTGAGGACATTTTGCAGGGAATTGTTACCATTATTCAGAAAAGGCACACTGGAACAGCCACGTTTTCAAGCTCCTCCTAAAGACTGCCAATGTGAGGGCTTGTCTGATATCCTTGGGGAGTGAGTTCCAGAGTCGGGAGGCCACCACAGAGAAGGCCCTCTCCCTTGTTCCCACCAATCGCACCTGCGAAGGGGGCGGGAGTGAGAGCAGGGCCTCTCCAGATGATTGAAGAGATCATGTGGGTTCGTACACAGAAATGCAGTCACACGGGTAGGCGGGTACCAAACCGTTCAGGGCTTTGTAGGTAAGAACCTGCACCTTGAATTGGGGCTGGAAAATGAACGGCAGCCAATGGAGCTCCTTAAACAGCCCTGAGGTGTTGCCTTGCCTTAACCCTTTGAGCCCCTGTTGTTACTATTCTAGGTGTCTAGCTACGTGTTGGACAGGTAACAGTTGGAGACCCTGTATTATCTGACATTTTCGTTTATCTGACTTTCTGCTGGCCTGTTTATGTCGGATAAGCAAGACTATACTGTATGTTGGCAGGCTCATCCTGCAACAGAGACTGTGTAGACCTCATAACAAGGTTGAACGACAGCTCGCAGCGTCCATCACTATGGACCAGATTGGCAAGGGCTCCTGGAAGTGGCCATGCAAGGTATCAAATATCAGGAGTGCTTTGTGAGTCTCAAATCAAGGGCCAAGGGTTGGAAAGCATGCAGCGCTCCTGATACTATTGAATTGCAACTCCCAGGAGCCCTAGCTAGTCCCATTTGGCAAATGGTTGCAAGAACGCTTGGAAGATTGAACTCATGAGAGTGATGAAATACTTTGGCTAAGGGAATGCTCATTGAAAACAAGCCATTACATGAGAGGGATTTTTAGTTGGTCATAAGGGCAGAGAAAACAAGGTTGGTGCCAATCAATAAAAACAAAATAAAATATGCTAGTCCTGGAGTAATTGAACAGAGGCCTAGTCCCATTTTAAATATTCTTTACAATGTATAAATAGGGCCCCATAAAAAGCCCTAGAAACAAGGAAGCTGTGACTTTAAGCTATTAAGGAACCCAGCGGTTTGATAAAATAACAGGAAACAGACAATTTATTATGAGCAGCCCTGGTAGCTCTGGATTATCTATAAAACTTTTATGGCCCTTCCCAAGTGGCAAGGGGCCATAAAACTTGCCTGAATGAGGGACTTGTTAATTTACTTGTTAAAGCAAATTAAAAATTTATAAGCGCTTTTAGGTAAATGAGATCTTCTCTTGCTGATGCCCTGTGGTGCTCAGGATTCCTGGGAGGGAAGAAAATGGCTGTGCTCACACATCACTGCAGAACAATAAAAGCTATTAAATTGTTTCATTTTATCGCCATCGAGAAACACAGCTGTTGCCATGGAATGATACTTGGGATGGGGTTTGATGCTGTGGCGTTTGGCTTTTAAGGTGTAACATTCCAGTTCTTGAATGTCAACTGTTTTTCTTGCGGGATCCATGCCTTCTCTTTCCTTATAGCTGCAAACATAGTCCACGATATTGCTTTCATTCAAATCAACAGGAGTTTGCTGTTGGCTTCAACACTGTCAAACCCTAAATCAGCTCTGTGTGTCGTGCAGTTGCCACATGGGTCTAATTCACTGTTCTTTCGGGGTAAAGAATCTATGTCAATGTACCCTAACCTGTGGTCCGTAGACCACTAGTGGTCTGCAAGAACTAAAATATGATCTTATAGTGCTGAGGCTTATTAAAAATATGGTTTTCTGTGGGTGAGCAGATGACGGCTACTGGTTCCAATATGTTCTGTATCGGAAAATAGAGTTGGTGTGGTCTATCCAATGCAATTTTCTGAATCAGCATCACAAATAACCAAACAGAATCTAAAGTTGACCAAAAACTGATATGTAATCCTTTAGGTACTAATGTTAGAGAGTGGTCCCTAGTCAAAGTGGTCCCTGGTTAAGTGGTTCCTGGTCAAAAAAAGGTAAAAGTCCAATATATAACTTTCACAGGAGATATATATATATATCTCCTGTATATATAAATTTCACAGGAAAACAAGATCCATAAGTACATAAAAATCTATGAAACTAGGCACTTGAATACATGAAACAAGACAGCAGGAAAATCTCATAAAGAAATCTTAAGCTTGGAAAAAACTTGATACAGGAAACTAAGAGCACTTGAAAGCAAGACCACAATCAAATTCCAATGTTGACTTGACTGAGGCAATTCTCTCCCATGAATTATTATAAGGCTTTCTCAAATCCCAAAACCTGAAGTCCGTACCTTGCGGGACTTATCAACTTTCCGCAGGGCATGTAAGACATATCTGTTTCGACAGGCCTTTGATCTTTGATCTTGCTGTTTTTAAATTGTTTTAAATTGTTTTTAAATTGTGTTAGATTTTAGCTTGTTCTTGTAAGCTGCTCCGAGTCCCAGGGGAGTGGCGGCATATAAGTTTGAATAATAAATAAATAAATAAAACTGAAAGGAAAGCATGTCTCTTGACTTGGGCTTGAGGCGGACCACTTTCTCTTGACTTGCCCACCAAATAAAGATTTGTTATCTTTCTTTTGGTGTAAACAAACTAATCACCTCAGTCTCTGATGACTCTGCCTCTGTTTACTAAAAGTCTGCTTTGTATCCAAGCTTTCATTATCTTCTCTCTCGTTAGCTTCTGCACCGGACAAATAATCTTCAGACAGTTGCTCTGAGAAAAACTGCGAAGGGCCTCTCCCAAGAATGTTGCCTTGTGAATCTTCCTGAGACAGCCTTGGGCCTCTCATCTCAACTTAACTCAGGGCCCCGTGAACCCTCATCCCCAATGCCAACAGACCCTGGTCCACCATCAGGAACATCATCTCCATTCCCATCATGAACATCAGCATGAACATCAGAAACATCAGGCACAATCACAGGCTGAACAGTGATAGAATACCTCAAAGGACAGCAGATCCATGCACCAATTGAATTTCAGGAAATATTCACATCCTCCTTTCTTCCAGCCTCATTGAAGAACCTAATAAAAGGAGACGTGGCCCCATTATATGGGATTAATACATCCTTTCCAAAAGGAAACGTATGTCGGGGCTGGGTTCCTTTCCGAAATCCCAGCCATCCATCCACATCAAAGCTCTCGCAGGGGTATCTATGTATGCCCCATGGAAGAGATGGTCTTCCTGAATACCAGTAAAATACCCCGCTGATTACTGATTGAAAACAGTTGTTAATTCTCTACTCCACTAAATTCCAAGTGGGGAGGGGAAGGAAAAAAAACTTCCCTTAACAAAGAACAGATTGGAGAGAGTCAAGTCCTTACTGTGTGGAAATTAATGGCAGATGCCTATGCTGATAGCTAAAATGTTTCATTAGCAGCTAATGTCTTGCTGTGTTTTTAATTGTTCAGAAATTAGCCTCTAGAATATTAAAACCATCTGTTTGTTATCGGGATGAAACGGAATATTTAAATAGTTATTAATTTTTGGTGGGGCCGGCTTTCCCCTGCCCCCCAGCCGTTCCCTGTCTGCAAAACTTTGATCTGTCGAGGTTTTTAGGGAATGTTGGCACCGAAAACAAAAGGGAGGGGGATTTAAACACCCCTGTGCCCACAGTGCATGCCGCCCATATTTTAAATGCCTGCTTTTGCTCATAAATTATTACTCACCAAGAAGAGGCTGACATTTTTTCTTAATGCCTGGTGTGTATGTGCTGAAGCTTGCTGAGCATGTGTAATGGTTGATTTAAGGTGGGATACGGGGCTTTTTTGCATGCTGATGTTCTCCTTTGAGGGTTTTAGGGGGTTCATGTACAGATCACACACTCCCAACACTTGCCAAATACTGGCAGTGCAGCTATGATACATCTTAATAATAATAATAATAATAATAATAATAATAATAATAATAATAGATTTAAGGTGGAATATGGGGTATTCTTGCATACTGATGCTCTTCTTTGAGAGTCCTAGGGTATTCATGTATAAATCGCACGTATCCAACACATGTCAAATGTAAACTATAGAGCTAGCAATGCAACTATGTTTCTGTTGTATGTTATCCTGTTCAGCCTGTGATTGTTTCTGATGTCCATGTAGATAAAGAGCTGGCATGTTTAGCTTGAAGATGAGAAGGCTGAGAGGAGACATGATAGCCATGTATAAATATATGAGAGGAAGTCATAGGGAGAAGGGAGCAAGTTTGTTTTCTGCTGCCCTAGAGACTAGGATGCAGAACAATGGCTTCAAAGTACAAGAAAGGAGATTCCATCTGAACATTAAGAAGAACTTCCTGACTGTGGGAGCTGTTCAGCAGTGGAACTCTCTGCCTTGGAGTGTGGTGGAGGCACCTTCTTTGGAGGCTTTTAAACAGAGGCTGGATGGCCATCTGTCAGGGGTGCTTTGAATGCAATTTTCCTGCTTCTTGGCAGAATGGTGTTGGACTGGATGGCTCATGAGGTCTCTTCCAATTCTATGATTCTATGTTCATGATGGGAATGGGGATGATGTTCCTAATAGTGGGCCTGGGTCTGTTGGCATTGGGGATGAGGGTTCACAGAGCCCTGAATTAAGCTCAGACGAGAGGCCTCAGCTGTCTCAGGAAGATTCACAAGGCAACATTCTTGGGAGAGGCCCTTCACAGCTTTTCTCAGAGCAACTGTCTGAAGATGATTTATCAGTTGTAGAAGCTAATGAGAGAGAAGATAATGAAAGCTTGGATACAAAGCAGACTTTTAGTAAACAGAGACAAAGTCTTCAGAAACTGAGACAGTCAGTTTGTCTACATCAAAAGAGATATAGCAAACCTTTATCTGGTGGGAAGGTCAAGAGAAATGCTTTCCTTTCTGTTTTGGGATCTGAAAAGCTTTCTAATGATTAATGGGAGAAAGTTGCCTCAGTCGAGTCAACATTATTATTTTATCACTGTCATGCTTTCAAGTGCTCTCAGTTTCATGTACTGAGTTTTGCCAAGCTTAAGATTTGCCTATGAGATTTTCCTGCTACCTAGTTTCATGGATTTTTATGTTCTCATGGATCCTGTTTCCCTTTAAAGATTATGGACTATTTTATATATTGGCATTTTCCTGTTTTTGCTATTTTTTAAAGCTTTGCCTACATATAATCTTCAATCAACCGCTTGCTAATTTTACCAAGCTGGTGTGGTGTTTATGGTCAGAGGTGTTTCTACTCCGGTATATGACAGTTTCATCTAAACCCCATTAGCTGGTAAACTGGCTGGGATTTCTGGGAGTAGAAAAAAAAGTATGAATCATTGATGTTGAAATCCCAGGTGACAGCAGAATTGATGAGAAGCAATTGGAAAAGCTTAAGCAATACGAGGATTTAAAGATTGAACTGCAAAGATTTTGGCACAAGCCTGTCAGTGTGGTCCCAGTGGTGATTGGCACACTGGGTGCAGTGCCTAAGGACCTTGGCCTGCACTTAAACACAATCAACACTGACAAAATTACTATCTGTCAGCTGCAAAAGGCCATCCTACCAGGATCTGCACACATTATTTGCCGATACATCACACAGTCCTAGACACTTGGGAAGTGTCCGACGTGTGATCCAATACAACAGCCAGCAGAGTGATCTTGTTTGCTGTGGACTCACCTTGCTGTATTTCAAATAATGATAATATATTTAGGTGGGATATAGGGTATTTTTTGCATGTTGGTGCTCTCTAGAAGTCTGAAACATTAAAACATTTAAATCTGAGGCTTTTAAAACATTAAAACCAGAAGTTCAAAGCATTTAAAACAGTAAGATATACAAGATAGATGTGGTATAATGGTTAGAGCACAGGACTATGAATCCGGAGACTATGAATCATCCAAAACATCCTAAGAAATATATTGCAAGACCTCACTGAGGAGGAGTTTGATAGATTTTGTGCAGGAGGAAGGAGAAAGTCACTCGAAAAAGCAACTACAAAATAATGTAACAAGGGCTGTTAGAAATGGCATGTTCTTGCTGTGACACGAAAGTGGGAAAGGCTGCAGGCCAGCCACCTAACAGAGATATGAAACGGAGTGCTTTCCACAATTGCGACAAATGAAGAGTATTTCGGTGCACTTTAAAAGCTATATTGCAATAAAATATAGGCTTCCGTTGACTCTTTGCATTCTTATGGCTGCACAGGGAGAAATAGCCGCGGAAATTACACCTTGCCAAGCGAGCCACTGTATCAATCAGGCTTTTCCTTGCTGTTTTGGTATTGCGGAATCATAAGCAATGAGCTCCATGGTGCATCAAAGCGGCAGAGAGGAGCAAAGTTTGGCTCCTTCCTGCCTTTCAACCTGTTACTGGTCTGAAGAGAATATCTCCTTTGTTGTGTCTGAACTCACGTCATTCGGCCCCACATATTGGCAGTAAATGGTGACTTTGAAGATAGTGGGGCAATGAATCAGCCCCAGGTTTTAGACTGAATGGCAAAGGAGCTATCCAAGGTACTGAGCCTATTTGAAGGATAAATGTCGCCACCCTGTAGGTCTCTTTCAGTGGAAGCACCAGCCACCTCTGGAATAAGAATAATAATAATAATAAGAATAAGAATAATAGATCTAATGGGATTTAGGAATGATAATGATGATGTATGGCTCTAATGGAATGTACTAATAATAAGAATAAATAATAATAAACTTTATTTATACCCTGCCACCATCTCCCCAGAGGGGACACGGGGCGGCTTACATGAGGCCAAGCCCGGTAATACATTACAACAAAATAAGTATAGAACAGCAAAAAAAACCATCACATTAAATTATGTAAGACATAAGAGTAAAATAAAACAGTGCAAAATACAAAGTGAAAAATCAGATACATGGATCTAATGTAATTTAAGAATGATGATGCATGGATCTGACTGAATGTAGGAATAATAATAATGATGGAATTTAGGAATAATAATAACAACCGCTTTGAGTCCCCCTAGGGGTGAGAAAAGCGGTATATAAATACTGTAAATAATAAATAATAAAATAATACAATAACAATACTAATAATAATACATCAAAGAGCATTCTGAACCCCACCAACGATGGAATTGGGCCAACTTCCCACACAGAACCCTCATACCTTGGAGGGACTCACTGGCGTGAGCCTCCTTCCAACCTCACACACTCTCCCTTGCCTGCACATGTGGACCACGCTACCATGCGCCGAGCACGCCTGCTCTCCCCTCCCCGCTTGGAGTCTCAGATACAGGCCTCTCTTTGGCTGAGAGGCTGGCCAATCACAGCAGAGGAGGGCTTTTGGTGGGAGGATTCGCCAACTGTTTCCAAAAAGGAAGAGAAGGACAGGTGGGGAGATCTTCAGCCTTCTCTGCCAAAGGAGTTCCTAAGACCATCAGAAATATGTTTTCTTATGGTCTTTGGCGACCCCTCTGAAACACCCTCGTGATCCCACCCCCATGGGTCCCAGCCCCCAGGTTGAGAAACGCTGTGCTAGAATCTGTCAATTGCACCTGACCATCATTCTAAGTCAACATATAAGGCAGTTGTTGGTATTCCTAATATAGGGAGTGCATGTTTTAATGCACAGACCAAGAATGAAATGAGGCTTCAAGGCTTGGGCTTTTAACTTGAAAATACGATACTATTTTAAGCCATTTAGCAGCCTGGCCATGTAAATTATTCAAGTTGTAGAAATCAGCTTGCGGTTGACTTACAAGGAGATAATAGGGATGCGGCAACGATGATGGAAAAACAGGGCGAGATCAATCAGACCAGGAGACGTCTAACACCAACAAAGAGCAATTAAGCGGCAATCAAGAGCAATTGTGCTGATCCTTGACACCCTTTTAACACTGATCACCAAAGCCTGGAGAGCAAAAACCCCAAGAACTCTTTTGCCATTTGTCGAGAGAGCCACAGTTCCTCTTCTCAGGGTTCCCAGATGGTATTGGGCAAATATTTCCTGTATAATTGGATCCATTGAAGAGTAGGGGGGAACATTGACGTTAGGGAAACCCAACAGTGGGGCTGTGATACGCATGCCCGCGCAGCCAAATAAACACACAGAGCTCAAGAGGCGAGGCCTACCTTACCTGCCCAAAGAGGCTTGCCTAAGTGGGTGTGTGGCTGAGGCGCACTCCCTCTACCTTTGGTGCAACTTTGACTGAGTGGGTGTGTGGCCAAGGCACACTTCCTCTATCTCTGGTGCAATTTCAGCTGAGTGGGTGTGTGGCCGAGGCGCACTCCCTCTACCTCTGGTGCAACTTCAGCTGAGTGGGTGTGTGGCCAAGGCGCACTCTCTCTAACTCTGGTGCAACTTCGGCTGAGTGGGTGTGTGGCCAAGGCGCACTCCCTTTACCTCTGGTGCAACTTCGGTTGAGTGGGTGTGTGGCCAAGGCACACTCCCTCTACCTCTGGTGCAACTTTCACTGAGTGGGTGTGTGGCCAAGGTGCACTCCCTCTACCTCTGGTGCAACTTCAGCTGAGTGCATGTGTGGCCGAGGCGCACTCCCTCTACCCTCTACCTCTGGTGCAACTTCGGATTTAAGTAGCGTTGAAAGGGTAAGGCGAAGGTGCCCTCTGAGGCCCGCCCCTGCCATGCGCCTCCATGCAGAGGGAGAGAGACTTTGTGCATGTGTGCATGCACAAGGAAGGCAAACATCAAAAAACCCAGTAAGCTATACTCACAAAGTGAACGCTATGGTAAACGACACATCTCAATTCCAACACAATGTCATAGGAAATAATTAAATCAAAATTAAACTAAACCAAAATCTATGAAAATTAAATTTAGCATTGCATTCGGAAAGATTGAAATAGAATAATAAAATATGTATATAGCGTGTGTTGCTTTGATGTCCAGCAGATGGCGCTGTTTTTGAAGCAAAGCCTATTTTTACCTGTCGCAGGTGTGACATCTGTGTCATAGATATGTAAAAACATAAAAACATGTGTCTGTTCGATTGCTACGTTATGTGTAAATTTCAAAGCAATCAGTGAAGTATTTTGGGAGATTTGAGGTCATTCACAAACGGATGTTTACATTTTTATTTATATAGATTATTATTATCCCACTTTATCTCTCTAAAAAAAAGAGACTCCAACAGCTAACACTCAAAATATGGCTTAAAACATAGACAACCTATGAACGTTAAAATAGAATTAAACATTGAAACTATTAATTAAAGCCAATGTTTGTTTGTCTTTTGTTTGCAGCTTAATCCAGGCCAGAACAGCTGCCGGGACAGTGACAGTGAGAGTGCCAGCGGTGAATCCAAAGGCTTCCATCGGAGCAGTTCCCGAGAGAGGCTCAGTGACGTAAGTGCAACTTCTCCATTGTACTACCTTAGGCTCCTGTGCGCATTTACCATACACACTCATGTATAATTTGGCCTTGTGTATAAGACGAGGGAAATCTTTAAGGACGAAATGATGGATATTGATAAGATCCATGGATAAGCCAAGAGAAATAATTAAGGGGTTGATCTACTTATAGGTTCTCCTTGGATGGACTAAGCTCTTGCCTTTTGCCACTCTACTCAGAGATGGAGATGATTTTCTTTTTGATGAGAATTAAGATATAGTACTTACGTTGACCCATGGATAAGTTGATCCAGGATTTTTGGGTCATTAAAAAATATTTAGACTTCTAAATATATAGGGTAACTCTCTAATGAGGTTTCCTGGAGAGAGGTGATGTTGGAGAATATGATACCCATGTTTCAATTCTATAAACTTCACTCTATTGCACCTGGTATTTGTTGGCGGTCACCCATCCAAATGCTAACTTTGGGCAAATAGCTGCCTTCCACCCTGTGAGAGAGTAACTCTTCTGAGGATGGATATTGTGTCATGTGATCCTAAGACAGTGGTTCTCAACCTGTGGGTCCCCAGGTGTTTTGGCCTACAACTCCCAGAAATCCCAGCCAGTTTACCAGCTGTTAGGATTTCTTGGAGTTGAAGGCCAAAACATCTGTGGACCCACAGGTTGAGAATCACTGCTAAGAAGAATGTTTGCTCTCCTGTAGCCATCCTCTTCTGGTCTCTGTCTCTGGTATATGCTCTGTGACACTGGTAGGTAATCCCTCTGGCAAGGTATTTAACCTCAACAGACAGAAAGCCAAACCAAGGTCACAACAACATCTGTTATAGAATTCTAATATGCTGATGACAACATAGTCTATGTGCCTTCAGAAGAAGACCTAAACACCTTTGCAGAAGCATACAAGAAGCCCAGCCTCTCATTGAACATCAAGAAAACCAAAGTGCTCTCTCAGCGGTCACCAGCTCTGCAATGCCAGAAATACAACTTCATGGTGTAACATTAGAAAATGTTGACCATTTCCGCTTCCTTGGTAGCCACCTCTCCACAAAAGTCAACATTGACACTGAAATGCAACACCGCTTGAGCTCTGCAAGTGCAGCATTTTCCGAATAAAGCAGAGAGTGTTTGAGGATTGGGGCATCTGTAGGGAAACCAAGGTGCTTGTTTATAAAGCCATTGTCCTCCTAACCTTGCTATACGCCTGCAAAACGTGGACTGTTTACAGATGTCACACTCAACTCCTGGAATTATTCCATCACCATTGCCTCCGAAAAATCCTGCAAATCTCTTGGGAAGACAGGCGGACACATGTCAGCATGCTGGAAGACGTAAAGACCACCAGCACTGAAGCAATGCTCCTATGCCATCAACTCCACTGGACTGGCCACATTTTCTGAATGCCCGATCACTGTCTTCCAAAGTAGTTACTCTTCTCCCAAGTCAAGAACAGGAAACATAACGTCGGTAGACAGGAAAAGAGATTTAAAGATGGGCATAAAGCCAACCTTAAAAACTGTGGCATAGACACCGAGAACTGGGAAGCCCTGGCCTTTGAGCGCTCTAACTGGAGATCAGCTGTGACGAGCAGTGCTGCAGAATTCGAAGAGGCATGAATGAAAGGCAAAAAGGAGAAACGTGCCAAGAGGAAGGCGCATCAAGCCAACCCTGACCAGGATCACTTTCCATCTGAAAACTGATGTCCTCACTGTGGGAAAACATGCAAATCAAGAATAGGGCTCCACAGCCACCTACAAACCCACTGCCAAGACACCAGACTGGGAGAGCCATCATCCTCAGGCTATGAGGGATTGCCTAAGTAGGTAAGTAATCCCTCTGTTTGACTGTAACTCCCACCATCTTCTGACAGCCCAGGCAATTACAAGAGGTTTTGCAAATACAAGACAGTTGGAGGACAACAGTTTTCCTACCCTTGTAGTAGAATAAAAAATACAATGTTTTTCATGTGACAGCAGCACACCTATAAGTACTGATAGGGGAAAAATAGTTTAGATTAGCATAAATGACTAAGGTCAATCGGCACCCCCAATGATGAAGATACAGAAAGAACCAAGAGGTTAAGTCAATGGGGTTTGGCATTTCTTTTAGCATTAAAATCATCACAGCTGACTGCCTTGGGACCAATGTAGTATGGGTAGCTGTAATCTATACCCCACGAAGGAAAAGCTGATCTCTTGGAGTGTTTGGTGGAAACTTTGCTAATAACACTCCATCCCGCACTTTGCTGATGTAGAAGAAATTCAAGTATGTTTCTCTCCCCCAGAAGCCTCATAATCTCCATTTTGCTTAGCAACTTTGACTGCCAGACCATGTAAGAAGTGATAAATACATTACCAGCCAAACTTGTGGTCTCCCTCCCATCTTTGCTGAGATTATTTTCCTTCTGAAAAGTAAATAGGGTTTTCTATTTCCCCCGTCTACCAATTGCAAACAAAATGTTGTGTTCTCAGAGCAGGAAGTTGAGAAATGGAAGATCCCTGGATCTCACATGGCTACCCATCCTACCTGGATATGCAAGTCTGCCAACCTCACTTTCTCTAGTATTTGAGAATATGGTGGGCATTGACCTTGACTTTTGGACCTATGTCCAGAGAACACTGTGGAATAAAACAATGATAGATACAGATCAAACTTGGCACAAATACTCAAGATGCACAAATATAAACACTGGTGGAGTTTGGGGCAAATAGACCTTGACATTTGGGAATTGTAGTTGCAGGGATTTATAGTTCACCTACATTCAAAGAGAATTCAGACCTCCTCCAACAATGGAATTGAACCAAACTTTGCACACAGAACTACCATGACCAACAGAAAATACTAGAAGGGTTTGGTGGGCATTGACCTTGACTTTTGGAGTTGTAGTTCACCTATGTCCAGAGAACACTGTGGAATAAAACAATGATAGATATGGATCGAACTTGACACAAATACTCAATATGCACAAATGTGAACACAGGTGGAGTTTGGGGAATATAGACCTTGAGATTTGAAAGTCGTGGTTGCTGGGATTTATAGTTCACCTACAATCAAAGAGTATTGTAAACTCCACCAACAAACTTGGCACACAGAACTCTCATGGCCAACAGAAAATACTGGAAGGGTTTGGTAGGCATTCGCCTTGAGTTTTGCAGTTGTAGTCCACCTACATCCAGAGAGTACTGTGGACTCAAACAATGATGGATCTGGACCAAACTTGGCACAAATACTCAATATGCCCAAATATGAACACTGGTAGAGTTTGGTGAAATAGACCTTGACATTTGGGAGGTGTAGTTGCTGGGATTTATAGTTCACCTACAGTCAAAGATCATTCTGAACCCCATCAACGATAGAATTGGGACAAACTTTGCACACAGAAGCCCCATGCCTGGCAAGGGGCTCCCTCCAGCCTCGCACGCTCTCCCTCACCCACACATGCACACCATGCTGCCATGTACTGGGCACATCTGTTCCCCCTGTTTGGAGTCTCAGAAACTCACCTTGGCTTAGAGGCCGGCCAATCACAGTAGACAGGGGCTTTTGGTGGGAGGATTCTTTGATTCCAAAAAAGAAGAGGACAGGGGGAGAGATCTTCAGCCTTCTCTGCTAAAGAGGTTCCTAAGACCATCAGAAACCTATGTTTTCTGCTGGTCTTTAGTGACCCCTCTGAAATACCGTCGCGACTCGCCGCAAAGGTCCTGGCCCCCCATGTTGAGAAACACTGATTTAGGGCTTTAAAGGTCAAAGCCAGCACTTTGAATTGTGCAAAACACCAGCCAGTGGATCTGGATGATCTTCTTCCTCTTCCTCTTCCTCTTCCTCTTCCTCTTCCTCTTCCTCTTCCTCTTCCTCTTCCTCTTCCTCTTCCTCTTCCTCCTCCTCCTCCTCCTCCTCCTCCTCCTCCTCCTTCTCTTCTTCTTTGTTTTAATCTGAATTTTCTGTATTTCTGTTTTATATGTTTTTAACTGTTTACGTGTTCTGTTTTATAGTTTAATATGGTATGTTTAATGTTATGTGGATGATGCAGCATCAAATTTTTGCCGTAGTTTGTAAGCCACTCTGAATCCCCTTGGGGGTGAGGAGGGGAGGGTGCAAATTGGGTAAACAAACAAACAAACAAACAAACAATTGTAGAATAGTGACGAATAGAGACATCACACTGGCAAAGGAGGTCCACATAGTTAGGTAAAGGTAAAAGTTTTCCCCAGACATTAAGTCCAGTCGTGTCTGATTCTGGGGGTTGGTGCTAATCTCCATTTCTAAGCTGAAGAGCCGACATCTGTAAAGCCATGATATTCCCCATAGTAACCTATGGATACAAGAGCTGGACCATAAGGAAGGCTGAGCTAAGGAAAATAGATGCTTTTGAACTGTGATGTTGGAGGAAAATGCTGAGAGTTCCTTGAACCACAAAAAGATCCGACCAGTCCATCCTTCAGGAAAGAAAGCCTGACTGCTCACTGGAGGGAAGGATATGAGAGGCAAAGATGAAGTCCCTTGGCCACATCATGAGAGGATAAGAAAGTTTGGAAAAGAGAAGGATGCTGGGGAAAATGGAAGGAAAAAGGAAGAGGTGCAGACCAAGGGCAAGATGGATAGATGGTATTCCTGAAGTGACTGGCTTGACTTTGAAAGAACTGGGGGTGGCCACGGCTGACAGGGAGTTCTTGGCATGGGCTGGTCCATTAGGTCACGAAGAGTCAGAACGAATAAACAACAACAAATGTTTAATGTTATGTGTACGACATGGCAATAAATTGCTGCCGTAGCTTATAAGCCGCTTTAAATCCCCTTCGGGGTATGAAGGGCAGGATGTAAATGGAGTAAATAAAAAATCGAAAAAATGGATCCTAATTCTGACTAGACACAGATTGGATTGCCTACATAGGCTGGCAATTTCATCTCCTTCTACACAAACCAAGGGCGGTGGACACCAATGGAGTCTCTGGAATAAATGCGCAAATAATAACAAGAATAATGTGCCCTGGTTTTTTTGTTTCTTAAGGCCAATTAATTAGCCAACCACACTTGACACGGCGGTGATGCCTCCGCGCCGAGTTCCCTCTTCAGCCCTCCTTCCGCCTGCTCCCGCTTCCCCCTCTCCCTACCTCTGCTTCTGTAAGCTTTAGGGGACTGACAACTTGTTTTCTGCTTTCTGGATAAGACTGCCCTCGGGGTGCCAAAGACGCTGAAGCTGTCAGCTCTCCCCCCGCCCTCCTTATGTAAAGCAGAAAGACTGTCGCCAATTCCATCTCATCAAAATCTCGCCTGCAGTTGAATTCATTCAGCTGAGATTTTGCTCTAAGGCAAGATGGCTGCTCCTTCTGTTTTCCTCAACCTGGAATCCGAGTCAGCCCAACTTTGCCTTTCTTTCCCCCTGATTTATTCATTTCCTCGCACATTATAATTGGGCTTCCTGTGCACCACACACTTATTAATCTATATGCATTAATTTCAAGATTGTCAATACCGCAATCTTGTAGGATATGAAAGGGATTTGCTAATGGATCACTGGAAATTGTTTTTTTGCAAAAATAGCGGAGACAGAGGGAGAGAAAAAAAATATTAAACAGCAAAAAAGGACTCAGCTCTGTATTGGGGCGTTGCGATTCATCAAGGAGCAGACCTGCAGAATTATTGCAGCGACTGTGCGGAATACATTAGCTTAATGCACCGACATCATCAGAGAAGTAAACAAAACGTTACGGATTGCTTAGAAAGAGAATGAAAATAATGCGAGAGAGAAAGAAATAGGATGCTCATTTGTATGTTGGATGAGCGCTTGCCTCTGGGAGATTATGTATAGTTGAAGACATCATGCTGCAGATCTTTTTGTAGAAGAGATGAGGCTGTGGATGCTGCTGAATATATATATATATATATATATATATATATATACACACACACACACACACACACACACACACACACATTTTATATGATAACAGGTGAAAGAAGATTTGCAATAGATGTAGCTTTTGTTTCTTGACATTGCAGGGTTGAAGCAAATCACAACCCTGCAATGTTGTCATTTCATTCTCCACCCTTTAAGTCAGTGTTTCTCAACCTTCTAAATGCCGTGATCCCTTAATACAGTTCCTCATGTTGTGGTGACCCCGAACCATAAAATTATTTTCGTTGCTACTTCATAACTGTCATTTTGCTACTGATATGCAGGATGTATTTTCATCCACTGCACCAAATATGGCACAAATACCCGATATCTACAAATTTGAATACTGGGGGGGGGGGGGGGGGGAGCAGATTGATTTTGTCATTTGAGAGTTGTAGTTGCTGGGATTTATAGAATCACCTACAAGTAAAGAGCATTCTGAACTCCACCAATGATGGAATTGAACCAAACTTGGCACACAGAACTCCCACAACCAACAGAAAATACTGGAAGGGTTTGATGGCTTTTGGGTTTTGGAGTTACACCTACATCCAGAGAGCACCGTGGACTCAAACAATGATGGATCTGGACCAAACTTGGCTTGAATACTCAATATGTCCAAATGTAAGCTTTGGTGGAGTTTGGGGAAAATAGACCTTGACATCTGGGAGTTGTATTTGCTGGGATTTATAGTTCACCTACAATCAAAGATCCCCTTGAACCACACCAATATAATTGGGCCAAACTTCCCAAACAGAACCCCCATGGCGACCCCACTGAAACCCCCTTTTGACTCCCAGGTTGAGAAACTCTGGCATGCCTCCCAGAGTTTTCCTTTCCATTGCTGGAAGATTTGGTGTCTTAACATATTTGTTTTTAAAGAAGGAATTCTAAGCAGGAAGCAACTATAATGCACTTTTTGTTTGGTCAAATTAAAAAAAGTGCACTTTTTGTCACTACACATTACATTCACCAGCAAATACTTTTCCTGGTTTGAAAATGGAGGTGTGCATTAGATTAGATGTCACATTAGACTCGAGTAAATATGGTATTTCTCCCCCCCCCCCACCTTTTGGAGCTATTCTAGTCAAATGGGGTGCCTCTGGCTCGCTGTGCACGCATGAGAATTTGTTCTTCACATGCGCTTGTTTTGTTTTGGGAGGGGGAAATGCGTGTATTTGAGGCTGGGCATTTCGATGTTTTGTTGCATTACGTTAATTCCTCAGCAGTGCAATCAAATTCATGTCGTAATTAAAGCTGTCAGTTGGAAGGCAAGCCAATGGTTGCAAAAACACAGCATAACAAATGAAGTGAAATGCTTCTGCATGTAGCTATACAATGCTTCGCCAGGCATGAAATTAAATAAGTAATTTGATGTTGACATCAGAAATTGAAATGATACCCACTGTTCCTTCATTCTGTCTGCCTGACATTAACAATGGCCAGAACAAACATGAGCGGCACCAAACTGCCTCCCCACCCAACTTCCTCTCCTAATTCACAATATATATGCAAAATCAGTACAGCAGACCTGCAAAGACCTGAAGGATGTAATTTCTATGAGTCCTTGATGAGTGGCTGAATACAGAAAGGGTTCTTCGTGTGTTTCAGGGCCCAAAATGCTTTGCACTGTCAATAGCACAACAGCCAAAGGCTTATTCGTGCAGTGCTGTAGTCGCTTGTCATTCTGGATGGAAGCCTGAGCCCATCTCTTTGGCTTCCCTTAGGGACATGCTAATCAGCCACGATGCCTATGTTGTTTACAATATTAATTCATTTATTGTTTTAGGGACAGGCATGGGATTGCATCCCGTTTGACAGTTCACAAACAAATGTATCAGATGCTTGTCATGGCCACAGTCCTCCTGGAATATTTCCTGGCAATTCCCAGCACCAACGGCAACTATTCACCTTTGTTGTTGGGTCTCAGCAGCAAGATGCTGGGGTTGATGGGGATTCTGCCTTGGAGGATGAGGAGAATGATGGATTTTTCAGAGTCTGTGTGTGATCAGGCTGAATCACAGTCAGAAATGCAGGTCGTAGATCAGAGTGAAGAGCCTACAGCTGCAGAAGAGATAGAAGAAGTTTGGGATTCTGTTTCTCTTGAGAATCGGCCTTCACAACCTTCTTGGTCTTCAGAGTATGGGGAGTTCCCCCGCAATATTGTTGGAATTCAACCTCACACTGCCCAAGTCTCAAGTCCTCAATGAGGAACAGTTTAGTTAGTTTAGTGTAGACTAAGGGTTTCACTTCCCCCATGTATGACAGTTGGGAATGTATCTATTTTCTCTCTCCTCTGTTTCTGCTGCCATTCCGATTGGTTGTGTAGATTGGATACTTTTCTAGTGGAAGCCTTTACTTATTGCGTGTTGTGTTTCATGTTGTTTTAAATGTTTAATTTGTACTATGATATTATGTATACTGTTTTGTTGGAAACCACCTTGAGTCGCCAATAGGCTGAGAAAGGCGGTATACAAATACAGTAAATAAAATAAATAAATAAATAATACTTTGACTTCTGTTTCTTACATCTTTGTATGTGTTGTGTGCTTTGAGATCTCCCTCTAAGTGTGTGTCAGAGATGCAGTGCTTGGATGATTTTCCCCTCTCTTGAGATGGGTGTTAAAGTAGCTCAGACCCAGTTATTTACTATGAAGAAATGCAGTTATTTTTTATTATTGTAAATAAACCTTTTGTGATTTTTAAGATTGGACTCTGCATCTTTTCCTGCCTAAGTTCTAAATTCTTTACAGCCACAACCAATGACACTTCGTGCTCTGCTTGCTAAAGAGCTGATGAGACTTTTGTATCCCACTTATTTTTGGATGCTCTGCTATATTTTGGGGTAGTTTTCCCTAACAGATATGAGATTAGGTCTCTGCTCAGAGAGAGCAAAGGAAAGATTAATTAGAAGGTCAGAAAGACTTCGTGAAAAACAGTCCTTGAAACTCTGGTGCAGATTTATTTATTTATTTATTTACTTATAACATTTATATGCCACCCTTCTCACCTTGAAGAGGTGACTTCATGATTTCTTGGTCAGGTTTGAGCTTAAATTAAGAGCTGGTTTTCTGGTCTCTTCAGAGCAGGCAACGTTGCCATAAAATCAAGGACTTCTGGGAATTGGAGGCCCAAACATCTGGAGGACCACTTAGGTTTCACTACTGTTGTGTTTAGTTACCTTAGCCTTAGCATTATAACAATGGTTTGGGCTCAGCAGCAAGATGCTAAGGATGCTGGGGATTTTGTCTTGGAGGATGAGGGGAATGATGGATTTTTCACTGAGTCTGTGTGTGATCAGGCTGAAACACGGACAGAATTACAGTCCCTACATCAGAGAGAAGGGCCGGCAGGTGCAGAAGACATATACGATACTTGGGATTCTATTTTTCTTGAGAACTGGCCTTCTCAGCCTTCAGAAGATGGGGAGTTACACCATGATAGAAGCTTAGGTCTTTGCTCAGAGAGAGCAAAGGAAAGGTTAATTAGAACACCAAAAAGTGGTCCCTGGTCAAAGTGGTCCCTGGTCTAGTGGTCCCTGGTCAAAGAAAGGTTGGGAACCACTGATTTATGCCTGTTCTCTTCACTTCATGGATTTCATGTACCTTGTCTTCATGGATGATTTGTACCTTGCTATCATGGACTATTGATCTTTGTGTTTTGGACTACTGCTATTTCATAGCACCCTTTCTATTGTTTTTTGGGAATTGCCATTTTCTCTTTTGTACATACATTTTTGTAAACAGACTGTAGTTAGCTACTTCTGGACTCTATGTGGTGCTGGATGAAGAGGTGTTCCACACCTAGAATGCAACACTTGTGATCTCTCCCAATGTTAGGGTTCTATGAAAAGAGGAACCACCCCCTTCTTTGAGTAAAGTGGAGATCGGCAAGAACTTGGTCCCTCCCAAGGTCCCCTGTACTCTCTCCAGAATGGTGCCATATCTGGCTTTTTGAATGGAATCAACAAAAGCACTTCTCTGTGCATTTATGCCTTTTACATTGATGCCATCCTTTCCGCTTTAGTCAAACAAAACACATTATTTTTTGGTTGAATACTCGGCAAACTCATAAGTTAAGAAGGAAGGAAGGAAGGAAGGAAGGAAGGAAGGAAGGAAGGAAGGAAGGAAGGAAGGAAGGAAGGGAGGAAGGGGCGAAGGGAGGGAAGCGTGCAAGCAAGAACATGCAGTCTTAGTGCCAAACTTGCAAACCTTTTCCCTTCCATCAGTCTAGGAATCCCTCCTCCCTGCCCACTCCTTGACTGCCACACAACTAAGTCTCTGGAGTCCGGGGCACTGAATGCCAACATGTCATGGAGGTTGGTTGATATGTGTCTATTTAGTCTCAATGTAGGCCAAAATGCCATCATTAATTCATTATCCAGCTGCCTGTCAAATAAATTGGCAATTACACCCACCACCGGAGCCTGGAATTTCAGTAAATAGCGTGTTACTGTCAGTGGAGCGGTTGAGGAATATAAAGGTGGGGGAGATTAAACAAACTGTGTGTTTGTTTCATTAGCAGATGACATGGACCAAGTGCTTTCGGGACGATGTTGGGGTATTTGTGTGTGTGTGAAAAACATTTTTAAAGGATCCGGTAATGAGGGGATGTGGGTTGGAACGTGGAAAGAACCAAAGGAATGGGAGAGAGAACTGCTTCTGATTTGCCTGTTTCTCTTTTCTTACAGACCTCGACGTCATCTAGCTTGGGAACAGGCTATTTTGTAAGTGGATCTCTGCTTTTTTTATATGCTTGTTTTGAATGGTGTAGATTAGAAGATGGCGATGGCTACGTTATGGCATTCTCAGAGGAAACTGATGCATAAAGTTTATCAATTTGGTCAACTGTTGCAACTACATAGCCCCATCACATATGTATATAGTTTCCTTGTCACTCATAGCTCTCCAGCACTGCAGAGTTGTATTTTTCTTTTTGTAAATTGTGATATCTTACTTAGTGTTAAGTACTACCTATATAGAAGTGTGCATGTTGTTTCCTCCAAGTGTTCATCTGATGGGCTAATACATAGAATTGGGGTCCTGGATCATGATAATAATCTGCAGCTATAGCATCATATATAGCAGTGTTTCTCCACCTTCCTAATGCCGCAACACCTTAATACAGTTCCTCATGTTGTGGTGACACCCAAACATAACATTATTTTCGTTGCTACTTCATAACTGTAATTTTGCTACTGTTATGAATTGTTATGCAAATATCTGATATGCGGGATGTATTTTCATTCACTGGACCAAATTTAGCACAAATATCTAATATGCCCAAATTTGAATACTGGTGAGGTTGGGAGGGGGGGTTGATTTTGTCATTTGGGAGTTGTCGTTGCTGGGATTTATAGTTCGCCTACGATTAAAGACCATTCTGAACTCCTCCAACAATGGAATTGAACCAAACTTGGCAGACAGAATACCCATGACCAACAGAAAATACTGGAAGGGTTTGGTGGGCATTCATCTTGAGTTTTGCAGTTGTAGTTCTCCTGCATCCAGAAAGCACTGTTAACTCAAACAATGATAGATCTGGACCAAACTTGGCATGAATACTCAATATGCCCAAATGTGAACACTGGTGAAGTTTGGAGAAAATAGACTTTGACATTTGGAAGTTGTAGTAGCTGGGATTCACTTACAATCAAAGAGCATTTTGAACCTCACCAGTGATAGAAGTGAACCAAACTTCCCACACAGAACCCCCATGCCTTGAAGGGACTCACTGGCGCGAGCCTCCCTCCAGCCCTGCGCGTTCTCCCTTGCTTGCGCATGCGCACCACACTGTCATGCGCCAAGCATGCCTGCTCTCTCTTCCCCACTTGGAGTCTCAGAAACAGCCCCCCCCCCCTTGGCTGAGAGGCCACTGAGAGGCCAGCCAATCACATTGCAGGAGGGTTTTTGATAGGAGGATTCACTGTCTGGTTCCAAAAAGAAAAGGACAAGTAAAGAGATCTTCAGCCTTCTCTGCCAAAGGGGTTCCTAAGACCATCAGAAATATATGTTTTCTGATGGTCTTTGGCGATCCCTCTGAAACCTGCTCGTGATTCCCCCAGGAGTACTGACCTCTAGGTTGAGAAATACTGGACTAGAGCTTCCCTGGATCTGAACACTCATGGGAGGCCTTTAGCTTTCTCTCCCAAAGAGTTATGGTGCCTCACCAAACTACAGCTCCTAGAATTCCATAGTGTTGAGCCATGGAAGTTGACGTGGGGCCAAACTGCATTCATTCTGCAGTCTAGATGTACACCTGGAAACGGGCATTCAAATCCTTCCTCCACCATGGGAAATCACTTGGGCAAATCATATTATCTTGGCTTGAGGAGCTCAGTGGCAAGCCTTGTCCAAACGAAAAAAGAAATACCTATCCCATAATGAAGTGGGATAGGTTGGAGACACAGAGCAACAAATAACAACAGTGGGAGCCACCAAGAGATGGATGTGTCCACACAACTCTGGAGGCTATATTATACCAGGTTCAAACAGCAAGAAAGAAGATTCCACCTGAACTTTAGGAAGAATTTTCTAACTGTGAGAGCTGTTCAGCAGTGGAACTCTCTGCCCTGGAGTGTGGTGGAGGCTCCTTCTTTGGAGGCTTTGAATCAGAGTCTGGATGGCCATCTGCCATGGGTGCTTTGAATGTGAGTTTCCTGCTTCTTTGCAGAATGGGGGTGGACCGGATGGCCCACGAGCTCTCTTCAGACTCTATGATTCTATGATTTTCTTGTAATTTTTGGCAATATTATAAAACCAATACAGTATGTATTTCATTTGGCTCCTTGACAGCACCACATCTTCTGCCAACAGACAGTGTTCTGTCTTGGGTTGCGGAGGAAAATAAACTTTTCTTTTCGCATCCGCGGCATGAGGCGCACCCCCTGAAAGCAAGACGAGGTGTCAGTGGCTGCATCTGTCATTGAATCTCTGAGTGGCCCAAGCTGTCAATAGCAGACGTGCTGTGCGCTAACGCCATGTGGCCGTCTTTTCTTTGCTTCCCATGCTGCTGCTCGCAAAGTATTGGACTCATTTTATATGGATGCATGTATGAGTTCATGCACAAATCTTCCATCACCCCCCTCTCCCCTTATGATCTTATCCGTCTTAGGAATCCACATCTTTCCTCCAGGTGTCATGATGCCTTGGTGGTGCGTTGTCACCAAACTTTACAAGGCATGGCTTGACTGCATGAAGAAGTGTGCATCTAGTTCAAAGCTTCAACTACTTATTATTTTCCTAATGTACCATTTTTAAAGGGGTTGGAAGAGGTGCTATGGGGAAAAAGGAGAACGTTATTGCCCCTGGAATAGTTCAGCTTCATGTGCCCAGAATGGGAGTTAAAATGGCATCAAACCATGTTAATTTTACAGTGAAGATCAGGAATGGACAAACCCAGGCCCAAGGGGTGGATGCGGCCCCTTCGGCTCTTTTTTCAGGCCCTCCTCTCTCTCATCATCCTATCCTTCCTCTCCCTCCCTCCCTACTTCCTAATAGGGGGGCTCCTCTATTATTATTAGGGTTGAATGAAAAGTAATGCCTCCGCCTTCATGACTTGGATTTGGATGGGAATATTTTAATAAATCAAGTGCAGAAATAATCCTTAGAATGTGCTCTTTAACTACCACTATTCACTTTCCCACATAATCACCAGACAATTGGATACATTTCTGCCAACAATGAACAAGTTTTCTGAAGCCGTCACGGAAGAAGTCGACACTCTGTTTTCGCAACCCATCGTGCACAGATCTTCCGATAGCCAAGCAAAGCAATAATGTGACCCACACATTCTTGTAAAATGCCAACTATTCTTGAAATTTCTCTCTGAATGATACAACAATCATCCTGAATCAATCTGTCAACCTTTTACTTGTGAAACTTGGTGGTTGCTGCCACAGGACGTCCAACTCCTTGTTTGTCACGCAAGTCAGATGTTCCCACCTCAACATCTTTAAACTTACTTGCCCAGTGACTCACAGTACTCACATCAACACAATCACCATAAACAGCTTGCATTCTCTGATTAATCTTCTTTGACTACACGTTGCTTAAGTCGCATTGACCGACCATCTGTGCAGGGTTCCATACTTTGCACTTTAACAACACAACCATTCAATGCTAAGGCTTCCCGGCAAAATGGAACTGTAGAGAAGAGTCTACTAACAAGCCAGAACCTACTGTATACCAGTATTGCCATCTGTTGAGGAGTTACGAAGGTGGAGGCATTACTTTTCATTCAATCCTCATATTACATTTATTATTTTGCTTTATATTATTATTATTATTACATTTATTATTTTTATTATCACACTAATTATTTTACTTGATTGTTATCACATTTATTATTTTACTTTATTATTATTGAAAGGATATGTAAGCACATTTACATTGAAGGTTGGAATAATGGTTTAATCAGAGTTGGACAGTCTTATCTTAAACAACAGTTTTATGTAAAAATTCAAAAACACTTAATCTATAGATGCCTCAATTAATTTAATGTTTATTTTGAAATTAGCTGCTGTATTTCCTACCATCAGTTTATACTCGAGTCAATACTTTTCCCCCAGATTTTTGTGGTAAAATTAGGTGCCTCGGCTTATATTTGGTTCGGCTTATACTCGAATATATACAGTATGTCAAAATCCATAATGTTGACCCCAAAACCTTCCCTCAGCTTATGCATGAGGTTGACTTATACATGAATAGGCACAGTAATAGTTTGTATGGTATCACACAACGATCTGGGTGAGGACCATACACTTAACAGAACAAAGGACATCTTTATGAGCCCAAACAGAATTGCTTTCCTGATGCTTCCCATGCGCTGAGAGGTTTTGATGAGAGAATACTAAAATATACAATTCTCCATCTTCAATGTCTTTCACAAGGAAGACATTCAGACATAGAGATTGGTCTTCTTGCCCATCAGTTCTAATTGTCTTCCCTCTCCCATAGCAAAGCCATTGTGTGAATGTGTAAAATGGTACATTCCTGGTACGTGATTTGAAAATACGAGTGGCTTTTCAAATAGGATGTCATACCCCAAATTCAGTAGCTCTCGATCAGGTTGCTCCCTTAACACAGCTGTCTCATACTGGGCTCTCCAGGGAAGAGCTTCTGGAACGTCATGCTACACCGCACCATGTGGCGTCCCAGTGGCATGCCGCCACAGTGCAAACAGCTGTTGAGCTCATTGCCTTTTAGGTCCATCTTTTATGCATACAGCTGTAGAAAGCTATTTCCTCAGGGAATGTTCCTGCAACGTATGCTTCCAAGCTTTACCAGATTGGGTGCAAATTAAAGCTTCTCTCGGTGGGGAATAGGGGAGCTCTTTGGCAGCTGACGAGCAAATGTCAAGACAATTCAGCTCCCTCCTTCTCCTAAAAAGGTTAATTTATTTGATCCATCCTTGTATGGTGAAATACAGAACAAAATACAAGTCTTCCAGACCTCACCTGGAACATTGTGTCCAATTCTGGGCATCACAATTGAAGAGAGATATTGGGAAGCTGGAAGGAAGAGTGGAGGAAACATTATACAAAATTAGCTACATCTATTCGTTAATATCAATTACAATGTCACGCACCTTACCCAAAGTAATAAAAATTCTATATATCCTCTATAGCAGTGGTTTTCAACCTTCCTAATGCCGCAACCCTGTCCTGATGATGTGGTGACCCTCAACCATACAATTATTTTTGTTGCTGCTTCATAACTGTCATTTTGCTACTGTTATGAATTGTAAATATTTGATATGGAACAAATTTGGTACAAATACCCGATACACCCAAATCTGAATACTGGTGGAGTTAATTTTGTCATTTGTGAATTATAGTTGATGGGATTTATAGTTAACCTGCAATTAAAGAGCATTCTGAACCCTATCGACAATAGAATTAAACCAAACTTGGCACACACAACTCCCATGAGCAACAGAAAATTCTGGAAGGGGTTGGTGATCATTAACCTTGAGTTTTGGAGTTGTAGTTCACCTGCATCCAGAGAGCACCGTGAACTCTAACAATGATGGATCTGGACCAAACTTGACACTGATACTCAGTATGCCCAAATGTGAACACTGGTGGAGTTTGGTGAAATAGACCACATTTGGGAGTTGTAATTGCTGGGATTTATATTTCACCTACAAAAAAGAGCATTCTGAATCCCACCAACAATAGAATTGGGCCAAACTTCCCACACAGAACCCCCTGCCTTGAAGGGACTTGCTGGTGTAAGCCTTTTTCCAGCCTCGCACGCTCTCCCTCACCCACGCAAATGCACCACACTGCCATGTGCCTAGCATGCCTGCTCTCTCCTCCCCACTTGAAGTTTCAGAAACAGCCCTCCCCTTGGCTGAGAGGCTGGCTGAGAGGCCAGCCAATCATAGCAGAGAAGGGCTTTTGGTGAGAGAATTCACTGTCTGTTTCCAAAGAAGGAAGAGAATTTATTTATTATTTATATTTATTTCCTATATTTATACTCGCCTTTTTCACCCCCGAGGGGGGACTCAGGGCAGCCTCACAACTAGCACCATACGGTGCCATCATCATCATAAAACATTTCAATCAATACATTAGAACATTAAAACAGTTAATTAATTGTTTAGACACACCAGTTAAAAACCAAATCAAAGCCTGGGTCAATTCATTGTCTTAGGTTGCCTGAGCCTTCTTTCCACTTGCCGCCAGTCACTAGTCGAATGCCTGGTCCCATAACCACATCTTAAGTTTCCTTCTGAAAGACAGGAGGGAGGTGGCCCGTCTGATGTCCCTGGGTTGGGAGTTCCACAGATGGGGGGGGGGCACTGCTGAGAAGGCCCTGTCCCTCGTCCCCACCAATTGCGTTTGCGATGGTGGTGGGATCGAGAGCAGGGCTTCTCCAGATGATCTTAAACTTTGTGATGGTTCGTAACAGGAGATACATTTGGACAGGTAATCTGGGCCAGAACCATTTAGAGAATGAGAGGTGGAGAGATCTTCAGCCTTCTCTGCTGAAGGAGTTCCTACTATCAGAAATATGTTTTCTGATGGTCTTTGGCGACCCCTCTGAAACCCTCTCGTGAACCCTCAAGGGGTCCAAACCCCCAAGTTGAGAAACACCGATATAGACTATGCAGCTATGAAATTGCAATGTGGCATTTGGCTGTTTGCAGCCTTCCAAAAGATGTTATTTTAGGTTTGTGTGATATTTCCCTATCGTCAGTAAACATCATATAGGGTTGCACATGTTTAGGGACCCTTCTTCACTCGGTGTTGCTCTGCCCTATTAAATAAACACTTAATGGACTTTGTTTATAAGGAAGCATTTAGCTATTTTGAAATAGTTCACCCAAAAAGGTCCTGGTAATTGCTGTGTTGGCTATATAGCCATTAATACGCTGCTTTGTCTTTCCAGCATGTGAGAGTGTGTTCTTGCAAAGGCCAATTCTTGTTAGCCACCACTTGGCTCTATAAATCATGGTTAACAAATCTTAATTTTCTTGACTTGGCTAAGGACCGAGGTGCCGTTTTTCACACAGTAATTAGCTTCAGTGAATATTGCTGCAGAAAGAAAACCTCTTGTAGTTGATGGTGCCTTACGATGCACTTTTCTGAAAGTTTCAAATTCTGTAAATTCCCCAGTTTTCAGAACCTTCATGTCCAAACTGAAAGGAACAAAACGAAAGATGTTTTTTCTTTATTTACTTAGTTATTCAATTTCTATTTGATTTCTTTCTCCAAAAGATGGAACTCTAGATGGATCATGGATGTAAAAACTGTTAGAGTATGCAAGGAATCAGTGTATGTGTGTGTCAACTGTTCAATAAAATACATGAAGAGAGCTCTGTGAGCTTCGCCTGAGCTCGGCAAGTGCAGCATTTTTCCGAATGAAGCAGGGAGTGTTTGAAGATCGGGACAACCGTAAGGACACCAAAGTGCTTGTTTATAAAGCTATTGTCCTCCCAACGCTACTATATGCCTGCGAAACGTGGACTGTTTACAGATGTCACATTCAACTCTTGGAACGATTCCTGAAAAATCCTGCAAATCTCTTGGGAAGACAGGTGAGCAAATGTCAGCGTACTGGAAGAAGTTAAGACCACCAGCATTGAAGCAATGCTCATATGCTGTCAACTCCGCAGCACTTGCCACATTGTCCGAATGATCGATCATGCCCCCCCCCCCCCCCAAAAGCAGTTACTATACTCCGAACTCGAGAACGGGAAATGTAATGTTGGTGGACAAGAAAAAGGATTTTAAAATGGGCTTACAGCCAACCCACGCAGGAGGGCTTAGAGCAGGGGTCCTCAAACTTTTTAAACAGAGGGCCTGATCACAGTCCCTCAAACTGCTGGAGGGTCGGATTATAATTGGAAAAAACATGAATGAATTCCTATACACTGCACATATCTTATCTGTAGTGCAAAAACACTTAAAAACAATACAGTAATTAAAAATGAAGAACAATTTTAACAAATATAAGCTTATTAGTATTCCAATGGGAAGTGTGGGTCTGCTTTTGGCAGATGAGATAGGATTGTTGTTGTTGTGTGTTTTCAAGTCGTTTCAGACTTAGGTTGACCCTGAGCAAGGGCCAGGTAAATTACCTTGGAGGGCCGTATCCGGCCCCCGGGCCTTAGTTTGAGGACCCCTGGCTTAGAGCGTCCACAATTAGCTCATCAATCTGTTAGCAGCTAATCGAGCTGACCACCGCCTGTTCTCTGACTCCCTTTGTCTTTCTAAAAAAGTACGCACCTGCAAAGCCTCATTGTCGGATTCTTCTTCCTCTCCCTCCAAGACCTTAGCACCTCCCTGCTCCCCTTCATCTTCCGAAGATGAGGAATCCCCAACAACACCAAGAACTGGGAAGCCCTGGCCCTTGAACGTTTAACTGGAGGTCAGCTGTGACAGCAGTGCTGCAGAATTCAAAGAGGCACAAATGGAGGGCAAAAGGGAGAAATGTGCCAAGAGGAAGGCACGTGAAGCCAACCCTGACTGGAACTGCCTTCCACATGGAAACCGATGTCCCCTCTGTGGGAGAACATGTGGATCAAGAACAGGGCTCCACAGCCACCTACGGACCTACGGACAATCACCTTGGAGGACCATCATCCTCAAATTACGAAGGATTGCTTAAATAAGTAAGCAAGTAAGTAAGTGAAATACATGAAGCTGATTAGTTGGGCAATGCCCAGGGTGATGGCTGAGCCTGGAACTTTTAGATACTGTTGCATTCTTGTTCAGGCACAAGCTGTGCAGGTGCAGAGAGATGAAGAGAGAAGCAGAGAGAGACAGACTGATTTGCTTCTTGGCTGCTGAAAAGAATGTCTCTCATATGGACAAAGAAATACCATTTTGAATCTCTGAAAAGACATTTAGTGATTTATTTTATTTTATTTTATTTTATTTATTACAGCTTTTATATTCTACCCTTCTCACCCCACAGGGGACTCAGGGCAGATTACACCACTGTACACATATATGGCAAATATTCAATGCCAATTTTTGACATACAAACATATACAGACATAGACATAGACAATTGATGGAACTGATCGTATTGTGCAGTTGTTCTGAATTAAGAAGAGGAAACTACTTGTTATTTATTGTTCGTCTGCATGGCATATTTTCTTTCCCTGTCAAGGCAGTGTGTGGGCTGATCCAATGTGAACTAAACATGGTTTATTTTATATTATGCCACAAAAACAAAAAAAACAGACAGGTACAGAAAAAATGGCTGAATTTACATCATATTCCTTCAAATAATCCTGACTTTTGACTTGGAGTGGGATTGTGGTTTTAGCACCAAACATTCCAGGAATGTATCTAGATACTGGAGCGGTCAGAGTGATTTCCTGGAGACCCAACGCTTTGATTGATTTCTGCCTTATTAGGATTTCCAAACCTTAATGTAGCTCATTAGAAGCGGAGCCAGGAATTAATGAGGGTGAACTTTGCTTATCGGAAATGTTACACATGTTCGTGTTTATACTCCGGGAGCCACCGAATAACTCTGTGCCTATTAAAGGCACACATAATGGGCCACCCCAAATCTTTTTTTCACACAATAAAACCTTTCTCCAGGTCAATTAAATTTAATATTCGTCAGTTGTGTCCCTTCTGCATTGAAAAGTAGAGGGAAAGAACTGGAAATGGCCACTGCAATAAAGTAGTAAGTGTGATGGAACAACTAAACAAAGGAGTAAGCTGTATGTTTCTTATCTTTTTAGAAAGGTTGGGAAAAGCCACGACAAGAGCAAGTCCCTGTAAGAAGGTGTAAATGTTATTCTTTTGGTAAACAAGGCCTTTGCGGAAATTGTTGCAGGGTTTTGCCTCCTGAGTGAGACATTTTGTACGTTTTCAAGCTACAAAATTATTTCTCACACTATGCGCTGTCATTGGGAAAATGTAATTTGCACAAAAATACTATGCTGCATTTTTGCATGATTTCTGCACAAAATGATGATTCTGTACACAATACAGATGTTTGCGCAGATCTTGTTTTCAGTTATGTGACAATGATGTCCTTGCAAAAATGTAATTTGCATGAAAATACTATACCTGCAAAAATTTTACAACAATGTCCTTTTAAAAAGGCAGTGGTGTCTTTGTGAAAATGTAATTTCCAAAAAATACTATACTGCATTTTTGCGCAAATGTAACAATTTGTGCATAAAATGATGATTCTGTACACAATACAGACATTCGCTATTTCGCATCAAGGATTCCTCAATAATTAAATATCAGTGACTGTTTATTTATTTATTTATTTATTTCCAGTATTTATATTCCACCCTTCTCACCCTGCAGGGGATCAGGGCGAAACACAATGCACATATACATGGCAAACATTCAGTGCCATAGACACACAACATATATAGATAGACACCCAGAGGCTATTTAACTTTCCAGCTTCATGAAGGTATGTTCGAATTCCGGCCACCGGGGGAGCTGTCACTTCACTGCCCACTTGTGACACTGATGGAATACTTGCTCATCCTTTTGCATGCTGCTGGAGATTTTTATGGCGTTGAAAATTAGTTAAATTAGTTAAAGTTTGATGGAGGCTTTCCAAACATAATAGTATATATACACTCATCTATGAGTCGACCTCATATATAAGTCTTGGGCAAGGTCAGGTGATGCGATACCAGCTAAACAGTGTGATTTCGCCAGTCATGCGGGGCGTAGACATCCTGTGATAATGCACCATGTTTCATTAAGAGCCACATCCACTGTTTTAACCTGGTGAGATGTATTCCACACTGGGCATGCGTACTCAGCAGCAGAGTAGCAAAGCGCAAGGGCAGATGTCTTCACAGTGTCTGGTTGTGATCCCCAGGTTGTGCCAGTCAGCTTTTGTATATTATTTCTAGCACCCACCTTTTGCTTGATATTCAAGCAGTATAAGTCAGAGCATAGTCCAGAGTAACTCTCAGGTATTTGGGTGTGCTGCAATGCTTCAGTGGGATTCCTTCCCAGGTCATCCTCAGAGCTCAAGATGCTTGTCTGTTCTTAAGACGAAAAGCACACGCTTGCATTTTAGATGGATTAGGAATCATCTGGTTTTCCCTGTAATAGACAGTAAGAGAACCTAAAGTTTTGGAGAGCCTCTGTTCAACCATTTCAAAATTCCCTGCTTGAGTGGTGATGGCATGATCATCATCATAGATGAAACTCTCTGAAAGGGAGAGTTTCCTTCCATTGAGAGGGACCAATTTTGTGAATATTTATCACATCTGCAGTTTGCTACCATTTGGTTGTGGCTTCATCTGACAAGATCCTGGGATTTTTAGTCTTTGCTAGAGACTTCCACCGGTGCAGCTCAATGAAGAGGGCTGTAATTCTCTAGCAGAGATTCACAGGTAAAAAGTACAAATCCCAGTATTCCATAGGGGTTAGAAGCATGACAGGTGACATGGCTTGAAATTCTTATTGCTGTACAGTCAAGAATATATCTTGTTTTTAGGATCCTTCAATTTTATTTTCTTCAGAATCCTGGGAAGCGGATCAGCTAGGGGAGTGGGATGGCCTTAGGTCAGCCAGTCAATTTCATGGCTCACTAAGCTAGAGGCTGTGAAGCTTAGTTTGTATGGCAGTTTGAAAGGAGAACTGATGGCATTTGGTTGCCCAAAAGCTGGAAAAAGAACATTGCCATCTGGCAGGGGAGAGGGAGAATTGAGAGTATGAAAGAGAATTCAGGCTGTAAAGTTATGTAACTTGAATCCCTGATGACATCAAATAAGTTCCTTAAGTGTCAGTCAAATTGCAGCATTTCTGAAATATTCAAGACTGTATAAGCATTTGTTGGAAATAGCAACCTTAACTATTTGTTTGTTAATGTATATATTTGCTAACCTGTATTGTGTGTGTGTGTGTTGATTTCGTCAGTTTGACTGACCTCTTGGGTGTGGGAGGGCCTACAGACATGTGATTATACTGAGCATGTTCAGACTCAAGACTCTGTTTTGTTATCAGTATGTTTGTTGGACTTCAATGTTAGCAGCTCGATTTAAATCTCAGTGAAGGTGGATGCAGTATGCCAGGGGTCCTCAAACTTTTTAAACGGGGGGCCGGATTACTGTCCCCCAGACCGTTGGAGGGCCGGACTATAGGTTTTTTTAAAAAAACAATGACCAAATTCCTATGCACACTGCACATGTCCTATTTTACTACTGTTATGAATTATAATGTAAATATCTGATATGCAGGATGTATTTTTATTGTTACAATCTGAACATAAAGCATAGTTTTAGCATTTCTGAAGATAAAATAGTTCCAATTAAAATGAGGAAAACATTCTATTTTCTGTCTTTTTGAAAGTGGTTTTTGGAATATGTAAGCATGAGTTCCCTTTCAGGGGGAGAAGGGCAGGGTATAAATATAGGAAATAAATCTATATAAATAAAAATGTAATGTTTGTTTGTGGGATTAACAGAACTCAAAAACCACTGGACACCTAACAATGTATGTCCTTCACTCAAAAAAAATTGATTTTGTCATTTGGGAGTTGTAGTTGCTGGGATTTATAGTTTACCTATAATCAAAGAACATTCTGAACCCCATCAACGACGGAATTGAACCAAACTTGACATAGAGTTCTCCCATGACCAACAGAAAATACTGGAAGGGTTTGGTGGGCAGTGTCCTTTGGTTTTAGAGTTGTAGTTCACCTACATCCAGAGATCACTGTGAACTCAAACAATGATGGATCTGGATCAAACTTGGCACTGATACTCAATATGCCCAAATGTGAACACTGGTGGTGTTTGGGGGTTGTGTTTGCTGGGATTTATAGTTCACCTGCAATCAAAGAGCATTCTAAGCTCCACCAATGATGGAATTGAACCAGTCTTGGTACACAAAACTCACATGAACAATAGAAAATACTGGAAAGCGAGGAAGGTGTCTCTCCAGAAGGGCCCCACGGCGTCCTGGCTGCTGCCCTCCCTCCTTGCGCCCGCAGCAAGTGAGGGAGTGAGTGCGCGCGGGACCTCTGGGAGGGGAGGGGGGAAACTGTGGAGTGGGCCCCTCCCGCGCGCTCTCAACGGCGCCTCCCCCCCCCCTCCGAGCAGCAGCAGCAACAGCTGAAGGCGAGGGAGGTGGGGATCCAGGCGCACGCAGCGTGAGAGGGAGGGGGTAGGAAGGGAGGGGGAGGAGGAGGCACGCGCGGCGGCGGCACAGACGGGACCCAGGCTGCGGAAGCCAGAAGTTTCCTCCCCTCCCCTTCTTCTCTCTCTCTCTCTCTCTCTCTCTCGCTCTTACCCTCTTTCTCTTCCCGGCTGTCAGTCAGGAGGGAAACGGGCCAGGGAAGTAAGAGAGAGAGGGTAAGAGAGAGAGAGAGAGAAGAAGGGGAGGGGAGGAAACTTCTGGCTTCCGCAGCCTGGGTCCCGTCTGTGCCGCCGCCGCCGCCGCGCGTGCCTCCTCCTCCCCCTCCCTTCCTACCCCCTCCCTCTCACGCTGCGTGCGCCTGGATCCCCACCTCCCTCGCCTTCGGCTCTTCCGCGGGAGAGCAGAGAGTGCTTCTCCCTCCACAGGTTTCTCCAGAGGGAGAAGCCTGTGGAGGGAGAAGCGCAGCAGAGCGGATTCCATTGCTCTGCAACAGAAGATTGCTGACGGCGAGGAAGGTGTCCGTGAATGGTGGCGGCGGCGCCGGGTGGGCGTGGCCAAGCGATGCTTGCCTCCCACCCGGTGCCGCCTCCAACATTCGTCGACCCCTTCCTTGCCATCAGGGATCTTCTGTTGCAGAGCAATGGCGTCTGCTCTGCCGCTCCGGAGGGAGGGAGAGAGAAACGCCGCTGACGCAAGCGGCGAGGGGCTTTGTGCGCGGCCAGGACAGGCCGCGCGGGCCGGAGAAAGGCCCTTGGCGGGCCGCATGTGGCCCGCGGGCCGTAGTTTGGGGACCCCTGCAGTATGCTTTTGGACCTCAATAGAAACAGATGTCTTTTGGACTTTTTTGTGCAGTGGCATGTCTTTGTCCCTGGCAGTTCAAAGTCATGGTTTATCAGTTTACAGCTGAGTTATCTGTGTGCCATTACACGAATGTTTGTGAACATCACTTTTTCAAAGGGTTGACTTTTAACAAAGTCATGTCTTTTTTTGACTAGTGATTTTCAAAAGGTGGTCTCCAGATGTTTGTTGAGATTCCCATTTGCCAAAAGGATATGACATCATTTTTTCTTTTTCAAAAAGGTTATGAATGCCATTTTCCCAAAAGCAATAAGTAATATTTGTTCAAAATTTCAGCAAGTAAAAATGGGTCCTCTGGATCTGTCAGGGTTCGATTCTGAACTTCATGCCAAAAATAGCAGAGAATCATGTTCCATCGTATTCAATGGCTGCGAGGTGAGTACAGATGCTCCAGGAGGCCTGCTTCCACATCATTGCCATTTTATATCTGGGACATGATGTCAATGGAAATGGTGGGTCTTGAGAGAAATTCCAAACTCTGTCTATTTCTGCTTCTCTCTTCAAACTGTCTATGCACTTGCATAGCTGAAGCCTGAACAGAAATGTAACAGTATCCAAAAGTCCCAGGCTCAGCCTGCTTCATGGCTATTTCCTGACCAATCACCTTTATGCAACTTATTTTACAGTACACACACACACACAAACTAATTTCTTACATGCTCCAACATGGCAGGCTGATGCACGCATGGGGCACATGTGTGTAAAGTCCTCCCCTCCCCAACAGTGTGAGGGACCACAAACTCACACTCCAGTTAAACAGTTTGGGGACCCCTGGTCTAGACTTTGCATTGTGGAGCTTTGCAGCAGTGCCCTGGGCTTGCAATGCTATGAGAGTGTCTCACTGCAAAATGACGTGGTACAGCAGGGAAAGGTGCCCTTTGCTGATCTGGCTCAGGCAGGAAATTTTGTTTTGAAGGCAACCCTGCAATTTGGGGTCTCCCTCATCCGGAGCCTGTCACGGCAGACTCACAAATGAGGAGACCCTATTAGCAAATGTCAAAACCTTGGCGTTTCCCCAGGAAGCCCTCCACCTCCACGTCTCTAACCTCTTGCCAGACCTCTTGCTGTCAAGCTTTGTTTAAACACACTCCAAAAGGGACACAAACGCAGTTTTTAGCATAATCAAACTTGATTTTTTTTTTGTCAGCTCCCTCTTGGAAAGATTACAAGGTTTATTCAAGCAAGAGACAGCCCGAGATTAGCTGTCACTCCAGATTCAGCCTGTCAAGCTTGCTTTATTACAGCGTGGCCCTCTTTTTATTATTATTTATTATTTTCCGTCGGGCTGGAATGAATATATTCTTTGCTCATCATCCCTTACGAAGCAACATCAAAGGGATTATTATTTGCATGCTTCTTTCTCCCTCGCCCTCCCTCCCTGGCAATCCCCCCCTCTCTTTCCATATGACATAAAAGGCAAATGTGAACATGAATAATAAAAGATTTGCTTCATTGATGGCCAAACATACATTATGGCATTTCAGGTCAAATTGGAATGATTGCAAAGCAGTTAAGCTGTCAGAGATGCGGCCTTCATCTTGCAAAGGGCTCGGTTTCAGATCATTAAAACGAAATGTTCCAAAGCACTGCCTCCATTCATTATGCGGATGATGCCATATAATATTTTTGGACAATAGCAGAACTCGGTCCCTAAATAGCCATCGCCTTGAAGGGAGCGGGTTAATGGGCAGGGAAATCTGGCACTCCCAGAATTATTATGGTTGGCTCACGACTTTTTTTGCAGCTGAACTGGATTGGTGTTTTCTAGGGGTTGAGTATGTTGAGTAGCATATTACTTCATTGCCACTAAATATGAATTAAAGATTCCACTGTATGCCAATCTGTTTTAGAGCCCATCTTGACAATATCCCAACGGCCTGCACTGTTTAGTAAAGATAAAAGTTTTCCCCTGACATTAAGTCCATTTGTGTCCGACTCTGGGCGGTGGGTGCTCATCTCCATTTCTAAGCCGATGAGCCGGCGTTGTCTGTAGACACCTCCAAGGTCATGTGGCCGGCATGACTGCATGGAGCGCCATTTACTGAACATCATTTGTGTGATCCTAGAAATGCTGTAGTTTGTGATGCGTGAAGTCCTGTGTCTTTCATCTCTTAATCTATATCAGGGGGTCCTCAAACTAAGACCCGGGAGCCGGATGCGGCCCTCGCTCAGGGTCAATCTAAGTATGAAACTACTTGAAAGTACACAATAGCAACAACAATCCTATCTCATCAGCCAAAAGCAGGCCCACACTTTCCATTGAAATACTAATATGTATATATTTGTTAAAATTGTTCTTAATTTTAATTATTGTATTGTTTTTTGGGGGGTTTTTTGCACTATAAATAAGATATGTGCAGTGTGCATAGGAATTCATTCATTTTTTAAAAATTATAATCGGGCCCACCAACAGTTTGAGGGATTGTGACCTGGCCCTCTGTTTAAAAAATTTGTGGACCCCTGAGCTATATAAATAAAAATGTAATATTTGTTTGTGGGATTAACATAACTCAAAGACCACTGGACGAATTGACACCAAATTTGGACACTACACCCCTAACAGACCAACAAGTGACCATCTATATAAATAAAAATGTAATGTTTGTTTGTGGGATTAACAGAACTCAAAAACCACTGCACAAATTGCCACCAAATTTGGACACAAGACACCTAACAACCCAATGTATGTCCTTCACTCAAAAAATTGATTTTGTCATTTGGGAGTTGTAGTTGCTGGGATTTATAGTTAACCTACAATCAAAGAGCATTCTGAACTCCACCAGTGATGGAATTGAACCAAACGTAGTACACAGGACTCCCATGACCAACAGAAAACCCTAGAAGGGTTTGGTGGGCATTGACCTTGACTTTGGGAGTTGTAGTTCACCTATGTCCAGAGAACACTGTGGAATAAAACAATGATAGATACGGATCGAACTTGGCACAAATACTCAATATGCACAAATATGAACACTGGTGGAGTTGGAAAATAAACCTTGACATTTGGGAGTTGTAGTTGCTGGGATTTATAGTTCATCTATGATCAAAAAGCATTCTGAATCCCACCAATGATAGAATTGGGCCAAACTTTCCACACAGAACCCCCATGACCAACAGAAAGTACTGTGTTTTCTGATGGTCTTCGGTGACCTCTCTGACACCCCCCTTGAGACCTCCCCCCGCAAGGATCCTGGCCCCCAGGTTGAGAAACACTGTTTTTAAGACCTCTCTTCTTTTGACCCATAGAACTATTGGTCTTGTTACAAGATGAGTAGATATCTATTGGACATAGGAGGACATTTTATAATGTAAGACACTTTGGCAATGGAAGGAGTTGCTTCGGGAGTTGGTGGCATTTGTCATCTGGAGATCTTCGACTGGAAGCTGGACAGACATATGCTGGGAAAATCTGCACATCTGGCCTTCACTGCACCTTCACTGCCTTAGGGAAGATGGTCATCTTATTAATTATATGAAACTAAGTCTGGCAGTATTTCTAGTCTGAAGACATTATTGGGAGCAATCAACTATCTAAGTTCCTTTTCTAAGGGAAGACATCAACTTTAAGAAATGGCAGCACCAAGAGAGGTTGAAATTCTTCCTGGGTTTGATCAAGTTCTGGTGAAAGTATGAAGGAAGTTGAATTGCATTCATGGATGGGGGAGGAAAGAAAAGCCTCCATTCTTTCTTTGCAATTTGTGTTGGAGCACACAATCGCTGCCTGATAAAATGTAGGGCACCAGATTGAATTACTTCATTGAACTGCTGCTGTCCTCTGTTAATGGTAATTGCGTGGATCTAGCAGTTTTTCTTGGCGCCTTCTCAGATATTTACCTCCTACTGTTTTCCAATTCAAACTTTGATGAAAATATTCCCTGTACTTCTTTAAAGCAGACACCCGACTGTCTTCCTTGACAAAGGCAAGGCCTCTAAATCAGTTCCCAGCAATTTGTGGAACAGCAGTATATCTAAATCACCTTTTACCCATGTCACTGTGTCATTTCCTCAACGAAAATGGGGAAGTAAATGCCCATCAGAAGAAGGCTTCTGATGGTTTGGTGTTCTGCAGGAGCAGGAGCAAACAGGTTTTTTGTAACATGCTTTTCAGTGGCATTAATTAAGACCAAGGGTTAGAAGGGAAGCCCGAGTTCACCTAGTGTAGTACTGGGCAGTGCAGAAAATCCGCTGCTTCGATATCCTCAACGGTGGACTATGTAGCTTCAGCTTAAATTTGTTTCACAAAGAAGAGTCTACCATCTTTCAAGGCAGCTGATTCCATTCTTATGTTAGGATCTAGTTTATTCAGGACAATGGTTCCCAACCTGTGGTCTGTGGACCGCTAATGGTCCGCAAGAACGAAAATATGGTCCGCGACCTCATCATTTCTACACTGTTGCCTCAAAACCACGTGGCAGCGAGAGCGACTGGTCTCGCAAAACCCCCTTAAAGTGCTGAGGCAACAAGGATGTCGGGTGGAAGAGGCTGACTACCCATGAAAGGTTACTAACTACTACTAGTAGTTACTACTACTAGCTCGCTTATCCAATATAAACGGTCTGGCAAAAAGTCAGATAATAGACCTTGCCATTGGGGAGTTGTAGTTGCTGGGCTTTATAGTTCACCTAGCCTCAGGGCTAAAGTGGCCCAGCAGGAAGTGCCCGTTTGTAGGAGAGGAATGTGGAAATCACAGAGAGAAGGAGGGAGGATGCTTCCGCTTCCGATCCTGCCTCTTTTCCCCCTTTCCTCCTTTGTCCTCCTCCTTGTCTTGCTGTTTTCACTTATTGAGAATGGAGAGAGAGTTGGAGAGTGCTCCTTTAATTGAAGGGGAAATGCTGGAGGAAAAGGGGGCATCAGATAAGACGGAATGTCGGATAATCAAAGGTCGAATATGTGAGACTCTATTGTATCACATATTTAGCCCATATCAACCTGCCCATAATCAGACATAATCCTCTGAGATCTTATATCATTTATTTATTTATTTATTTATTTACTTTGCTTATATACTGCTGTTCTCAGCCCGGGGGCGACTCACAGAGTACAACATAGAAAGAACAAGGTTCAAAATTGAAGACACAATCTAAAATATCAATCTAGCAATAACCAAAAACATCATCATCAAAAACATCAACAATATCAATAATACAAAAAGCCATTCACGTCGTCTCATCGTTTAAACCACAATCCAGTATCATTTTCTGTTGTTCCATTCCTGTTGTCATTACCAATTATTGCACTTCTTGTTCAAATGCCTTCCTGAACAGCCATATCATGAGGGGAAGAGAGTTCTTGAGAGCTGTAAATCTAATGACCCTCACTTGCAAAATTGTCTCCCATTCCCTGTTGTAGTTGTTGTTGTTGTTGTTGTCGCCTCCCATTCCCTGTTGTTGTAGTTGTAGTTGTTGTTATTGCTGCTGCTGCTGCTGCTGATGAAGGCTATTGGAAATCAGTACAAAACTTGCAAATGGGGTAATAGTTGATCAGAAGTTAGTCCTTAAAAGGAACACATGAACACCAGGGAGACATTGCATCAAAGACATCACGGCGCTGTTTCACCATTGCCTCACCACCAGCTATTTTTAGTGGGACAATGAATTCTACGAACAGAAAGATGGAGTAGCTATGGTGAGCCCTCTCAGCCCAGTCATAGCTAACTTCTACATGGAACACTTTGAAAAACAAGCCCTGGAGACAGCAACCAAAAAGCCCACGATATGGTTCAAATATGTGGATGACACCTTCATCATTTGGAGTCATGGAGAAGAAGAACTCAACAGGTTCCTGGACCATCATAACAGCATCCACCCAAACATCCAGTTCACTATGGAAAAAGAAAAGGAAGGAAGACTGCCTTTTCTAGATGTCCTAGTCATCCGTAAACCAGATCAACAATTGGGTCACACCGTTTACAGAAAACCCACACACACAGATAGATATCTACATAAAAACTCCAACCATCACCCAAGTCAAAAAAGAAGCACCATTAAAGCCTTGGCAGACCATGCAAAAAGAATCTGTGAACCCCACCTCCTCCAAGATGAACTGAACTACCTCAACTGGGCTCTACAGGCCAAGGGATATTCCACCTCAGACATCAGAAGAGCTGCAAGATCGAGAACAAGCCACGAGAGTAAAGATGAAGATCCACCCAGAGGAAAAGTGTTCCTGCCATACATCAAGGGAACCACTGACCACATAGGGAAGCTGATGAGGAAACACAACATAAAAACAATCTACAAACCCACCAAGAAAATCCAACAAATGCTACGTTCAGCAAAGGACAAGAGGGATCCTCTCACCTCTGTATACCATGCAGCTGTGGACAAGTCTACATAGGGACCACCAAACGCAGCGCCCAAACAAGAATCCAGGAACATGAAAGGCACTGCAGACTACTCCAACCAGAGAAATCAGCCATAGCAGAGCACCTGATGAACCAGCCTGAACACAGCATTTTATTTGAGAACACAAAAATGCTGGACCACTCTCACAACCACCATGTCAGACTACACAGAGAAGCCATTGAAATCCACAAACGTGGACAATTTCAACAGAAAGGAAGAAACCATGAAAATGAACAAAATCTGGCTACCAGTATTAAAAAATTCCAAAATTGCAACAGCAAAAACAGCAGAGAGAAAAACAGGCAGGGACATCTAATCACCCTTCAAGAACAGTTTGCTCCAGGCACAGTCAGCCCATTGTATGCTAATCAAGGTGGTCAGTTGAAAGATCCACACCTAGCCCAACGTACACAAGCCCTTTGTCTCACCCTGGTCATTCCACAGATATAAACCCCCTTCTTCCCAGCTCCAGCAGACCTCACCTCTGAGGATGCTTGCCATAGATGCAGGCAAAACATCAGGAGAAATGCCTCTAGAACACGGCCATATAGCCCGAAAAAACCCACAAGAACTGATTGCATCAAAGTCTTTGCAGCTGCCTGGTTATGCTCATCTCTATACTCTGCCTAACTTGGATCTGTTGACCAGTCCTTTCCAATTTTTTTCTTCATTGTCCTTTCATCAGCTATAGTTTGCCCTCCTTCAAAGTATTGTCTCCTCAAAGCCCTTTCTCTAAGTATCTTCTCCATGATGGCTATCAGACATGGATGAGAGAAGGGCTCCAAGCCTGGCAACTCAATTGATTGACTGGGTTTAGTGTTTTGATACTGATTGAGAGAAACCAGTTTGAGATAAATAAGTTATTTCCAGGGCAGACTTCTGATTGCTTTTTGCAGACACCCCAAGTTGCAGGCATGTTTAATCTGTCTCCTTTCCTGATTTATGCTATGTAAATGAGTTATAAAACACTGAGTTTGCTGTGCTTTTCTGGAAAGGAGGGCACGTTGTAAAAACTGGCATTGGACGGCAGAGCTTTGCTGGTATACTTAAAACAATCTTTGTCATTTTCAAGCATGCCAAGCTTTGTAGATACTTATGTTTGAGTTGGTTTTATATTTTTAGTGCACTAAAGAAGACAATACATGCATTTTGATGGCTACATATTGAATAAGAGGCCAGTATCTGGGTATGCAATGATTCCACACAGACTAAGTGTAATGATATAAACAATTTGTAGTATTTTGTGCCCCCAGGTCAATCCCGTTCATGAGTGGCAGATGCTAGCTGTGTTGCACCTGCTGGCCTCTGCAACAATGAGAATGGGAAAGAGAGGGTAAGGAAGGTCCCTGTGAGAATCAGGATTCCGATCTCCAAAGAGATCCAGTAGTCCAAATATACAAAGATCAATAGTCCAAGATTGCAAAGTACATGAAAACCAAGAAGTCTTGAGCATAAGCATAAATCCATAAGTATGAAAACAGGAACTTTTCCAAGGCAAAACTATTTCAGGGACAAAGGCAAACTTGAGAGCTGAACATGATCTTGATTTTATGGCAACGTTGTCTGCTCTGAAGAGACCAGAAAAACATCACTTAATTTAAGCTCAAACCTGACCAAGAAGCTGTGAGGTCATCCCTTTGGTACCCAGGTTTCAAGGACTGCTTCTCATAGTGTCTTTTTGACCTAATTAACCTTTCCTTTGCTCTCTCTGAGCCGAGGCCTAATTTCCTATCGTGGGGTAACACCCCATTTCTGAAGGCCAAAAAGGCCAATTCTCAAGAGAAACAGAATCCCAAACATCTCTATGTCATCTGCATCTGCTGGCCATTCTCTCTGATCTACGGCCTTCAATTCTGTCTGTGTTTCAACCTGATCACATACAGACTCGATGAAAAATCCATCATTCCCCTCATCCCCCAGGGCAGAATCCCCAGTATCTTGCTGCCGAACCCCAACAATTGTTATAATGTTAAGGATAAGGTAACTAAACACAGCAGCAGTGAGGCCTAAGTTTTTTTTGTTCTTTGTGTCAGGAGTGACTTGAGAAACTGCAAGTTGCTTCTGATGTGAGAGAATTGACCATCTTCAAGGACATCGCCCAGGAGACGCCTGGATTTTTTATAAGGTCCCTGCATAAGAGCTGAGGCTGACAGAGGGAGCTCACCCCTCTCTCCCTGGATTCGAACCACTGACCTATCAGTCAGCTGTCCTGCCGGCACAAGGGTTTAACACATTGTGCCTCCAGATGTTTGGGCCTCCAACTCCCAGAAGTCCTGGCCGGCTTGTCCAGTGGCCACGAATTCTGGGAGCTGAAGTCCAAATACCTAGAGAACCACAAACTTGACAGTGTTGTACAGGCACCAAATCCTTCCCTTTGTGATGTGTTGCTTGGATGTCCAGCAGTTGGCGCTCTTTTTGATGCAAAGCATGTTTTTATCTGTCACAGGTGTAACATCTATATAATAGTAGGTATGTGAAAACATGAAAACATTTGCCTGTTCGAATGCTACTTTGTGTCCACATTTCAAAGCAATCGGTGAAGTATATTGGGAGATTTGAGATCATTCACAAGCTTGCATTTATTTATATAGATATTCATTCTTTGTATTAAAAAAATTGTAACTTTCCAGATAACCCTTGTACATACAAGGAATACATGTAATTTTGGTTTGTGGGATTTCCAAGGATCAACCAGATGGGCTTCCATAATAATCTTTCAAAAGAGAGGTGTTCTGGAGTGGTTTCCTTTGATAAGCTAATACCAATCTCAATTGTGATCAAGAACCTCATTGGCGTAACCATTTTCTCTAATATTGGCCATTGCAAAGGATTTTAAGTTCTTCCAGAAGTCTTGCATAAAGAAAACCTGATTAATGTTGGGTGCGTAAAAAGTTCCATATGGAGCACAATTAAGTAAACAACTCTCAACCAGGGCAAATCTTCCACCCGAGTCCCTTGCAACATCTTCAATTTGTAGAGGACATGCTTTCCCAATTAAAATTGCAGTGCCCCAGGCTTTGGATGAGTTCCCAGAAGTTATTTATTCTTTAAATTGTAATGATGAGAAAATTGCACCCAGCCCCCTTTCTCCGTGTTTCCCAGAGAAGCACAACGCCAGGAGTATGTGGCTTGATAACTTTTCGGATCCGTGCCCCTTTAACATCTGCATCTAAACCATGGATCTTGAATTGGAGAGGGTCTTGAATTCTTCGTGATTGAACATAATGAGACATACAAGATCTGCAACGCTCAGCTATCATTAACAACACGAACAACACAACAGCAACACTGTCAACAGAAATGAAATAAATTAATCCATGAAGGCGGTCTCTCGTACAGAGGGACACTCCAATCAAGCAAGCAATACTTGATCACATCCATTGGGTATGTATGGAGGAAAATTACCCCCCCCCCCAAAAAAAAGTCAAAGCCACTTCAGACTGAAGTATAAAACATTGCATTCGAAATGATAAATAAGGAAGAGACCAAAGCTTTGATTGTAATGTCCTTTCAGGAAGAAGGGAAAGAGATGGATAAAGAGGTTGATGATAAATGTGATGGTGATAAAACCTCTCTCTTTATATCTGTGAAAGAAAAGGAAAGAAAAGGGATGGAAGGGAGAGAAAGGAAAGAAGGGAAGGTATGATGGGTGGAAAGGAAAGAGAAAAGAAAGGAAGGAGAAAGAGAGGGAAGAAAGGAAAAACAAGAGAAGACAAAGGAATAGGAAATAAAGGAAAGAAGGAAGGCATTGTACTTCAGCCTGTGATTGTGTCTGATGTCAATGGAGATAATAGTTTTCCTGGGCCTATGTCTGATGTCAATGGGGATGAGGGTATTCCTGGGCCAGAGACAAGCCCAGACCTTGCTGAGAGGCCCGAGGTTTCTGACGAACAGAGTGCTTCTCCTGTAGATTCTCAAGGTTAAATTCCTGGGAGAGGCCCACACCAGCCTTTTTCTGAGAAACTGTCTTCTGAGGATGATTTGTCAGGTGCAGAAGTTAATGAGTTTGAAGATAGAAGACAAGACTTTTGTAAACTAAGACAAAGTTCTCAAGATCAGCCCGTCTGCTAGAAAAGAGAGACAATAAATCCTTATCTGGTTGTAAAGGCAAAAGGAATGTTTTCCTTTCATTTCATGAGATAGGAAAAGCTTTATATGAAATGGGGAAAGGATTTTAGCTTAATCTGGTCAATGTTAAATTTTCATGATGGTCTTGTTTCCAAGAGGAGTTCTAGCTTCATGTTTCAAGTTTTGCCAGGCTCCTGTCCAAAGTATTGGATCTCCATACTGTCTTGGTCTTTTGGATTTTGTATCCTTGGATCTTGTGTTTTTATCTTTGTGCCTTAAGATGCATGGACTATTTGTAACCTTTGGATTATACTGTTTTGGGCTATACTGTTTCTATCTTTTTATTCTTTGTTTACATATCCTTCAATAAACTGCTTGCTTATTTTACCATACTGGTGTGGTGTTTAAGGATAGAGGTGTTCCTGCTCTGGGACACAACAGAGAGATGGACAAGGTAAATGAGAGAAAGGGAGAAAGAAAAGAAAGAGACACACATACACAAAATAAGCATATCTAGGTATATATGCTAGTAATCCAGAAAAGTTCTTCTGACTGACAGTCTCAGAATTATAGTAAAGTTGAAACTTAATGAAAAAGCAGATTCTGAACTACCGGCTTTAGGGATATGTAGGGATATGAGTTGGAATATACTGTACTAAAAATACGACAGAGGGATCTGTGCTTCTTTATTCTGGCTGTCGGGGGCTTATAAGAGTACAGTGATGTTAGAGGACAGTGACCTTGGAGAAATCACCCACATCGTCTGGTTGATCATAAGAATCTAGGGTGGAATTGAAATGGACCCTCCATGTTCTCTTCTTTACCAGCAATGAGATTTGATGAATGCAACTTCAATTGTTATCCAAGGTGAACTAAAAATTATCTGTTTCTTGAGGGTAGCACTCACTTTCAGTGGTAACAGCAGTATGCCTTTTTCTCCTGATCCAATAGAGTAGGGTAGGAGATTGGAGATCATTTAATCCAACCTCCTAATTAATCTGAAAACTCAGGGCTGAGTCTGCCCAGTTAGTGGGATCTGGTCTCTGTTTGAAAATGTTCGTGGAACTGTCAGTATGAAAGGAAGGAGAAGAGGAAGTGGAAAGGTGTGAGAGAAGGGGAGGAAAGAAAGAGAAAGAAGGGGAGAGAAAGGAAGGGAAGAAAGAAGGGATGCAGTAAGGGAGGGAAGAGAGATAAAGAAGGGAAAAGAAAGGAAGGAAGAGAAAAAAAGAAAGAAGAGGAAGAAAAGTGAATGAAGGAAAGCAAAGGAAGAAGAAAAGAAATAAAAAAGGAAAATATAGAGGGAGAAGGTGCATGAGGGAAATGGAGGAAGGGAAAAAAAGAACCTGCCTACCATTGTGAAGGAGACATTGTGAGGAAGGTCCTCTCAGAGCTGGAGAAGGGAGAAAGCAGGCAGACAGCATTCCCAATGACAACCAGACAATGCCATGTATGTACTCCAGTATCTGATATATCATCACAATGTACATCACAAGTCACTGCCAGAAGTGACAGAGAGTTACATCTATGCTGATGATTGTGCCATCACTGCTCAAGCAGGGAGCTTTGAAATGCATAATAGCACAAAGGACTATAATCTCACCCACTTCATAAAACAGGAGCTTTTTTGTTGAGTTCCAGGGCCAGGGAAGCAGATGGAGAAGACAGAAGAACAACTTGCCCCAGGGGAGCAAGCTTGCTCCATTAATGTTTAACATTTACACAAATGATCAGCCACTGCGAGAAGGGACAGAGAGTTTTATCTATGCTGATGAATGTGCCATCACTGCTCAAGCAGGGAGCTTTGAAATAGTTGAACTGGCGCTCTCTGAAGCTTTAGGTGCTCTTACTGCCCATTACAGAGAAAATAATCTGATTCCTAATCCATCTAAAACGCAGACATGTGCTTTTCATCTTAAGAACAGACAAGTATCTTGAGCTCTGAGGATTACTTGAGAAGGAATCCCACTGGAGTATTGTAGCACACCCAAATCCATGGGAGTTACTTTGGACATGCTCTGACTTATAAGAAGGACTGCTTGAATTTTAAGCAAAAAGTGGGTGCTAGAAATAATGAAAGTTGACTGGCACAACCTGGGTATCACAACCAGACACAGTGAAGACATCTGCTCTTGTGCTTTGCTACTCTGCTGCTGAGTACTCATGCCCAGTGTGGAACACATCTCACTATGCTAAAACAGTGGGTGCAGCTCTTCATGAGACATGTCACATTATCACAGGATGTCTATGCCCCACACCACTGGAGAAATTTTACTGCTTAGCTGGTATTGCACCACCTGACATTCTTTGGGAAGTAGAAGACTGTAATGAAAGGACCAATGTCCTTTATTCGGACATCAGCCAGCAAGCCAACACCTTAAATCAAGAAATAGCTTCCTAAGATTTACAAAGATATTCACAGGAACACCTCAGCGATATGCGAGTGTGGAGAAGAGCAAACTACAGACCACCTACTACAATGCACATGCACAATGGAGGACATCCTTACAGCAACAACAGAGGCACTCCAAGTGGCCAGCTTCTGGTCAACGGACATTTAGTAAAATGACAAGTTAGTAACTTTGTTTGTGATTTTTCTATACATTATAACTGTATTCTCATTTTACTTCTGACACAATAAATAAATAAATCACAATATTGAGTATTGGGTTGTTGTAGTTTTTTTCGGGCTATATGGCCATGTTCTAGAGGCATTTTCTCCTGACGTTTCGCCTGCATCTATGGCAAGCATCCTCAGAGGTAGTGAGGTCTGTTGGAAGTAGGAAAATGGGTTTATATATCTGTGGAATGACCAGGATGGGACAAGGGACTTTTGTCTAGAATATGGCCATATAGCCCGGAAAAACCTACAACAACCCAGTGATTCCAGCCATGAAAGCCTTAGATAATATTGAGTATTGTTGCCCGGATGTGGAAGAGGAGTGTGGAAATCACAGAGGGAAGGAGGGAGGATGTTTCTGCTTCTGGTCCTGCCTCTTTTCCCCCTTTCCTACCCCTTCCTCCTACTTGTCTTGCCTTTTTCGCTTACTGGGAATGGAGAGAGAGTTGGGGAGCACTTCTTTAATTGAAGGAGAAAGGCTGGCGCAAAAGGGGAGCATCAGATAAAGAGCGTCGGATAAGACAGAATGTTGGATAAGTGAAGGTCGGATAAGCGAGACTCTACTGTATTGCAATACTGTGTAATACAGAATGTGGATGTATATAGTAGTGACTTTCTTCTCAGATTCTCTAGCTATAAACATGCTGTAACCATGCTTACTTCCATTGACTGTTTCATTAGCTGTTGGTAGCCATATTCCAATGCAAGTAATGAGTAATGTAGGAATGAGTTCCGTCGGCTTTACTTCCTCATTCTCTGTGTCATTTTTGCTAGAATCCCCATTAAAAAATAGGTTGTTGTTTTTATTAACAACAGAATGATGACATTAATAACAACACATCCCATCACTTACCTTTCAGAGCATGGCACAATTTTCATAAAGTGAAAAGAAACATCGGGCGGAGAGGATGACTCAGAATTAGAGTTTTTCTGAAGATTATTATATAGACATTATTTCCCTCAGGTCACAAGCTTTAGTCAAATTTGGAAGAGAATGGAATTGGAAGCAGGGAAAAAAACAGACTGAAAGGTATGAGTTCATGAGCATCGAAATAACATTTTCATTTGTTCTTTCCCCATGGGAAAGATTCAACATTCTGGTAAATGGAGACTGTTATAAGAAATGAATTTTTGTCAGCGGGGAAGTGATTTTAAGGCTCGCTTATCCATTGGCAATCTAGATTTCTAACCCCAGGAATCTCGGAAATTGCTACAGAATGTAGTCTTTATTATAAACAAGTTTTTCCCCCCTTTATGGAGACCTACATTTCAGCACACGTTTGGGGAGAGGCAGAGGCCAAGAACATTCGGGGAACATAACAGTTTGTGGCTCAACATCTCTCTCTTTGAACTGAGTACGCTACCAGTCGAGATGAGCTTCCAACTTTCCAGAGCCTGTCTATTCCTTTTGAGATGATTCCATTTTTCCTTTATTTTGATCACTTGTGTTCTGTTCGTCTCCGGTATGGGAGAAGTATTAGGAAAACACCAAATACTTGCTAGGGCAGTGGTTCTCAACCTGGGGGACGGGAGGGAATTTCAGAGGGGTCACCAAAGACCATCAGAAAACATGTATTTCTGATGGTCTTAGGAACCCCTTTGGAAGAGAAGACTGATGATCTCTCCTTCTCTTCCTTTGTGGAAACAGGCATCAAATCCTCCCACCAAAAGCCCTCCTCTGCTGTGATTTGCTGGAGTTAAGGGGAGAATGGTTTCTGAGTCTAGGGGTGAGTGGTTTCTGAGGCTCCAAGTGGGGAGGGGAGAGCAGGTGTGCTCAGCGCAAGGCAGCATGGTTCACATGTGCGGGCAAGGGAGAGCATGCGAGGCTGGAGGGAGGCTTGCGCTAGCGAATCCCTTCGAGGCATGGGGGTTCTGTGTGGGAAGGTTGGCCCAATTCTATTACTGATGGGATTCAGAATGCTCTTTGATTGTAGGTGAACTATAAATCCCAGCAACCACAACTCCCAAATGGCAAGGTCTATTTTCCCCCAACTCCACCAGTGTTCACATTTGGGCATATTGAGTATCTGTGCCAAATTTGGTCCAGATCCATCATTTATTTATTTGTTTATTATATTCGTATACTGCCCTTCTCAGCCCGAAGGTGACTCAGGGCGGTTCACAGTTGGCAACATTTGATGCCTCAATAAGTAAAACAATCATAAAATACTGTTAAAAACATTAGCATAAAATATAAAAATATAAAAACCGTACAAATATAAAAACCTTACAAAGCCATAAAAACAATATAGTGAGAGCGTCTTCTTGTTAAAATCATTCATTTGACTCGTCAGGTCGTTCCATGATTTCATATAATTATGCTGGATTAGCAAAAGCCTGCTCAAAAAGCCAGCTTTTAACCTTTCTTCAAAAAGTCAGGAGGGAGGGCGCTGATCTTATATCCTTGGGAAGGGCGTTCAACAGTTGAGGGCCCACCACTGAGAAGGTCTTGTCTCTCATCTGTGAGGAAGGTGGGACTGAGAGTAGGGCCTCCCTAAAAGATCTTAGTGCCCTAGATGGTTCATAAGGAGAGATATGTTCGGATAGGCAAGCTGTTCTGGAACCGTTTAGGGCTTTGTAGGCTAAAGCCAGCACTTTGAATTGTGCCTAGAAGCAAACTAGCAGCCAGTGGAGCTGGTGCAGCAGAGGTGTTGTGTGCTCCCTGGGCACCGCTTCTGTTAACAACCTGGCTGCCGCATGTTGGACCATTTGAAGCTTCCGAACAGTCTTCAAGGGCAACCCCACGTACACTGCATTGCAGTAGTCTATACGGGATGTAACCATTGTTTGAGTCCACAGTGCCCTCTGGATGTAGGTGAACTACAACGCCAAAATTCAAGGTCAATGCCCACCAAACCCTTCCATTATTTTCTGTTGGCCATGGGAGTTCTGTGTGCCAAGTTTGGTTCAATTCCATTTTTGGTGGAGGTCAGAATGCTCTTTGATTGTAGGTTAACTATAAATCCCAGCAACTACAACTCCCAAATGACAACTCCCAAATGATAATATCAACTGAACCCAAAGGGTGCTCACCAATGGTTCACCTTCATTCTGGAAAGAAGTGACTAGTGGGGGGCCTTTTAGCACGTTTTTGTCCAGGTTATAATCTCTCAGAGCGTCAATAAGCTCTGGCTTTTCATTATAATCTTGTCTTCTGTGCTTTACTAATAATATAATATAATATAATATAATATAATAATAATATTTATAATATTATAGTGTAATTCAATATAATAATAATAATAATACAATATTATAATTGGGAGTGATCCTGGACTCATTGCAGGTCTCGGCGGTGGCCAGGCAAGCCTTTGCACAGTTAAAGCTTGTGCGCCAGCTGTGCTCGTACCTTGGGAAGTCTGACTTGGCCACGGTGGTCCATGCTCAGGTTACATCCCGTATAGACAGCTGCAACACTCTCTACGTGGGGTTGCCTGTGACTGCCTGGAAGCTGCAACTAGTCCAATGCTCAGCAGCCAGGCTACTAACAGAAGTGGGGTACAGGGAGTGCACAAGTCCTCTGTTGCGCCAGCTCCACTGGCTGCCAATTAGCTTTAGAGCACAATTCAAAGTGCTGGCTTTAACCTAGAAAACCCTATACGGTTCCGGCCCAGTTTATCTATCTGAACGTATTCTCCACTATGAACCATCAAGGCTGTTAAGGTCTTCTGGAGGGGCCCTGCTCTCGGTCCCACCACCCTTGCAATCGCGTCTGGTGGGGACGAGAGACAGGGCCTTTTCTGGGTGGTCCCCCGGCTATGGAACTCTCTCCCAATTGAAATGAGATCTGCCCCCTCCCTCCTGACCTTCAGAAAGCTAGTGAAATCCTGGCTATGGAATGAGGCATTCTCAGAATGATGGCGGAGACTGGCAATTGACTAAAGTTATCGACCACATATGCGGACTGAGTGGGACATGATTTTCTCTTGACGAACTGGCTTTTATGTATTTTAGTCTATGTGTATTTTAATTTATAGTTGATGTATGATGTTTTAAATTGTATTGTTAGCTTTGAATTCTTGCTGTTAGCCGGTTTGAGTCCTTCTATGGAGGTAGAGAAGACCGGGATACACAAGTTTTAAATAATAATAATATATTTCATATTACATGTAATATTACTAATAATATTACAATATAATGGTGTAGTACAATATTGTAATATATAATACTGATATTGTACTATACTAATAATTTACTATATTGTATGTATATATATCTTGTAAGCCGTTCTGAGTCCCCTTCGGGGTGAGAAGGGTGGCGTATAAATGTCGTAAATAAATAAATAGGATCGTTCTTATTTGCCAGTGTCTTGCTCCCACAGCAAACTGCATTAGCAGAGACATGTGAATTATGTTTGTGTCAGAACTGCCATCTTCTCAAACTTTGTGTAGCAACATATAAAGTGTAAGTTAACTTTTAGTTCAGCAGCCCAATGGTCATCGTGTCCACCAATGTCCCAAAACATTGTCAAGTTCATGTATGATGCAGCCAATTATCTACCTTTATGTGACAGCGCTCACAGTCAAAGGCAAGCTGGAAGCTCCTTGGAGGCCGCACCGGCCTGCCTCCACATTTAGCTCTTTTTTAATGAACTTCCCCTATTTACTCGGGTGTTTATTATTTCATATGATTTCCTTCCCCTCTCCATCCCTCCGAGAGTATTATTAAATATAATGAATTCATTTAGTTATGGGCACCATGTCCAGGCTTAGCCTTAAAAGCCACAGCTTCCCTTTGATCTGCAACATACCCAAATGTGTGATTATGCTATAAAAAGATAATGGGGGTTGGGGGGGGGGACATCAAAGGAACGCGAGGGAGGGGTGAAACCCTCTCCCTAGATTGACTTCGTACTCGCCGAGCAGCTTAAGCGCGGTGACAGAACACGAAGACAACCTGAGTTGAGTCTTTAATGCATTTTAATAGGCTCTCTTCAAAAATCTTTAACATGTATATCCGTGAAATATAGGATGTTCTGACTTGCCTTGAAAACCTTGTTTCAAAGACGAGCCGTGTCTGGGAGTCGTGTCGAACAGCCTCAGTGCCTCAGGTGGAACAAATACCTGGTTCTCCCAATGAGAACCAGAGAAATCTTCCCCCTCTTCCCATCACTAAGCACCTGTCATTTCCTCCTTCCAGAATTAGATACAGCTTCAGTTTCGGAAGGCAAGACTACATCTCTGTTAAGAACATCAAAAGCTGTTTTGGTCAAAGAAGGCGCCTTGGGGGTTCATTTAGGCTTATAAATGTTACCCGAAGCTAAATGTCAAATACAATTATGTGATACCATTGTGTCTCGAATGGAACAGACATGTGCAGACATCTAGTCATCACTGGAAGGAATTGCAGATGTTATAGTTGAGTGCAAACTTGCATACAAGATTAAAATGTCCTTTGACTTCTACAGTAGATGCTATTGAACTACAGCTCCCACCAGTCTCTAGCTAGCATTGTGAATGATGGAGCTCCCTGTGGCACAAACAGTTAAACCCTTGAATCTGGGGAGAGTGCAGATAAGCTCCCTCTGTCAGCTCCAGCTCCCCATGCGGGAACATGAAAGAAGCCTCCCACAAGGATGGTAAAACATCAAAACATCCGGGCAACGTCCTCTGGGCAACATCCTTGCAGAGGGCCAATTCTCTAGCACCAGAAGGAACTTGCAATTTCTCAACCTGCTCCTGACATGAAAAAAAATGTGAATAATGAGTACATGCGGTCATCAGGAAGGTGATATGTTTTCCATATCCATCACAAAGGTTTTGTGGGTTAGCAGGTAAAGGTAAAGATTGTCCCCTGACATTAAGTCCAGTTATGTCTGACTCTGGGGTGTGGTGCTCATCTCCATTTCTAAGCCGAAGAGCCGGCATTGTCCATAGACACATCCAAGGTCATGTGGCCAGCATGACTGCATGGAGCGCAATTACCTTCACCTATTGATCTACTCACATTTGCATGTTTTCGAACTGCTAGGTTGGCAGAAACTAGGGCTGACAGCGAAAGCTTACTCCGCTCCCCAAAATCGAACCTGCGACCTTTCGATCAACAAGCTCAGCAGCTCAGTGCTTTAACCCACTGCGCCACCGGGGGCTCCCTATTTGGGCAAATGGACATTGTCTGTATACCACAAAGGAACTACTTAGGCTAAGCCGTAGAGTTGGATGAGACCATCAAGGACCATCCTCTGCTATTCAGGAAGACACAATCAGAGCACTTCCAATAGATGGATATCAAGGTTCATATCTAGCCCGGTTTGGGTGGAACCTTTTCTCCTAAAAGGTAAAGGTAGTCCCCTGACATTAAGTCCAGTCATGTCTGACTCTGGGGTGTGGTGCTCATCTCCATTTCTAAGCCGAAGAGCCAGCATTGTCCGTAGACACCTCCAAGGTCATGTGGCCGGCATGACTGCATGGAGTGCCTTTTCTCCTACTGAACTATAAATCCCAGTACCTACAATTCCAAAATATCCAGGCCAATTCCCCTTAAAACCCACCAGTATTCAAATTTGGGCATATTGGGTATGCATGCCAAGTTTGGTCCAGAGCCATCGTTGTTTGGGTTCATAGTGCGCTCTGGATGTAGGTGAACTAGACCTATAAATCCCTCCAAATACCTCTAGTATTATTTCTAGTATCATCATGGGGGTTCTGTGTGCCAAGTTAGGTCCAGGTCCATCATTGGTGGACGTCAGAGTGCTCTTAGATTGCAGACGAACTATACATCCCAGTACTACAACTCCTCTAAATCATGGTAAATTCTCCCCAAACCTCTCTTGTATGTTCAGTTTCTGATCAATTCCTCTGTTTGCTGTGTGCCATTGAAAGGAATAGGAAAGGGTTGAGACAGTGGGCAGGGTCATGCAAATTCCACACCAGTGGAGAGAGTCAGAATCACTGGGATGTCTGTGGTGGAGGAGACACATCACATCTAGGATTGAATTGTCCCCATGTGACAGCCTTCCCTTGGGTGGTGGGCAGGATTGTGTTTGTGGAGGACATTAGCAGGGCTCTTGGACATGTTCATGGTGCTCCCTATAACTACAGTGTAATTGGAGGGAGAGACAATGGTGTCTCCTGAGTAGTGGGAGCTAGAGCTGTTTGTGAAGACAGGAGCTTGTCTGTGTAAGTGGACACCCCAGCCACACCCACACATATGTATTTTCACTTTTATTATGTCTGTAGATAAATGACTATTATTTCACTGTCTAACATATCTAGCTCGCTAAGCCATTCCTCAAACGTCATGATTTCCAAAAAATTTAACCATATTGAAATGCATGAAGTGAGTCGATCTTGATCATGGTATGCCATTCCAAACAGCATTGTATGGTAGTGTCGTTGGGACCATATAGAATCATACACTGGAACATGACAAACCTGGTTTCCAAACCCACAGTTTCTCGTTCAAAGGGATTTTGGCCTCCTACTCTCTGCATTAAAAATCTAACCATCTTAACACAGATTCCTCTTTTTCAAGCCTTTCTAATGTAACCATCAGGCGTTATTTTTATTTGGAGCCTCCGGTGGTGCAATGGGTTAAATCTTTGTGCCAGCAGGACTGCTGACCGAAAGGTTGGCGGTTCGAATCAGGGGAGCAGGGTGAGCTCCCATCTGTTAGTTCCATCTTCTCATGCAGCCATGAAAGACACTTTCCACAGGATGGTAAAACATCCAGGAGTCCCCTGGACATCGTCCTTGCAGACAGCCAATTATCTTGCTGTCGCTCCTGACATGGGGGAAATAACAAATGTTATTTCACATTTGTTATTTTGTTCCTTTTTTGTAATATATTTTATTGAGGGTTTTTTTCATTGATGAGTAAAAAACAGGAGTAAGAGAGATATAAAAAAGAGGGGGAAAGTAGGATAAGGAAAGGGATAGGAACATCAAAGATAATGTTTGAAATATAATTGATGTAATTGAATATTACAAAAGGCATAATGAAAAAGAATTAGGAATATTATCAGTCGATGCAGAAAAAGCATTCAATAATTTAAATTGGGATTTCTTCAAATTGTTACTACAAGAAATGGATATAAGGCATTCATTTACAAATGCAATTCAGATGAAATACAAAGGACAGGAAGCTGATATCTGGATAAATGGACAACCAATGAAAAATTAAAATAGAATAGGGAACGAGACAGGGATGTCCATTATCCCCACCGATATTCATTTTGGCATTGGAGATCCTACTTAATAATATAAGAGAGGATGAGAACTTAAAAGGACTAAAAATAAGCAAAGAGACTTACAAGCTGAGAGCTTTTACAGACCTTATATGTACAGTAGAAGACTCATTAAATAATATAGAAAAGTGGATACAGAAAATAGAAGAACTTGGCACAGTATCAGGATTCAAAATAATCAATGATATTAACAAAAATAATATCCAAATCAATACAATACAAATTAAAGGAAATGGCAAGTTTACAAATAGTAAAAAAAGAAGTAATTTTGTTTCTCATTTGTTCCCTTATACTCAAAACTCAGTGATTATTTTTTGACAGCCACAGTATGTTTTAAGTTTTCTCCGTGCATTTTAATTAAAGGGCTGAAGTGCTGTGCTATGTTTCATCCCTGGATTTTAATTAAAGGGTTAAGAAGATAACTTGCTCTGCTTCTTTCTGCAAAACATGTGGATTATTATGTTAGCAATTACCTCGGATTACTCATCCATTTTTTTAATATGGTGGTGGAAAAAAAATCATCTTTTTTTGTTTTGTTTTGACGTATTTTGCTTCCCATATAATCATTGTATAATAGACGTGGGGAAAAGTTGCAATAAAGCATCTACAAACCCCTTCGGAATAGTTATTTTCTCAACTTGAAACACCTACAGAAATTAAGTATCAACAAAATCATGCAAAATATAGAACCAGTTCTCTGTGTGGTTGCATACAATGTAACGTAAATATTCTGTGCTTTATTATCCTGCTTTCATCCCTTTGCTCTCTTTTCCTCTCCTCATACTTTTCTCCTTTCTTTTCTCTCCCTTCTTTTTCTTTCCCCTCCCTCCCTTCCTCCATCTTTCCTTTTGCTTTCTCTTCTTTTTCTCTCTCCTTCTTACCTTCCTTCCACTTTCCCTTCTTTTTGTCCTTCCTTCCTTCCTTCCTTCCTTCCTTCCTTCCTTCCTTCCTTCCTTCCTTCCTTCCTTCCTTCTGCTTCTGTTTTGTGTGTTGTGTGTATTTTTATGTGCATGTGATTTGATTATTGCATTTTAGCAATGCTGTAACCTGCCTCGAGCTGTGAGGAGAGGCGAGTAACAAATACTATTATTATTATTATTATTATTATTATTATTATTATTATTATTGGTATTGTTGTGGTTCCCTTCTTTTTCCCCTCTCTCCCTTCCTTCTGCTTTCCCGTTTTTCTCTCTCCTCCCTCCTTCCTCCCTTGTTTCTTTCCACTTTCCCTTCTTTTCTCCCCTCTGTCCCTTTTTCTTTCTGCTTTCCCTTTTTCTCTCTCCTCCCTCCCTCCCTCCCTCCCTCCTTCTTTCCAATTCCCTTCTCTCCCCGCTTTCCCTCCCTCCCTCATTCTTTCTGTTTCCCCTTTTTGTCTCTCCTCCCTCCCTCCTCCCCTGCTTCCTTCCACTTTCATTTCTTTTCCCCTTTCTTCCTCCCTCTTTCTTTCTGCTTTCCCCTTTTCTCTCCCCTCCTTCCCTCCTTCCTTCCAATTCCCTTCTTTTCCCCTCCCTCCCTCTTTCCTGCTGATTTCCTTTTGTCTCTCTCCTCCCCTTCCTTCCTTCCCTCCTTCCTTCCACTTTCCCTTCTTTCCCCCTCTCCCCTCCCTCTTTCTTTCTGCTTACGCTTTTTCTCACTCCTCCCTCCCCCCTTCCCTCCTTCCTTCCAATTCCCTTCTTTTCTCCTCCCTCTCTCTTTCCTTCTGATTTCCTTTTCTCTCTCCTCCCCTTCCTTCCCTCCTTCCTTCCACTTTCCCTTCTTTTCCCCCTCTCTCTCCCTCCCTTCCTCCTGCTTTCCCTTTTTTCTCCATTCTCCTTACCTTCTTCCTTCCATTTTCTCTTCTTTTCCCCTCCCTCCCTCCCTTCTGCTTTTCCTTTTTCTCTCTCCTCCCCTCCTTCTTTCCACTTCCCCTTGTTTTCCCCTCTCCCTCCCTCTTTCTTTATGCTTTCCCTTTTTCTCTCCTCCCCTCCTCCCTTACACTTTCCCTTCTTTTCCCCTCCCTCCCTCACTCTTTCCCTTTGCTTTTCCTTTACTCTTTCGCCTTCCTTCTTTTTTTCATCTCTTCCCCTTCTCATTCTCCCTTCTTCTTGATTTTACAGTTCTCAAATGCAAACTTTTGAGACAACAGTTGAGCGGAATGGCATAATCAAAGTCCGTTACATCTACAAACATTGGTGTGCTATGCCTAGTTTGCATTATAGTTGCAAATTAGCATCTACAGCAAACGCTGGTCTGTGGATGTCCATCTGAGGATGGGTATTGTCCCCAAAGCAGAGCATTCTATGACATCCTTGGGGTTACCATAAGTTGACAGGCGACTTGAAGGCACATACATACAGAGAGAGAAAATCTATTTCCATTCAGAGATTCTCTGGAGCCCCCGAAGAATGCCACCTTTGCTTAGAGGCCGGTTGCCTGATGCCTTCCCTTTCTCTTCCATTCTTTTCCCCAAAAGCGGTGCTGAAAGAAGGCTCCCTTGAACCCCTGTAGATACAATCGGAAGAACTGTCCTGGACTCCATTTAACAAGCGCTGTAACATTTTAAGTATCTCCGGGCCCCTGTCTCCAAAGGGAAAGCTCTTGTCATCCCCTGCATTTTCCCATTGTACACATCATTTCCTGGTGAATTCAGGATTTATTCCCCAGCTAAACCCTTCTTGACAGGTTTGTTATCTGCTCACCCGGTTGGTGAGCCCCAGAGAATCAAGGCCTGGCTGTTAAAGAGAGGCGAGGAGGAGGGAGGCAAGAAAAAGGACTGGGAAGTAGGGCGAGTAAATGTCAAGTGAACTGCCAAAGATGGATATTATAGCTGCTGGGGACCTTGGAGAGTATCATGAATCTTTTGTGTCTATTTTACAGTCTGTGCTTCATGTAAGATGGCAAGACTGAGCAGCGAATTGATTTACTCCAGGGCAATATAGGGATTGCAGGGGGACACAAGAAAATATCTGCTATTTTCAAACATATATATATATTCCTCTTCAATGATTTTGTTTCATTCTCTAGTTATTTTGTACCCGATGTTTAAAGGAAACTATTTACCATATAATCCGATTTCTCCCAAAAGTAGGATTTCCAAATGTTACTATTTTAGTTCCAGAAGTTGGTATGTTTGAAGGCGAAGGGAAGAGAAGGATGTGTATTTCTGTAGGGATATATTTATATGGCATATGAGTATCATCACATTTGCGTGTGTGTGTCAGATAACACGCTCACTTTGCAGTAGTCAAGCTTTATTTCTGAAAACAAAAGGCAAGGGTTCCATATGATGCTTCTTATCAGAATAAGCATCTCAAGCATCTTTTGTTTTATAGGGAAGCCGGTGCAAACATGTCACGCATATGTGTTGTCAAAGGCTTTCATGGCCAGAATCACTGGGTTGCTGTGATTTTTCTGGGTTGCATGGCCATTTTCCAGAAGCATTCTCTCCTGATGTTTCATCCACATCTATGGCTGTTGGAAATAGAAACCTTCCAAGCCTCCACTAACTGGGTTGTTGTGTTTTCTGGGCTGTATGATCATGTTGCAGAAGCATTCTCTCCTGACGTTTCGCCTGCATGTGTGGCAGGTATCCTCAGAGGTTGCGACTGACGGTCTGAGCAGGGTTCCATACTTTGCACTCTAACAACACAACTGTTCAATGCTAAGGCTTCCCACCAAAATGGAACTGTGAATAAGAGTCTACTGAACAAGCCAGTACCTGCCGCATACCAGTACTGCCTTCTATTGAGGAGTTACGAAGGTAGAGACATTACTTTTCATTCAACCCTCTTAGATCAATAGGTACTGCTTCAGTGGGAATATAATGGTGCTCCATGCAGTCATGCTGGCCACATGACTTTGGAGGTGTCTACGGACAACGCCAGCTCTTCAGCTTAGAAATGGAGATGATCACCAGCCCCCAGAGTCGGACACAACTAGACTTAATGTCAGGGAAAAACCTTTACTTTACCTGAATTGAGATTTGAAAGAGGTCTATATTGAAGAAAGGAGGAATACAAATAGCATATTTAGGGAGAAAGTCAGAAAAGCTGTAGCTCAGAATGTTTTCTCAGTAGGCTTAAATAATTAAAGCTGTTTTTGGTTATGTTTAGTGTTAAAGGAGGAACAAGGAAATGGCAGGTTCTCTCAGAAGAGAAGGATGAATGACCAAATAGCTTCTTCTCTTACTGAGGTTTCTCCCAAAAGGCAAATAGTACTCTAACTGGCGAAAATAGAAGAAATCATGCAGTAAGGAAGCTACAGCCAAGAATATGTAAAGCGGCAGTAATTCAGGTCTCTAGGGCCAGATGAACGACATCCAAATGTACTACAGGAACAAGAACGGATAATCTCAGAGTCGTCTTTGAAAATTCCTGGAGGGCAAAAGAGGTGTCAGATTGGAGGAAAACAAATGCCCCCATCCCCAAAAATGGGGGAAAGAGGGGCCCAAGCAACTACCGACTGGTCAAACAGATGTGGATACTAGTAAACACAAATCAAACACAAATCTATCTGCATCAACAAAAGATATTTCAGATTGTGGGAAAGAATAGTGCTATTGAGTCCCTTTGGGGAGATATATTATATAAATATATTATTATTATTATTATTATTATTATTATTATTATTATTATTAGAAACACAACCAGATCAGTCCACAACAGACACTCTGCTGGCTGTTGTATTGGATCACACGTCATACGCTTCCCAAGTGTCTATTACTGTGTGATGTATCTGTGAATAATGCGTGCAGATCCCAGTAAGGTGGCCTCTTGCAGCTGGCAGCTGGCAATTTTGTCAGCGCCAGTTGTGTTTAAGTGCAGGCTAAGGTCTTTAGCCACTGCACCCAGTATGCTGATCACCACTGGGACCATCTTGATGGGCTTGTGCCAGAGTCTTTGCAGTTCGATCTTTAAATCCTCATATCGTGTCAGCTTTTCCAGTTGTTTCTCTTCAATCCTGCTGTCACCTGGGATTGCGACATCGACAATCCATACTTTATTTTTTAACACGATTGTGAGGTTAGGAGTATTGTGCTTCAAAACTCTGTCTGTCTGAATTTGGAAGTCCCAGAGTAGCTTGACGTGTTCATTTTCTGTAACTTTTTCTGGCTTGTGATCCCACTAGTTCTTTGTCGCAGGCAGATGGTATTTGTGGCACAAGTTCCAATGAATCATCTGAGCAATGGTGTTATGCCTCTGCTTGTAGTCTGTCTTCTTCTTTTTCTTCTTCTTCTTATTATTATTGGTCCGAGCACACCTGGAAGATTGTCTCCAGTCCTGTTAGCCTTAATGTGCTATGCTTCATACATGGGTCATGCTTGGTGATACTTTGCAAGAGATAGTTGCTCAGCCATAGGCAGCTACGCCTGATCTCCTTAATTAGGAATTACTTCTCTTTTTTAGACTAATGTATGGGTCTGTTCTAAAAGTCTAGTACCAAAGGTCCCATTAAAGAGGAGAAAACCCAAAATATGTTTGAATGACCTGGCCAATAAGGAAAAAAATGTGAAAAGTATTACACATACAGCAGGTAAGTTAAAGGTAAAGGTTTCCCCTCGACTCTAGGGGTTGGTGTTCATCTACATTTCTAAGCCAAAGAGCTGGCGTTGTCCATAAACACCTCCAAGGTCATGTGGCCGGCATGACTGCATGGAGCGCCATTACCTTCCCACCGGAGCGGTACCTATTGATCTCCTCACATTTGCATGTTATCAAACTGCTAGGTTGGTAGAAGCTGGGGCTGACAATGGGAGCTCAAGACACTCCTCAGATTTAAACCTGCGAACTTTCAATCAGCAACTTCAGCAGCTCAGTGGTTTAACACACTGCGCCACTGGGGGATCCCTACATATAGGTATCAATGTGGTAACTATGCTTGACATGGGTTGCTGTGAGTTTTCCAGGCTGTGTGGCCATGTTCCAGAAGCATTCTCTTCTGATGTTTCACCTGGCAGGCATCCTCAGAGTTTGTGAGGTCTGCTGGACTAGGCACGTGGGGTTTATATATCTGTGGAATATCCGGGGTGGGAGAAAGAACTCTTGTTTTCTTGAGGCAAGTGTGAAAGTTGCAATTGTCCTGATTTCAACAGAAAGGAGGAAACCATGTAAAGGAACACAATCTGGCCACCAGTATTTAAAAAAACCTCTAAAATCAGGACAGTAAATAAAGAGCAACACTCAGAAAGCAGGGGTATTCCAGACAAGAATCAATCAGGGCCAGCTTCCCCCCCCCTTTTATTTCTCTTTTTTTCTTTTTTGTCATGTCAGGAGTGACTTGAGAAACTGCAAGTCGCCTCTGGTGTGAGAGAATTAGCCGTTGCCCAGGGGACAACTGGATGTTTTGATGTTTTACCATCCTTGTCGGAGGCTTCTCTCCTGTCCCTGCATAAGGAGCTGGAGGTGATAGAGGGAGCTCATCCATGCTCTTACTGGATTTGAACCTGCGACCTGTTGGTCTTCAGTCCTGCCGGCACAGGGGTTTAACCCACTGAGCCGCTAGGGGCTAATTTAGGGCCAGCTAAACCTCCCAAAAAAGGATACCCCCAAGCAGCAACCAGCCAGGCTTTGAAGCTGCAACGCCATTAAATGCTAATCAAGGTGGCCAGTTGTGACATTCACACTTGTGTCAAGCATGCATTCCACAGATATATAAACTTCACTTGTCTAGTTTCCAATAGCTCAACCTCTGAGGATGCCTGCCATAAATGTGGGCAAAGTGTGAGGAGAAGATGCTTTTAGTACATGGCCATACAGCCCCGAAAACTCACAGCACCCCTGTGGATTGTAAGTCTTCCTCTGAATGAGCACACACTACATTATCATCAGCATATTGGAGTTCCATAACAAAAGTTGTTGTGACCTTACTTTTGGCTTTCGGTCTGTTGAGGTTAAAGAACTTGCTGATAGGTGATTTCCACACAAGGTGTGTTGCTATGAAGATGGAAAATAATGTAGGGCAATATCACATTGTGCAAGGGTAAGAAAAGTGGAATATATGTATTTTTTTCAACAAATCGGAATACATTTTGCCAACTTTTTCTCCTTTGACTTTCTCTCCCCAAACAAATCCTTTTCTATCCAATTGAATTCAGAATTGTTGGAAGAGAAAAAGGAAAGCGGAAGGAAATCTCGCACAGGGCTAAGGTTGTCGCTTAATTGACAGCGTGGAGTCTAACTTTTCCTGTCATTTGAAATTACATGCCAAGCCCCGGCTTTGTGCTGCCACTTCCTGCAAGGGACAGACATGTCTTTACGCTAAATCGGTATTGACATTGGCTGCCACCCGTCAAGTTGACCTACCGATTCCTTTGCCGCACCTTGAAAATAATACAGATGTTATCGTGCGAGGCGCTAGCAGAAGAATACTGTGTGTCATGGCAAAATTCATGCCTGTCATCCCCATGGATGTGAACATGACATTCGCTTAAGAGATTTCCTTGAAGAGTAGTTGGGAAGTTTAAGGAGATGGGGGAAGGCATTAAGGGTTTGTGCACAATGTCTGGTCATTTCTGCTCATCATGGCATCTCCTTGTCTTTCTAATATGCCTATAACAGTCTCCACTTGTGATTACAAGAAGTTATTGCTGTTGTTTTGTGTTCACAATCCCCAGTTAAGCAGAGAAAGAAGCGGAGAGTTACTCTGGGTGCATCCACACTGTGGACTGAATGCAGTTTGGTATCACTTGAACTGCCATGGTTCAGTTTCACAGTGATGAAAGCTGTAGTTTTACAAAGTCTATAGCCTTCTCCACTTAGGCAGAAAAAATGAGATGCAAAGATACAGAATGGTGGACGCATGGCTCGAGAGCAGTAAGTGTGAAAAAGACCTTGGAGTCCTCATGGACAACAGGTTAAACATGAGCCAACAATGAGATGCGGTGGCAAAAAAAGCCAATGGAATTTTGGCCTGCATCAATAGGAGTCTAGTGTCTAGATCCAGGGAAGCCATGCTACCCTTCTATTCTGCCTTGGTTAGACCACACCTTGAATATTGTGGTCCAATATTCAATTCTGGGCACCACAATTGAAGAGAGATATTGACAAACTGGAATGTGTTCAGAGGAGGACAACTAAAATGATCAAGGGTCTGGAGAACAAGCCCTATGAGGAGCGGCTTAAAGAGCTGGGCATGTTTAGCCTGAAGAAGAGAAGGCTGAGAGGAGACATGATGGCCATATATAAGTATGTGAGAGGAAGTCATAGGGAGGAGGGAGCAAGCTTGTTTTCTGCTGCCCTGGAGACTAGGACGCAATGGAACAATGGCTTCAAATACAAGAAAGGAGATTCCATCTGAACATTAGGAAGAACTTTCTGACTGTGAGAGCTGTTCAGCAGTGGAACTCTCTGCCCCAGAGTCTGGTAGAAGCTCCTTCTTTGGAAGCTTTTAAACAGAGGCTGTATGACCATCTGTCGGGGGTGCTTTAAATGCAAATTTCCTGCTTCTTGGCAGAATTGTTAGTTTTAGTTGTTAGTTTTGGCCAATCATCTCTCTAATCTATATATAGTAAGGTAAAGGTTTTCCCCTGACATTAAGTCCAGTTGTGTCCGACTCTGTGCGGTGGTGTGCATCTCCGTTTCTAAGGCAAAGAACCGGCGTTATCCATAAACACCTCCAAGGTCATATGGCTGGCATGACTGCATGGAGCGCCGTTACCTTCCCATTTGAGCAATACCTATTGATCTACTCACATTTGCATGTTTTCGAACTGCTAGGTTGGCAGAAGCTGGAGCTAACAGTGGGAGCTCATGCCGCTCCCTGGATTTGAACTAGTGACCTTTTGGTTAGCAAGTTCAGCAGCTCAGTGGTTTAAGCCACTGTGCTATCAGGGACTCCCAGTGTAAAATCTTCCTTCTTCTGACACTTCCATTTTGTATACTTTCTTGTGCCACTTCCTCCCCTTTCTTCAGTCCAAGCTTCATGCAAATTTCACAATGCAGTCTAATCTGAGAACCTGAGAAAGTCAGAATACAAACGGACCTTTTTATGGAATAGGCTCCTTGTCTTCTCTGCCCATATGATACACTGAATGTGTCTAAAGTGCGATATTTAATTGCATTTCCTTAATCTTTACCACTGTATTGCTAAGCTTTTTAATACCTCTAAAATACGGCATCTCGGGCTTATCCTAATTAAAGAATCTCAATTTAATCCATATTGCATGACAATTCAATTTGTTGATTGCTTTTCCTCCTCTCGTTCTACCCTTCTTCCCCCCTCCCTTTTTGGCTGCCCCCCCCCCCTTTTGTGAAATTCCCGTCAAATGTATTAATTCAACATGATGAATCCTGTATTCAACCCACTGGAGTGAATAATTAAAATTAGCTGATAAAACTTTCAGCAGAATTACTTTATGAAATTGCTGAACAGATGTGTCATTTTAATGAAAATCCACAGACAAGCGCCTTCCCCCCCTCGGCAGGATAAAAATATTATCCCCACGGCACATACTTAATTTGGTGGTAAATACACTCCGAGCGATTGCTGGAAGGGAAGAAAAAGCAACTTGTCACACTTAGTAACTTGATTTTTCCCCAGCATGCCGTAACAGCTATCTACAGTAATTCATAGCGCTCCATTGTTGCTCCAAGTCCCAAAGAGAACTTATTAAAATGCAATAATCTCCTATTTAAACAGAAACAATAACCATTAAATTTCCTGTGGATCCAAAATTGAGCACAAGCCCCATCTGGTAAGAGTGATTAGAGGACTGATGAGGGAATTTAATTTGCAACATTCAAAGACTAAATCGGAGCTGATCGGGTCACCTGGGACTCCCGGAGCCGCGTGCTGTCGTCTTGCAAAATCTCGATCTGAACGGAAAATGGGATGCCGGAGTGGAAATGTTACCCAGGGGCTGAGAATGACAGGACTGTATTTCATTATGTCTCTCCAACCCACTCGGCGAGCTGTGAGAAATTGGGGGGTGGGCTGCTTGGGCCTCGCGCTTTGTTTTTCCTCCTCTTGTCAAGCCATTCTTCTGCAGAGCAGGATGCACTGACGATAGGACTTCATTCCCTGCCAAATGGGGTGTATTTCCTGCTGGTTCATCCCCAGAAATGGCCCTTGCCAGCAGAAATTTTGAAGTCAAGTTACTGTGGAGAAGTCCAGCAGCGTGTCTCCAAATATCTCAAAGATACAAGGAGAGCATGGATAGAGTTCACAGTTATTTTACTACTAGCTTGCATCCCCGGCGTTGCCCAGGTTATTTCAAAAACTAAATCCTTTAATTGTCCAAAATGCAAAAGGTTGTGGGTGAACTACAGCTCCCATCATGTCACATTAACACCCTGAAACTCAGTCAGTACTTATAATTTGTGATAATAAGGTTGAACACTGTGAAAGCCATCCACTACATGGCTACCAGCCTCCTCCCAGTAGACTCAAATCAAGGAAAAGCTTTATGAGAACTACCCCTCCTCTTGGCGTCCCCCCAGCAACAGCTCAACCAGGAAATCCCAACTGGATGCCCCCCCACGAGGGAGGGTCTTCCTCCAGGGCAAACCAAGAATGGGCAACTGGGGAAGTCCCTGAACAGACTCAGAAGTGGAGTGGGCAAATCAAAAGACAACTTGGCAAAATGGCACTACCTAAAAGAATCCCACACCTTGTGTGACTGTGGAGCAGAACAGACATCTGTATGCTGGCCCACTATGCCCTTCCTCATGTACAGAGGAAGAATTGTTGGAGGCTACAGACAATGCCATTGCCGTTGCCCATTTTTGGTCAAAAGATATTTAGCCACCTGTGCTCCTTCTATTTTTATCGGTTTTATACTAATTTATGGAAAGCTTTTGATACGAAATAAAATAAATAAATTTGTGATGCTAAGCAAGTTTGCTCTTGCTTAGCATCACAAATGCATCATCGGTGGGGTTCAGTGTGCTTTCTGGGTGCAGGGTAAACTACAACTCCCACTATGGTGAGTCAGTCCCCTCAAACCCCTGTAGTAGATTGAGTTAGTCATGGGAGTTCTGCGTGCCAAATTTGGTCCAGGTTCACACTCGGTGGAGGTCACAATTTCTCTGGTTGTGAGTGGACTACAATTGCCAAACCCCAGTAATCCATTTTTGGCATATCGGGTATGTGTGCCAAGTTTGGTCCAGATCCATCTGTATTTGGTTCACAGTGCTCTCTGAATATAGTGAACTACAACTCCCCCAAATCAAGGTGGATTTTCCCCAAAGACAGCCAGTATTTTTTTGCTGGTCATGAGGGCTCTGTGTGCCAAGTTTGGTCCAATTCCATCTTTGTTGGAGCTCAGAGTGCTCATTGATTGCAGGTAAACTATACATCCCAGTACCTACAACTCCAAAATGTCCAGGCCAATTCCCCTCAGACTGGGAACCTGTGTCTTCAAGGTGTGTAATCCCATACTTTGTTCTGCCTTCTAACTGACCAGGAGTACCTCTATTATGTCTGGATTTAGTTTCAACTTATTAGCCCTCATTCAGTCCATTACTGATGACAGGCACCAGTTTAGGGACCAGGCGGCATCCTTGGCATTTGGTGGAAAGAGTAATAGAGTTGGGTGTCATCCACATAAATTTGACACCAAACTCCAAAACTCTGGATGATCTCTGTCAGCGGTTTCATGTAAATGTTAAACAGCATGGAAGACAGAACTGAACCCTGAGGAATCCCATAGGTCAGTGGCCAGGGAGTCAAACAGGAGTTCCCCAGCTCCAACATCAGGGTCTGCCCCTCCAGAAAGGACCCCAACTACTATAGAACAGTCCCTCCCAGTCCTATACTGGAGAGACAGCTCAGAAGGATACCATGATCAATGGTATTGAAAGCCACTGAGGTCCAGGAGAACTAGCAGGGTGTTGCACTCCAGGACAGGAAAAGCCCTCTGACTTTGAACACCACACCGTTGGATAGGGAAACAATCCTTTTAGTGAAGATAATTAAAAAGCAGGAAAGTAAAAAGCACTTTAAAGAAATAGGTAAATCCAATTAGGTAAGAAGATAAGCAGGAACAAAGTAGTCCAGGGTAATAGTCCAGCAAAGTCCATAAAAACAAAGTCAACACTTCCCAAACAAAATGCAAGAAATTGGGAAACATGAATCCAAGGCATGAATATATAAGCATAAAATCCAAGAATCAAAACCATGAAGCAAAGGCACTTAAAACATGGATTTTCCATGAAACAAGGACGAGATCTTGACTTGATTCCAAACAATGCTTCATCTGACTACATATCCTGTACTTGGGACTTTTATCTCCTCGTTAGCCATGTCTCTAGTGCTCAGAAATTGGTTTTGCTTTAACTGAGAATTTCTTATCTTTTTTTCTCGGAGCCTGGTAGAACGCCGAAGCCACTTTTCGGCTCTCCTGTTTTGACTGATCTCCTCTCGTCTATCTATTTGCTCATTATCTATTTGCTCATCAATTTCTGCAGCTGGGCCAGGTGCTGAGCTGTTTTCATGTTATCTCTCTGGTAACATTTCAGGAAGGATACCATCATCCCCACACCCCTCAGAGACATTCTCATGGGAAACTGCACTGGAATGACCAGGAGAACAGGGATCTCCTGGTCATTCTCTGCATCAATATCACTGACCAAACCATTGCCATCTTGAACCTCATCTTGAAACTCATTGGCATCACTTCCCACATCCAAAGCACCCTGATGCTGAGACACAGTCACAGGCTGAGCTCCAACACAGGGACACAATCCCTCTGTGTAGTTCTCTTTGTAGATAATCTCAACCAAGGTGATCAATGCCATCTCTGTCCTATACCAAGACCTGTCCCATATCCAGAGAACCGGTTTCATACAAGAACCTTTGGAGTTGTGAGGCCATAGTCTGGTCCACTTGAGAGCATGGTGGGCCTCCATCAGATCATCTCTTCCACCAGCATTCAACTGGACATTATTCATTAAGATTTATCCATAGTACTCAAGTCGAATCTAATAAGCACCTCAGTTTTCAAGTTAATCAATAGGCCCAAACCTATATAAATGGCTCCCTCTTAGACATTTTGGATTGTGTTGGTATAGAACACACACACACCTCTCTTACCATGTTCCCTTCCATTTGCAGGAAATTTAGCGTGAGCCTTTCAAAAATTGCATACTTTTGTGTTGTTGTTTTTTTGCTCCCCCTTGCTACCGAATTGCCTCCCTCCATTCATTTCCTTCTCCTTGCTGCGAGATAAAAGGGCGAGCTACTTTGTTTCAAAGTGCTTCCTTTCCATAAAATTCTTTTATCTTTGAACTTTAAATGCAATTTCAACACCAATTTGCATTCTCGTTTCATCTGCATCTCCAAAAAAGGGGAGAGAAAAAATAATGTGGGGAGGGGTGGGGGAAGCATATCAGAAGCGAGAGGTGGCGTCGGTGGGCGAGATGTATGTCTTAATAAATCCCCAAGGTAATCAAAAACGAAATACAGCAAAATGAAACAACGCATCAAATATTCTGCTGCGTCCTCAGAGGAAACTTAACGTACAAAAGGTCAGGCCTTTGTAATGTTAATGTAGGGCAGAGGAAACTATCCATCATTTTTTAAAGCGCAAGGTTGCCATCCCTAGTGACAAGTTTATGTTTCAACCCCCAGCGGCCTCAAGACAACAGGAACCAACCTGCTTCTATTTGCTGCTTTGGGTCTCGATTAAGACACAAAAGCATAGCACTACTACTAGTACTACTACTACTACTACTAATATATTTTGTGACTGTAAATTCTTCTAGGCACCTGCAGCTCACCTATGGAAAACAATCATAAATGGACTACCAGACCCTGATCAGTTCTTTCTTTAGCCAGAAGAGAGATTATTCATGTTCAAATATGCATGATATATGCATGATATGTGTGTATATACACGCACATCAGCATATATACCTGGTGTTATCCTAGTATTCTTGGGAGCACTGCCCACCTACTTTTTCCTTTTGCCACCTCTGAGGAGACCTACCTCGCAATGTCACTATGAGACTGTTACTTGCCAACTTTCTTCCTTCTCCAGTTCCGAGGAGGCCTACCTCACAATTGCTGTGAGACTGCTACTTGTCTTTTTCCTTTCTCCAGCTCTGAGGAGGCCCACCTCACAATGTTGCTACGAGACTGCTACCTGCCTGCTTTCTCTCTTCTCCAGCTCTGAGGAGTCCTATCTCACAATGTCACTATGAGATTGCTACACACCTGCTTTCTCCCACCTCCAGGTCTGAGGAGGCTACTTCACAATGTTGCTATGGGGCTGTTACCCGCCTTTTTTCTCCCTTCTCCAGCTCTAAGGAGACATACTTAACAATGTTTCTATGAGACTGCTACTCACTTACCTTCTCCCTTCTCCAACTCTGAGGAGGCCTATCTCACATTGTTGCTTTGAGACTGCTAGCCCCCTACTTTCACCCTTCTCCAGCTCTAAGAAAGCCTATGTAACAGTGTTTATATGAGACTGCTACTCACCTACTTTCTCCTTTCTCCAGCTCTGAGAAAGCCTCCCTCACAATGTTTCTATGAGACTGCTACCCGCCTACTTTCTCCGTTATCCAGCTCTGAGGAGGCCTACTTAACAATCTTGCTATGTGGTAGCCTTTCTTTTCCCTCATAGGCCTTCATCTCTTTCTTTTCATTTTTTCCTTTTCTTCTTCCCTTGCTTTCTCTCACACACCTTTCTTTTCTTTCTTCCTCTTCCTTCCTTTCTCTTCCCTTCCTTCTTCCTTTCCTTTCTTTCCTCCCCTCATAGCATTCCTGCTTTCCTTCCTTTCCTCTTTCCTCTTTTTCTCTTTCCTTCCATGGAAGGTTACCTGATGTGAACCAAAGCTAGAACATACCCATTGCAACTAGCTATAAAATAAGTATTTTCTAATCTTCTCTGCAATATAAAACCACTCCTACCTGTATATTTAGCTTCTTCCTCTTTCTTTTTTTCCAGCTGGAGGTGGGAGGTATTTGGGAATTACTTTGCTTTCTACCCTATCCTCCGAAAGGTCCCGGAGGTGGGTGCAAATGCTTAAGCAGCTGATTTCCCTTCCGCACATCCAGCATTACCATTCCTGATGATGTTACCCTCAGGCATCCTTTCCTCCTTGCACAGATGGTCTCACTCAGCCCTAACAAAATGTTTTAAGCCATTGCATAAATTAAAGGAAGAGCCCCCTAAAGTGCACCCAGATCAACTATTTGGTAACAAAACAGACAACTGTATGCGGAGAGCTGCTCCCTTATCTGTAGAATGTTCTGGAGGCAAACCGCTGATCTGGGAGTGTGATTTGTCTGCATGGATGGGAAAAGGCTTAGTTGGAAGGCAGACTAAATTTGTTGTGGTTTCGAACTTGAACAGATAAGGGAGTCCAAAGACCAAGCAGAATAAGATGTTGGTAAACCAGGGGTGGGCAGGAGGTTGGTTGAATTTTGCCTCACAAATTGTGCCTTCTGTGGGTATGTTTTCATATGAAATATGTCTGAACACAGTTCTGGGATAACTAATGTTTGGTCTGACATAAAGTCACCAAGTCAACAGCTTCCTATTGATGTCGAACACGATTTGGGTGGCCCTGCGTAAGCAGAGACCGGCCAGACCCAAAAGGAGGATCCGGATCACCTGGCGAGACAGCAAGCACCACGAAAGATTTTCCCTAAATTTCCCGGGTATCCCAAGGGGTGGCCACAAGGGACTCCCCAGAATTGGAAGGTCTCCAGGTGCATGAGATGAAGACGCAAGTATCGTTGCTGTGTGGGGCCATGGAAAGAGGCCTCCTGGTCCCCACATAAGGTTCCACACAAAGAGGTGGCTTTCTGGGGCACAGGGGCCCATTCAGCGAAAAGTGAAAAGTGAGATAGAAGTTAGAATTGTCTCAGGAGAATGATGGCCTCGGTTTTGAGTAGGTCGGTTGACCAGCGGATACGGAAACCCGGCAGGTTTCTGTATCCGCGGTTCAAAGGAACCCAGTTTTAGCCCCCGGTATGCTGCAGGAGCGTCCTGGATGAGCCAGTGGAGTTCCGCGGCCCCAAAATATTTAATTAATTAATTAATTAATTACAGTATTTATATACTGCTTTTCTCACCCCTAGGGGGACTCATAATAGTTCATAATGGTAGTGGAGTTGAAGAACACGAAGTCTCATTCCAGAGAGAGAAAAGTTGAAAGAAATGATACTTTTTATTGGGGGATTGTTACAATGAAACAGGGGGAGTTTAGCAGGAAGAAAAGGAAAGGTTTCTGTGTTGAAGCTGGAGCCACAGTCCCTGTATCGTCTTGCAAGGCCATGCCTCCAGGAACTGCGGTACTCCCTGCTGCATTTAGATCAACTTGAAGTTGATCTAAATGCAGTTGGGTACTTGTGAATTCTTGATGTTGGGTACTTGTGAATTCGTCCTCACTATCCTCTGAGATTTTGGAGCCTGATCACGGAAACCAAGAGGGTGAATCATAGAGTTATAGGATAATAGAGTTGGAAGTGGCCACATGGAACATGTATTGATTGATTGATTTACAGTATTTATGTTCTTCCCTTCTTACCCCGAAGTGGACTCAGGGTGGATCACAATGCACACATACATGGCAAACATTCAATGCCATTTTTAGACATACAGACAGACAGAGATATTTTTGCCATTTCAACTTCGGTGCTTAGAGGTTATGCTCAATTCTGGCCACAGGGAGGTGCTGTCGCTTCATCCAGTATGACACCGAGTCATTTTGATCATGTGCTCCTGCATGCCACACTCTCCTTGAAAAGCCTGCAGCCAAGTGCCTCTTATTCTGAGATGCTGAAAAGCAGGCCAGGAGCTTTTGAAACGGAGGAAATGAATCCCATGCACAACTCTACAGCATACTACTAAGGGAGAAAATGCAGTTACAGTAGAGTCTCGCTTATCCGACAAAAATGGGCCAGCAAAATGTTGGATGAACAAAAATGTTGAATAATACAGAGTCTCCTATTGTTACTCATCTGACATGGCGCTACACACCTAGAATACTAACAACAAGGACTCAAAGGGTTAAGGCAAGGCAATGCTACCGGGCTAGAGTGGCCCAGCAGGAAGTGCCTGGATGTGGAAGAGGAGCATGGAAATCACAGAGGGAAGGAGGGAGGATGTTTCCACTTCTGGTCCTGCCTCTTTTCCCCCTTTCCTCCTTCCTCCTCCTCCTGTAGGAAAAGGAGGTTGTCGGATAAGAGGATCAGATAGATGTCGGAGAAGCGAAGGTCGGAGAAGCGCGACTCTATGGTATTGGGAATGGAGAGAGAGTTGGGGAGCGCTCCTTTAATTGAAGAGGAAATACTGGAGGAAAAGGGGGCGTCGGAGAAGAGCATCAGATAAGACAGAATGTTGGATAAGCAAAGGTCACATAAGCGAGACTCTACTGTATATCACAGTGGCATCAATTGCACCATTTCTTCTATTAAAATTATTTTTTTCAAAAAGATTCAGGCTCATCCGGCAGGGATTGTGACAAGAATTGAATCCTCGCTGCTCACCAGAAGACTGCCCATAGGAACACCCATTGCTCCACGTCACTGAAACTGAAATTACATGGGCAAATCCCATCCTGGGGCGAAACGCAATAGATGACAACAATAGAAGTAGTTTTACATCATGTAAGGGATTGTGGCTATTTGTTCCTGAAATGTCTTTGAATTGTGTAGAAATGAGGGAGAACTCGTGTCTGATGAGGTCCTATGAAGACGGTAATTTCAGTGATGCCCATCTGTTGCTCACATTTGCTTCCCACCTGTGTTCTTTTGGCCTTTTCTGAAAACACGGCTTCCTCTTGCACCTTCCCATCACCTCCATGCTTGTTCTTGTTCACCGTTAACCATGGCATCAGTGTTGTCAAATAATTTTGCAGTGACACCGTGTCTCTGGCAATGTTAGGCCACCCTCAACAAGCACTGAGTAACCAGGGTTGACAACATATTACAGTCCTGCCATAGCCAATCACTGTCTCAGCCAAGCAAAAATGGCAGCTAAATTATAGGAGTGTATGTAACAGCGTATGGATTAAATTGCCAGAGCAGCTTGCGAAACAAAATGAGGAAATGAATGGTAAGAGGTTTCTGAAGGGAAATAATACCTCTGCCTTTTCATTGTGCGAGGCATTTCTTTTTGTTTTAATCCCTTGACTACTTCTCAATGGTTTGGTCCCACATTCTTGGTTTAGGACTTTATCACATGAGGCAGGTACACCGCAATTGCATCAGGGTAATACGGCCTTTGGTTGAGACTTATCCGATTTTTTATTGTGTCAGAAGCAAATTGAGAATACAGTTATAATGTATAGAAAAACCACAAACAAAGTTCAAAACTACCAGAAAGGAGATTCCATCTGAACATTAGGAAGAACTTCCTGACCGAGAGCTGTTCAGCAGTGGAACTTTCTGCCCTGAAGTGTGGTGGAGGCTCCTTCTTTGGAGGCTTTTAAACAGAGGCTGGATGGCCATCTGTCGGGGGTGTTTGAATGCAATTTTCCTGCTTCTTGCAGGGGGTTGGACTGGAAAGCCCATGAGGTCTCTTCCAACTCTAGCTGGCCACTTTGAGTGTCTCTGGTGTCACTGTAAGAAGGTCCTCCATTGTGCATGTGGCAGGTCTCAGGTTGCATTGTAGTAGGTGGCCTGTGGTTTGCTCTTCCGCACGCTTGCATGTCATGGACTCCATTTTGTAGCCCCCAAGATTGGCTCTGCATCTTGTGGTCCCAGAACGCAGTCTGTTCAATGTCACCCAGTCTTCTATGTGCACAGGGGGGAGTTTCTCACTTGGTATCAGCCACTGATTGAGTTTCGGGGTTTTACTCTGCCACTTTTGGACTCTCACTTGCTGAGGTATTCCTGCAAGTATCTCTGTAGATCTTAGGAAGCAAATTTAAAGTGCTGGTGTGTTGGCTAATAGCTGAACAGAGGATGGGCAGGAGATATCCATGCCTTGGTCCTTTCAGTACTGGTGGATACTTCAGTACTGTCAGGTGGTGCAATACGGGCTAAACAGTATAATTTCTCCAACAGCATAGGACATAGGCATCCTGTGATAATGCTACATGTCTCATTAAGACCCACATCCACTGTTTTAACGTGATGAGATGTATTCCACATTGGGCATGTGTATTCTGAAGCAGAGTAGCAAAGCACAAAGGCAGATGTCTTCATTGTATCTGGTCATGATCCCCAGGTTGTGCCAGTCAGCTTTCGTTTGATATTATTTCTAGCACCCACTTTTTGCTTGATATTCAAGCAGTTCTTCTTATAAGGCAGAACACAGTCTAGAATGACTCCCATGTATGTTGGTGTGCTGCAATGCTCCAGTGGGATTCCTTCCCTGGTAATCCTCAGAGCTTGAGATGACTGTCTGTTCTAAAGATGAAAAGCACATGTCCACATTTTAGATGGATTAGTAATCAACTGGTTTTCCCTGTAATAGGCAGTAAGAGCACATAAAGCTTCAGAGAGCTTCTGTGCAACCATTTCAAAGCTCCCTGCATGAGCGGTGATGGCACGATCGTCAGCATAGATGGAACTCTCTGTGCTTTCTGGCAGTGGCTGGGCATTTCTGTAAATGTTGAACATGGATGGAGCAAACACGCTCCCCTGAGGCAGGCCGTTCTTCTGACTTATCATATGATCCTTTTCTGTTGTTCTCTCGTATGAAACCATTTGGAATGTATTTTTTTTAATTCACACACATTCTCTTTTACTGCTTCTGTTGTGCTATTATTTCCTCTGCAAAAGTTCAGTGATGCTTTTATGATGATTTTGGACCTGTTTTGAACATGGGGTTAACTGGGACTGACCCTTTCCAAACTGGAACAGCTTACCATATATACTCATGTATAAGTCGACCTCATGTATAAGTTGAGGGCTGTGATTAAGGATTTTGACATGATTTGTAGTTAAATCTACGGTCATTCTAAAGATATGGGAAAACATCAAAGAGCCCAGACTTCCAGTGTCATTTGACTACACAATTTTTAAAAAAATCTGAAAGCAATGCCAGGGTGGAAAACATAGAGGGGGTCAGTCTTTTGTTGAGCTTCTCCCAGAAATAACTATGTATTCACCTTTCACATTCACTTTTTAAATAAGAGTCAAGATTCAGTACTTATATTGACTCATAGATAAGTTAGACTACATAAGGCCAGGCTGTAGCACAGCTGCTTCATCACCAGCTGCAATAGATCACTGCTAACCGGAAAGTGGCAAGTTCAAAGTCCGAGTCAGATTGAGCACCCGACTGTTAAGCCTAGCTAACTGTCCACCTAAGCCGTTTGAAAACAGTTGAGCTGTGAGTAGATAGATTAGGGACTGCTTAAAGCTAAAGGTAAACAAGCCAAGATCCTCCAGATCTCTCTCATAGTTGCTTTGTTTATTTTGTATTTACGTAACTACGATCCGTCCTTTGCATACATATGTGCCCATTAAATCCTTATTCTCATTGATCTCATCAGACAAGACATGTGCAATTGAAATGACAGCCAGTCATGGCTATCCTTGTGTAACTCATTATGGGATCAAAGCTCTGGCAGGTCCACTGAGAGAGGAAACCATGTGTGCTCTGTTGACACCAAACCTTACTTTCATTTCCAGTTGTGTATTATGCCCATGTTTTTCATGCCAGGTATCCCTCCCCTTCTACATGCAGCATCAAGCCAAGAACTTGTCAGAAAAATGAGTTACAGTTCATACAAATCACTCTGTGACAGATGTGCGATTACTGAAAAACCAAGAGGGAGAGCTGAAGAAGCTTTCATCATATGCTCTGTGGACAAAGTTTGGTTCAAATTTTTCAGAGCTCCTAGTAGATCTTGCATTAAAATTCAGACTGCCCTTTCTTGTCGCTGTATATTGTTGTTGTGTCTATGTATCAGTGCATTATATAACTAAGAATAGAGAAATACCCCTATTTCCAACCCCCATTATTCTCTTGGCTCCAGGAAGGGTTCTATCTCTAGTAATAATATGCCCAAAGTCTTTCATTCACCGGCTGTTGTATTGGACTGCATTTACTATTTTTGATTCTGATGGATTGTATTTATTGTTTGATATTACGAGGGTTGAATGAAAAGTAATGCCTCCACCTTCATAACTCCTCAACAGATGGCAGTTCTGGTATGCGGCAGGTACTGGCTTGTTCAGTAGACTCTCCTCTACAGTTCCATTTTGGCGGGAAGCCTTCACATTGAACAGTTGTGTTGTTAAAGTGCAAAGTATGGAACTCTGCGCAGACAGTTGGTCACTGCGACTTAAGCAACGTGCAGTCATTGAATTCTGGACAGCAGAAGTTGTCACCCCAAAGGAAATTCATCAGAGAATGCAAGGTGTTTATGGTGATTGTGTTGATGTGAGTACTGTGCGTCATTGGACGAGTATGGTTAAAGATTTTGAGGTGGGAACATCTGACTTGCATGACAAACAAAGAGTTGGACGTCCTGTGACAGCAACCACAGAGTTTCACAAACAAAAGTTTGACAGATTGATTCAGGATGATCGTCGTATCACTCAGAGAGAAATTTCAAGCATAATCGGCATTTCACAAGAACGTGTGGGTCAAATTATTGCTTTGCTTGGCTATCGGAAGATCTGTGCACGATGGGTACCCAGGATGCTGACGTCTGAAATGAAAGCTCAAAGACTTGAAACTTCAGAGACTGGATCCCACCACCTTATGACATCCTCCATACAGTCCAGATTTAGCACCATCTGACTTCCATCTGTTCCTGATAATGAAAGAAAATCTGCGGGGACATCATTATGTTTCTGATGAAGACATTGAGAGAACTGTGAGACACTGGTTGCGGAAAAAGAATGTTGGCAGAAATATATCCAATTGTCTGGTGATTGTGTAAAAGTGAATAGTGGTAGTTAAAGAGCACATTCTAAGGATTATTTCTGTGTTTGATTTATTAAAATATTTCCATCCAAACCCAAGTAATGAAGGTTCAACCCTCATACTCTGGCCATCAGCAATCTGGAGCAGAGGTTTTCCAGATTGGCCTCAAAGACAGCAAAAACCACCCCCTTATCCTTCAAGAAAAGAACAGAGCTTTCACAGGATGCTGGTTCGTGAAGTACTTTATAGTTTCCAAATCACGATCTCCCTGAACCGCTGCAAGCTAGATAGTGTCCCAGAAACAAGCAAAATATAGCAGAGTCCTTTCACAGCAAAAACATGCTTCAGCCTGAGTCCAACTGCTAGCAACTGACCTTATCTACACACTGTTTAGTAAACTAACGGAGTCAGGTTTTCATCCAAAATATCCAGAGGCTTTAATCTTCACAGTTGCAATATATACAAATATACAATCAGGATATGCGGATCCACTTACCTTGTACTTGCAAACAATCAGAGTAATCAAATAGTCATATACTCACACCGAGTCACTCAGGAGAGAGAAAGATGGATTCTTTCGTTCTCCTTATATAACCTACTGAGAGGTTATCAGTAAGGGACACTGGCTGATGCAACCACTATCCCTGGTCGAAGTGGTCCCTGCTCAAGTGTGGTCCCTGGTTAAAAAAAAAAAAAAAAGGTTGGAAACCACTGCTCTCAACGCTAGGACACAACGGATTCAAATGGCAAGAATAGAGATTCCACCTTAATTTCAGGAAGAAGTTAATGGTAAGAAGTGTTCCACAGTGAAATATGCTGTCTAGGAGTCTGGCGGAGTCTCTGGCATTTTTAAGGTGGAGGCTGGATGGATATCTATCTGTAGGAAGTGGTTTGATTTTGTTTTTAGGGCACAAACCATCTCCTTTTCCATGTGGTGGTGATGATACTGGCGTTCCATCTCTTCCTGGTTGGACTGAATGGCCCTGGATGAAAGGTTAACAGTTCAAAGCCTGGGTCAGGGTGTGCTCCTGGCCTTTAGCCCAGCTTCTGCCTACCTAGCAGTTTTGGAAACAGCATTGTGAGTAGATAATTAGGTACTACTTAAGCAGGGAGGTATTTAAGGCATCCATAAGGAAATGCCAGAAAAATGCTGGCAATTCGATCAAGGAGGAACTTTACAAACAATGCTTATTGGCAGGAAAAGTGGAGCGACAGCAGCCCCCTCCCCAGTGGCCAGAACTGAGCATAGCCTCCAAGATGCCGAAGATGGGAAAGCCTATATATACATCTGTCTATGTACAGTTGTCTGTCTTGTCAGTGTATAACAGCATTGAATGTTTTGTTGTAAGTCAGCTTGTTCAGCCTGTGATTGTGTCTGATATTCATGATGGGAATGGGGATGATGTTCCTCATGGTGGGGCCTGGGTCTGTTGGCAATCAGGATGAGGGTTTGCATGGGCCTGAGTTAAGCTCAGATGAGAGGCCCGAGCTGTCTCAGAAAGCTTCACAAGGTCACATTCCTGGGAGAGGCTTTTCGTGGTCTTTCTCAGAAGAACTGTCTGAAGGTGATTTGTCAGGTGCAGAAGTTAATGAGAATGTAGATAGAAAGCAAGGCTTTTGTAAGCAGAGACAGAGTGCTCAGGCACAAAGAAGACCAGTTTGTTTACAGGAAAAGATAGATAAATAAATAAATAAAAGCCCTTCAGGTCTTTTCCAACATTATCATTCTATGATAGAGGACGTCCTTTGGATACAAAAGATTTTCGATCTGAGTCATTAATAAACTTGCAGGGTTGGAAATGACTCCTGCAGGAGACTTCCTAGAGCTGATGAGGTTAGACAAGACTCAGCCAGACAAACCAATGGACCCAGAATCAGCATAAAGCAGCATCTTGAGCAGAGGCTTATCAGTATATTTCCCTAAACTTTAATAAGGCCAGAGAGGATCCATTCCCCCTCCACTTTATTCTCTAGATAAAATTTCACGTCTGATTAAATAGTTTACATAAACTTAATCTTCTCCTCTTTGCTTGATGCATTATAATCTCAGACATTATTCATGTAGCTATTCCTCCATGAACCATAAAAAGTTCATTTCTTCTAAGGAATATGAGAGCTCCAAAGCATTGCTAGCCTAAAGAGCATTTTTAAAGTTTATTGGTTTGTGTTTAATATTTTTTCGAGATACTTTTTAATATGTTTTTTTTTCTGAAGGCCAAAGCAAATTTTGCATTTATATTAATGGAAGATGCTTTCCATCTGAAGGGATTAGCAGAGGCGCTGTGCACGCTCCAGGGATGGATGAGAAATGTGTTTCCTTTTTACAAAGCGAACAAACAAACAACAGGATCCATCCAATTTCTATCTCCTGGACCATAGGCAGTATGCGGCCTGAAGTTTATATATACAGTATATCCAAATTTCTATAACCATTGATACACCAACCATGACAATGATTTGCTTTTATAAAAATGTGTGAAAACCCACAGTTTACCTGATTGGAAAGAAATGCAGGTGTTGTAAAACCATGCAAAGTGAACAATCCATATATAATAGTGTAAATACCTATGTACGAGAGGCGTCCATTAAATATTTCTTTTGACCCACTTTGATTTATCATAGGATGCTGAAACTGCACATGTGTAATGATATACATCTCTATAGGTTACGTGCCAATTTACAACTCAGAACTGAGAACGGTCTTGATGTTACAGGTGCTGAAGTGGTGTGAGGTTTGATCATGGACCCAGTGAGATACAGAGCTGTCCTCCAGTTCCTTTCCTTGAAAGGCTGCACACCAAAGAAGACATTGGATGAGATGAAAGAGGTTCATGGTGAAGATTCCCCATCATATGATGTCATCAAGAACCGGCATCGTCAATTCCAATGTGGTCGGATTTCGGTAGAAACAGCTCCGATTCCAGGGTGACCCCATTCTGCTATTGAGGAACACACCATCCAGCAACTGGAGGTCGCAATTTTGGAAAATCACCTAGTAACCATTTTCCACCTAGCCCAAAATGTCAAGATGAGTGTGGGGTCTGTGGAAAAAAAATCACCCAAGACCATCTTCCCATGCACAAGGCCTCTGCTGGCTGGGTCCCCTGGCTGCTTACACCTTTCCATAAGTAAGAATGAGTTGAATGCGCTAAGGCTCTCTTGATAATGATGTGCCATGGAAACCAGGAGGACTTTCTCAACAGACCGATCACACAGGAGGAAAGCTGGGTCCATCACTCTAATCCTGAGACTCAAGTCCAGTCGATGCAATGGAAGCATCATGACTCTCCGCCTCCAAAGAAGGCACGGGCCCAACTCTTGGCAGGCAAGGTCATGCTCACAGTATTTTGGGACCAGCATGGAGTAGGATGGATGGATTTCTTAGCAAACAGGACCAGGATCACTGGGACATAACAGGCTTCACTGCTGTGGAAATGGCGGGAGGCCATCAAAATCAAGAGACAATGTGGCATGCTCACCAAAGATGGCCGCATTCTGCAAGACAGTACAGCAGTTCAAAACTCACCTGTTGCCCAAAATAGAAGAAGCATGCTCTTGTGGCTTTAAATTTTACCACATCTCCCTTCTACACCCAACTTCGCACCATTGGACTTCCACCTCATTCCAACAAGGAAGTTATTTTTGAAGGGCAAGCCCATTTCAGATGATGAGACTCTGATTTCTGAACTCACAATGTGGCTTTTGGAGCAACATGTTGACTTCTACAAGCAAGTTGTTTACAGTTGCCTCAAAAGATAGGAAAAGTGTGTGTCCCTAAGTGGCACCCATGGAGAGAAGGACTCAGAACTGGGCCAAGTTTCATTGCTCTCAGTCCACAGGAAGAAGTGGATCAGGGGAAAACTTTCATGAAGGCCCCTTGTATATATGTACATTTGTTCCACAAAAACTCCCCCATGGCTGGATGGATCCAGAGCAAACATGACGCACATACTTTTTATTGTCCAACTTAAAATAATTGAGGGATTTGATTTTTTTTTTAAAAAAACCCACCTTTTTGTTAGGTACACTTCATTTTTAAATCAATCTGTGTTGGTGGCCCATGGGACTCATGCTACAGCGCTCAGGTGCAACCACAAGAGGGCAGTATGTAGATAGAAAATCAGCTTCTTTTCCACATTGTTATCTTTATTACTTTCATCAGTGAAAGTGAGAGTTTCAGTCCCATTTCTTCAGTCCCATCTACAATCACATTTGGATCTATGGAGTAATGCCATAGTTGACTTGTAAATTCCTTGTTATCTATCCTATCTATCTATTAAGGCTGTGGATAATTTGATTTTAAATCCGTATTTCAGATCAAATTCATTAAATTCGTGCATACAAATCAATATTAGAAACAGGCAGGAAAGGTGGTGGTGGGGAAATTTAGAAATCGAGGCCCGTTGCCTGCCGCCATACTGTACGCTGTCCCTGCTGTGCTGTACGAGATTGCTTTGGTGAGCTCCCCTTTTTCTGCCCTTGCTGTACAAGTCTGTTGTGATGAGCTCCCCCTGGTGGCCAGACGCATTGCAAATGCACTAAGAACAGGCTACCTTGACAAGGAGTACTCATTTAAGAGGTAAAGGTAAAGGTTTTCCCCTGACATGAAGTCCAGTCATGTCCAACTCAGGGGGTTGGTGCTCATCTCCATTTCTAAGCCGAAGAGCTGGCTTTGTCCATAGACAACTCCAAGGTCTTGGGGCCGGCATGAGTGCATGGAGTGCTGTTACCTTCCCGCCAGAGCGGTGCCCATTTTTAGGCGATGTCTTATTTTTCCATGAAGAAGAATTCACATATATTGTGGAACCAAAAAATGATAATTTATTATATACTGGACAGTTGTCATCACACACCATCATAATCAGACTCACTGTGAATCCTATCAAGAATTCCTTAGTACTACCATTATTTACATGTACAACAATCTATGGTACAATTTACTGATATTTATGAACACAAAACAAGATTTAGTCAATGGCAGTTATGTCATCGTGTTCTGGAACATCATCATAAGAATCCAAACTCTTAATTTCCTGGGTTGTTGTAGATTTTTTGGGCTATATGACCATGTTCTAGAAGCATTCTCTCCTGATGTTTCACGTTCATCTGTGGCAGGCTTCCTTAGAGGTTGTGTGGCCTGTTGGAAACTGGGAAAATTGGATGTATATATCATCATCATCATCATCATTTTTAATTACTTATTAATCGCCCTCCATCTGAGATGCTCCGGGCAATTTACATAGCAGAAATTATACAGGATAAAACACATACATACAAATATTAAAATTAACATGGGTCAAATGCTCTAGTAAAAAGCCAGGTCTTAAGTGCTAGGATAAAATGCCCTAAGTCACACATGGCTCTCAAATAGGGAGGCAAGGAATTCCATAAGGCAGGGGCAGAAATAGAGAAGGCCCTGCGTCTGGAATGTCCACGGTGGGAGAAAGAACTCTTGTTTGATGGAGGTAGGAGTGGATGTTTCAATTGACTACCTTGATTAGCATTTGATGGTCTGACAGTTTTTAGGTGTGGCTTGTTACTGCCTGGGAGAATCCTTTGTTGAGAGGTGGTTAGCTGTCCCTTAGTATTTCTTGTCTGGAGTACCCCTGTGTTTGAGTGTTGTTCTTTATTTGCTGTTATAATTTTAGAGGTTTTTTTAATAGTGGTAGCCAGTAGGCATGGTTAGGTACTGTTGAAGTCTTCATAATTCGGAATAAAGTCAGAAAAAATTACCTTTTTGAAGCGATTTCTAAGTTTTTAAGAAAACCGGAAGTCCCTTTGCCCTTCCGAATCTTCTCTTGCCACTTTTCTTCCGACTCAGGAAGTGAGTCGGAAGTGACTCAGCATTTGGAGGCAAGCAGCTTGCATGCTGGGATGCTTGCCTCCCAGCCAATGAAGGGAGAAGTTTTGGGGAGGGGAGGGGCGAGCTTTCGGCATGGCAGCCATCGTGCTATATAAAGGGCAGCATATGGCTAAGAGGCTCATTGTGAGCCCAGGAAGGGAAGGGGAAAGAGAAGGGGAAGGGAGGTTGGAAGAAGAGTCGTTGGAAGAGCAGGGCAAGTGGAGAAGGGCTGGGTGCAGGGCTGTTGCCTGCCTGCCTACCTGCCTTTTAGCAACTTGTGTGTTGTTGCTGTTTGGGGGGGGGGGGGGAGAAGAGCAGGGCAGCATAAAACTAAGGCTGGGAGAAGGGATGTTGCGCAATCACATCCGCCATTAATGAAGCGATTCGGAAATTTTGGAAATTTCTGAATTTTTTTTCAGAAAAATTCGAAATTCCTTTCTAAATAGAACCACCAGCACCTACATCCAAAACAAGTTTTGAACCATTTTTTTAATCAACCAAGCCTAGTAGCCAGCTTTTGTTCATTTTCATGGTTTCTTCCTTTCTGTTGAAATTGTCTACATGCTTGTGGATTTCAGTGGCTTCTCTGTGTCATCTGACATGGTGGTTGTGAGAGTGGCCCAGCATTTCTGTGTTCTCCAGTAATATGCTGTGTCCAGGTTGGTTCATCAGGTGCTCTGAATTTCCTGTTGAATGTCTTGTGACTGCATTTCTTTCAGAACCATTGTCCCAAATCTCTCATGTCCAAAGAGCTTGGGTTTGTAGGGTTTCTCGTTCTTAGGATATACACATTTGGAGAACAGGGCACTCGAAAAATCCTTTTAAGATTAAAACTGTTGTGCCAGATTTTTGAAGGTGTTTTTCCCCCTCGCTAGAACTGCGTTAGCAGAACAATCACCTCTCAGCATGGAGAGGTAGTGTAATTGGTCTATATAGTGGCAATACAAAAAGCAAAGCGTGCTTCAGTGAAAGCTAATATAGCTCTACTTAATAATTTCCTTCAAAAGTCTGGATTTAAATGCATATTCTACCCAGCTTGAGGCAAACAATTTGTTCCTGTGCGTTCCAGTGGAACTTACCAGGGGGTCAAGCAATCTATTTGAGTTTGGGAAGTTTTTCAAAGTGTGTTGGAGTTAATAATATTTTCCCTTTTATCATTTTCACCAATAATTCCAAGTGGAGAGGGTCATCATGTTGCCCCCCCCCCTCCATTTTTCCCTCCATCCATATGTACGATGAGCAAATAGTAAACTGAGGCATATAACCTACAACTGGGGTAATATTGTAGTTTTTAGAGCTTCTATTAGTACAGAAGGAAGCATGCTCAGAAACAAAGACTTTAAAAAGCTCCTGCTGTTGTTTTTGCTCCTGTTTTATTCCAAATTTAACCACAGCACAAACTGAATACAATAGATTGGCTAGATCTACACTGCCAAATAATGCAGTTTGAACTGCATTATATGGTCAGTGTGGATCCAGATAATGCAGTTTGAACTGTATTGAACTGCATTATGTGAGTCTACACTTGACCATATAATGCTGTTCAAACGGTATTACAGTAGAGTCTCGCTTATCCGACCTTCGCTTATCCGACCATCTTATCCGACACTCTTATCCAACACCGCCCCCATTTCCTCTATTATTTCCTCTTAAATTAAAGGAGCACTCTCCAACCCTCTCTCCATTCCCAATACAGTAGAGGCTCATTTATCCGACTTTCGCTTATCCGACATTCCTTTTAATCCGACACTCTTATCCGACACCCCCTTTTCCTCCAGCATTTCCCCTTCAATTAAAGGAGTGCTTCCCAACTCTTTCTCCATTCCCAATACAGTAGAGTCTCGCTTATCCGAACTTCACTTGTCCGACATTTCGTCTTATCTGACGCTCTTATTCGATGCCCCCCTTTTCCTCCAGCATTTCCCCATTCAATTAAAGGAGCACACCCCTGCCCAACTCTCTCTCCATTCCCAATAAATGGAAAAGGCTAAAGGAGGAGGAGGAGGAGAAGGGATGAAAGGGAGAAAAGAGGCAGGACCAGAAGCGGAAGCGTCCTCCCTCCTTCCCTCTGCGATTTCCACACTCCTCTTCCGCATCCCCGCACTTCCTGCTGGGCCACTCTAGTCCTGAGGCATTGCCTTTGAGTCCCTGTTGTTAAGTATTCTAGGTATCTAGCACCACGTCAGATGGGAGACTCCATATTATCCAACATTTTCATTTATCCGACGTTCTGCCGGCTCGTTTATGTCGGATAAACAAGACTCTACTGTATTTGGCAGTGTAGATCTAGAAAACGGAGATTCCAGTTGGGAACCATGGGTGCATCTGCATTTGTATAATTAATTCAGTTTGACATCAATTTCCACTTCATCATATTTACTACATTCCACTGAGATCTACACTTTAAATGTGGTAACCCACTGTGTTCATTGCATTAGGTTGGGTTCAAGTGTTGGGTAGAGCATTCTTTCCATGTCTAAAGTGTTGAGAACAGCTATCTTTTCATATGTTTCGAGAGCTGGGTGGGAAGTGGATTTTTGTGGAATGATCCAGATGTAGATGGGCAAAATGGTGAATTCTGTAATGTGAAGGCATGTGTTGTTCTCAGTTTTAAAATGATATGTTTATCCAATTTGTGGAAATGATCCTTTGAGAAAAAGAGGATAGGGGTGGTCTCTGGTTGCTCCTTTAACGGGTCCCCCCCCCAGTCCAAACCCATTCTGTCTTCTTGACCACGGGTGGACCAAAGATGATGGGATTTGCAGTACTTCCACCTGCTTTGGATCTGACTTCAACAGAACACTGCGACTCCTACGAATGACCAACCTGGACCAACCTGGCACAGAGAAGCCCCCGACCAACTGAATGTGCTGCCGGAGTTTGGGGGAAATTGATCTGGATTTTTGAGAGTTGTAGTTCACCCACATCCAGAGAAACTGACCCCCACTGGCAATGGACCGGGACCAAACTAGGCATGGAGAAGCCCCATGACCAACTGAACATTCTGCAAGTATTGACCTTGATTTTGGGGAGTTGTAGTTTACCTGCATCCAGAGAGACTGTGACCCCCACCAACAATGGTCCAGGACCAGACTTGGCACAGAGAAGCCCTGTGACAACTGAACATACTGTGGGGTTTGGGGGGAAATTGGCCTAGATCCAGAGAAACTGACCCCCACTGGCAATGGACCGGGACCAAACTAGGCACAGAGAGGCCCCATGACCAACTGAAAATATTGCAGGGGTTTTTTGGGGGGGGGGGTTGACCTTGATTTTGGGGAGTTGTAGTTCACCTGCATCCAGAGAAACTGACCCCCACTGGCAATGGACTGGGACCAAACTAGGCACGGAGAAGCCCAGTGACCAACTGAACATATTGTGCTGAGCTAAAATGGAAAGATGCTTCAGGTGAAAAGGAAGCGCTTCTTCCATCCAAGGAGAACCTAGACTTCTCTGTGGGTCATCTCATAATATATAATCACTATTGTATCAAAATCCATAATTGTGGCCCCTAAACCTGTCCTGACGAATACATGAGTACATGTTGCATCTCGAAAGCTCTTTGGCACTTTACTCTCATGGTGGCTCCTTTAAGAAACATTGCCTCCTGCTCTGCAAACAACCCGGAATTTCGTTAGCATGGTGACACTGAGAGAGATAAATAGATGTGACAGTTATGAATGATGTACTGTCATGCACTTCTGAATTCGGGCTCATATAAATTGACACCCCTGTCAAACCGCCACCCCGGAGAAGGGAGGCCTCTAATGAACCTTCTAATGTGGTAAATGGGAGTCTTAATTCTTCATTAACTGGAAAAGGGAGATTTGGCCATGTAATTTCTCCACGCTGCCTGTTTTAAAGATTCCAATAACCCAGCGTTTACAGTCGAATGGGCAAAGATTACTTTTTCCTTCTCCCTTTCTCTTCTTTCCGCCCTTCCTGGACCCTTAACACACTCACATTGCACATTCGAAGGAGGCATTGCTTAACCATAGGCTTATTACCTTAGTTATCTTTAATGACTTTGAAATGTATTGGCCTCATTATGGAGCAGTGCAGTTATCAATTCCTCTAATTAGGTGATGTGGTCCCATAAGAAATTCAACATTAAAATGCAAGAAAAGAAAAAGGCAAAAAAGGGTTGGAGGCATCTGTTGCTAGCGTTGGGAGTGTCAGGCAAAGTTTAAAGCTACAGCATAGACTCCAAAACTTAGCCTTTTGTGGAATCAGTTGTCTTTACTCTTTGCTCATACTCCTCCATTTTTTCTGGGAGTGCATCTACATTTAGAATTAATGGGTCAGGCTTAATGCTGCAATTCAGAAAAATCCTGCCGATCGGAAGGTTGACAGTTCAAGCTTGGGTTGGGGTGAGCATCCGCCGTCGGCCTCAGCTCACCTGCCCACCTATCAGGTCGAAAGCAGAAATGCGAGAAGATAAAATAGGTACCCTTCAGGACATCGATCAGAGGAAAGCTCCTCAGCATGGAAGATGGAACGACAGCACCCGTCTGTAACCGGAGTTGAGCACATGTGATGAAGTGGAAAGTGATGTCAAATTGCATTAATGCTGCAATGCAGATGCACCCATGGTTCCCAACTGGAATCTCTCTTTTCTAGCTCTACACTGCCAAATCCAGTAAAGTCTCATTTATCTGACACAAACGAGTCCAGTATTAATTAATTAATTAATTAATTAATCCCAACATTTCTACCCCGTCCTTCTCAACCCACGAAGGAGGACTCAGGGCAGCTTACAATGGCAGCAATTCGATGCCGACAACATATAAAATACAATATAACAGCACTATGCATGAGATAAAACATTGAATTAAAATATTATATTATTCGTCATATTGCCAAATCCAGGTCTAATTTCGTGATCGACGACTCAATCCGAGGCCTGTCCTATGTCAAAGTTCAAACATTGTGAGCACTGCCAAGCCTACAGTCTGAATGCTTTGTCCCAAAACCATGTTTTCAGTCTCTTTCTAAAAGAGAGGGATGAAGCCGACCTAATTTTGTTAGGGGGGGGGGCATTCCACAGGCGAGGAACCACCACTGAGAAGGCCCTGTGTCCTGTCCCCACCAAACGCATTTGTGAAGATGGCGGGGCCGGGATGTAGAGGGAGTTACGTTCGGACAGGTAAGCTGAGCCGGAATCATATAGGGCTTTATAGACCAAGACCAGCACTTTGAATTGAGCATGGAAGTGGACCGGCAGCCAATGGAGCTGACATAACAGAGGGAGGGTATGTTCCCTGTATGTCGCTAACTACAGCAGTTTATTTACAAAAAAAATATTTACTGTAGAGTCTCACTTATCTGACATAAACAGGTCGGCAGAACGTCGGATATACGAAAATGTCGGATAATACAAAGTCTTCTTCTGTTACCTGTCCGGCGTAGTGCTAGACATCTAGAATACTACTAACAAGGACTCAAAGAGTTAAGGCAAGGCAAGGCCTTGGGCTAGAGGGGCCCAGCAGGAAGTGCCCAGATGCAGAAGAGGAGCTTGGAAATCACAGAGGAAAGGAGGGAGGAGGCTTTAGCTTCCGGTCCTGCCTCTTTTCTCCATTCCTCTCTCCTCTTCCTCCTTCTTGTCTTGCCTTTTTCATTTTTGGGGAATGGAGAGAGTTGGGGAGCGCTCCTTTAATTGAAGGGGAAATGCTGGCGTCAGATAAGACAATGTTGGATAATTGAGACTCTACTGTACTGCAAATAAATAAATAAATACAATAGAGTCTCGCTTATCTGAGCTTCGCTTATCTGACATTCCGTTAGAAAACTTCTTGATTTCAGACGAAGAGAGGATGGGCCAGATATGTCAATGCTTCGGTCCTTTCATTACTGGCTGCTACATCCTGGTGGATATCAGGTGGTGCAATACTGGCTAAACAGTATAATTTCTCCAGTGGTATAGGGCATAGACATCCTGTGATAATGCGACATGTCTCATTAAGAGCCACATCCGCTGTTTTAGCATGGTGAGATGTGTTCCACACTGGGCATGCATACTCAGCAGCAGAGAAGTGAAGCACAAGGGCAGATGTCTTCACTGTGTCTGGTTGTGATCCCCAGGTTATGCCACTCAGCTTTCGTATGATATTATTTCTAGCACCCACTTTTTGCTTGACATTCAAGCAGTGCTCTTATAAGTCAGAGCATGGTCCAGGGTAACTTCCAGGTATTTTGGTGTTCTGCAATGCTCCAGTGGGATTCCTTCTCAGGTAATTGTTAGAACTTGAGATACTTGCCTGTTCTTAAGAAGAACATTTCTTCATTTTATGATAAGCTGAATGGACTTACTAATTACAGAACTTGGCGAAACAATGGCCACCAGGCTGGCTTCTTTTCTAGTACATTTTATTGTATTAACTTAATGTTTTAATTATTTATAATTACGGTTTGTTGTGTATTTTATTGTGTTTAATTGTAAGCATCAAATATGTGCCGGCTGGAAGCCACCCTGAGTCCCCCCAGGGGATTAAGAAGGGCGGGGTAAAAATACCTGAAATAATAAATAAATAAATTTAGATGGATTAGGAATCAGCTGGTTTTCCCATTAATAGGCAGTAAGAGCACCTAAAGCTTCAGAGAGTTTTTGTTCAATCATCTCAAAGCTCCCTGCTTGAGTGGTGATGGCATTATCGTCAGCATAGATGAAACTCTCTTTCCCTTCTGGCAGTGGCTGATCATTGTATCTGGTTGTCAATAAGGTTATGGTGCAGTCATTTCCAATAGGTTATGGAATTTCCAATCTCTCTTGCATCTGTCAATAAATAAAATTTTGCCTGTATAGATACCGCTCAACGTTTTGTGGGAGATTTTTGAAAAAAAGTGGCTTGCTGTGCTTTGAATGGAATTATAATGGCAGCCGCCGGAGTAAAATGCCTCCTGAAGCCGGTGGCCGTGCTTTCATGTCTGCTCCTGTTCCTTGAACAAAGTTGCCTGATCTTTCATCAAAGAAACAGATCTCTCTTCTCGCCGTCTTAAAAAACAGCAATTATGTGCAAATGGCACCTGATTTATTTGAGCCTGAGCCACCGGCCAGTTGTGAGTCACTGCAATTTATTGCCAACCGTCACTTTTACATGATAGGTTTGTAACAAATATCTGCCGCATATTGTTAAATTAATCTTCCATTTAAAATTAATGGAGTTAGACTCCCCAGGTTCAATGTAATTTCATGTTCGCGGGTAGGGAGCGATGTGCGGCGCATACGGAATGAGCGGAGGCCAAACGGCCTAATCTTTCATCACCTTGAACCGGGTGACGAGGACGATTCCCGGCAACGGCTAATGAGATTGAGCTCGCGAGTCTCCCGAGGACGCCGGCTCAAAGCAGAATTGCTGCTTGGCTCCAGCAGCCTCCATCTTATTTTAATAATTCCTCAGATATGACAACCCTGATGTTGTGTATGAAAGAGCAAGGCTTTGGATAAAAGGCAGAGGAGAGGGGGTGTGTGGGGGGAGAGAGAGATGAAATGAATTTTACATCATTACTTCAAAACCGTAACTGGCAAAAAGTTACGCTTCAAAATGTAGTAAGCATTTTAACTGTGAAATACGGCGACAATAAGCAGGAGTCATGCTTCCGGTCCTTATTAGGATGCGCCTTTGCCTCGGGCTTTATTTGGCCTGTCATGTTTACCTCTCTTCCCATCAATTGATTTCATGTTTCCGTTTGGAGGGAGGGAGGGAAAAGAGAGCAAAAACTCCAAATAGAGCGGATGAAAAAGGATGGTCTGGATAGGACACAAAAACATTGAGGTGGGGATCCAATAAGACGAGAGTGCCAGACTTTGAGAACATCCTCATCCACAGTAAGCAAGCTCTGGCTACATTCGGTGCTGGTCACATAAGACCTCAGGAAAGAATCACCACATATGCATTTGATCAGTGATTCTCAACCTTCCTAATGCCACGACCCCTTAATAGGGTTCTTCATGTTGTCGTGACCCCCAACCATAATTTTATTTTCATTGCTACTTCATAACTTTTCCCACCGTTATGAGTCGCCATGTAAATATGCAAGGTGTATTTTCATTCACTCAACCAAATTGGGCACCAATACCCAATACGCCCAAATCTGAATCCCCTCCAGGGATTGATTTTGCCATTTGAGAGTTGTAGTTTTATTTATTTCCTATATTTATACTCCACCCTTCTCACCCCCGAGGGGGGACTCAGGGCTGCCTCACAAATATCATACGGTGTCATCATAATAAAACAATCAATAATACATTAAAATATTAAAAATATTAAAACAATAATTAAAACAATTGAATAACACACACCTATTAAAATCAGAGTTGCTGGGATTTATAGTTCAAAGAGTATTCTGAACTCCACCAACAATGGAATTGAACCAAACTTGGCACATAGAACTCCCACAACCAACATAAAATACTGGAAGGGTTTGGTGGGCATTGACTTTGAATTTTGGAGTTGTAGTTCACCTACATCCAGAGAGCACTGTGGACTCAAACAATGATGAATGTGGACCAAACTTGGCACAAATATTCAATATGCCCAAATGTGAACACTGGTGGAGTTTGGGGAAAACAGACCTTGACATTTGGGAATTGTAGTTGTTGGGATTTATAGTTCACCAAAAGATAAAGAGCATTCTAAACTCCACTAACTATGGAATTGAACCAAACTTGGCACACAGAACTCCCAGGACCAACAGAAAATACTGGAAGGTTTGATGGGCATTGGCTTTGAGTTTTGGAGTTGTAGTTCACCTACATCCAGAGAGCACTGTGGACTCAAACAATGATGGATCGGGACCAAACTTGGCACAAAAGCTCAATGTGCCCAATTGTGAACATTGCTGGAGTTTGGGGAAAATAGACCTTGAATTTTAGTTGCTGGGATTTATAGTTAAGCCGTCACAAAGAGTTGGAAGCAACTGAATGAATAAACAACAACAAAGAGCACTCTGAACCCAGCCTGCAATGGATCTGCACCAAACTTGGCGTGCTACCTACATGGCCAACACTGAATACTGGTGGGGTTGGAGGGGCTGTTTTAGAATTTTGGGAGTTGTAGTTCACCAACACCAAAAAGGAAGAATAACTCTTTGATGTGTAAACCTAACCTGTCTTGACCAGTGCTCTGAGTAGATTGGACTGAAAGCAGTGCTGAGCGATGGCTAAGCAAAAAGTGACTGTTTGTTCTCTGTCCTTAGCCTTCCTGCTCACTTTCATGGCTCATCCAAACTTCATGGCTCATCTGGGAGAGACCATCAGCCTAATATTTCAGTTCCAACTCAACAGTCCAAGTTTGTGATTAGGAGAAGACTTGAATTTCCCTAGGGGCAGGGGCCCTGATTTAAGTGGGATGTGAAAACTCTTCCATCTTATTGAGTTCCTTGAATTCCCACCTCCATTTTCATTCGATGCCTGTTTCCCCTCCTTAGCTGAAATTTGCTCAATTTCTAAAATACTTTCCAATGTGTTTTCTTCAATTTATATAATTTTCCTCATTCATGTTTCCATGTAGCTCTCCAAACATACACATTTGAGTTAGCTGTGCTTTATTTTTTCAAAAGATCAGAAAACCTTGTGAATGCTAGGAAAATAACTTGTATATTTACTCACAACTGATCAAGGGAGGCACAAAGATTCTGCTTTTATTGAGTCTGTGAAGTCCAACAATTTTTCTATATGTCTGTGATACATATAACCCATGGAACTGATGTTAAACAAAGGAAAGGCCCAAGTTTTCTTTCAAACTAGCTTGAGTACGCAGCGTTTTTTTAATTGTACAGAATGCATAAGGTTGTGGGTTAACTACAGCTCCCATCATGCCAGGTTAACCCCAAGAAACTCCATCAGTACTTAAAGTTTGTTATGCTGGGCAAGTTTGCTCTAGATGCCTCATTGGTGGTAGGGTAAACTACAACTCCCAGAAAGGAAGGTAGCTCTCTGGCTGCAGGGTAAACTACAATTCTCACTATGGTGAGCTAGTCCCCTCAAACCCCTCCAGTAGGTTGAGTTAGTCATGGGAGGTGGGAGAGTTCTGTGTGCCAAGTTTGGTCTAGGTCCATCATTGGTGGAGGTCACAGTTTCTCTGATTATCAGTGAACTACACCTCCCAGAAAGGAAGGTCAGTTCCCTCCACACACCCCCCCCCCCCCCAGTAATCAAATATCAGTATATTAGGTACGTTTACCAAGTTTGGTCCAGATCCATTGGCGTTTGGGTTCACAGTTCTCTGTGAATGTAGGTTAACTACAACTCCCTGAAATGAAGGTGAATTATCCACAAAGACCTTCAGTATTCTTTTTACTGGTCACGGAAAATTTGTGTTCCAAGTTTGGTCTAATTTCATTTTTGGTAGAGTTCAGAGTGCTCATTGATTGCAGTTGAACTAAAAATCCCAGTACCTATGGCTCCAAAATATCTAGACCAATTTCCCTCAAAACTCACCAGTATTCAAATGTGGGCATATTTGTATGCATGCCAAGTTTAGTCCAGATCTATCATTGTTTAGGTTCATAGTGCGGCCTGGATGCAAGTGAACTACAACTCCTATAAATCCCTCCAAAGACTTCCAGTATGTTTCGTTGGTCATGGGGGTTCTGTGTGCCAAGTTAGTTCCAAGTTCATTGTTGGTGGAGTTCAGAGTGTTTTAGATTGCAGATGAACTATAAATCCCAGTACCTTCAGCTCCTATAATTAGTCATGGGGCAAGACCAAGGGCAAGATGGATGGATGCTATCCTTGAAGTGACTGGCTTGACCTTGAAGGAGCTGGGGGTGGTGACGGCCGACAGGGCGCTCTGCCGTGGGCTGGTCCATAAGGTCACGAAGAGTCGGAAACGACTGATTGAATAAGCAACAACAAACAACTCCTATAAATCATGGTGAATTCCCCCCAAATCCCCCCAGTATGTTCAGTTACTGATCAGCCATAGAAAAGTATAGGAAAGGGTTAAGGGAGAGGCAGTGGGGAGAGTCATGCAAATTCCACACCAATGGGGAGAGTAAGAAACATTAGGATGTCTGTGGTGGAGCAAAAACAGAAGATCTAGGATGAAATTGTCCCTGTATGAAAGCCTTCACTTGGGTGGTGGGCAGTGTGATGTTGATGGAGGACACTGGCAGGGCTCTTGGACATGTTTGCTATAACATGCTGTGTCATTGGCAGGAGGGCCATTGGTGTCTCCTGAGTATTTATTTATTTATTTCCGACATTTATATGCCGCCCTTCTCACCCCGAAGTGGACTCAGAGCGGCTTACAAGTAATATGTAAATACAATATATTATATTATTACCATAGCGCAATATTAGTATTTTATATTACTATATTGTACTATACAATTACAGTGTAATATTATTAGTAATATTACATGTAATATAAAATATATAAATATAATATCGTATTATTATTCCTAGTACTATATTGCATTGTTGTTGTTCATTCGTTCAGTCATTTCCGACTCTTCGTGACTTCATGGACCAGTCCACGCCAGAGCTCCCTGTCGGCCACCACCACCCCCAGCTCCTTCATGGTCAATCCAGTCACTTCAAGGATACCATCCATCCATCTTGCCCTTGGTCGGCCCCTCTTCCATTTTCCTTCCATTTTTCCCAGCATCATTGTCTTCTCTAAGCTTTCCTTTCTTCTCATGATGTGGCCAAAGTACTTCATCTTGGCCTCTATATTGCATTACATTATAATATTATCAATATTATATGTATATACAATATATTATATTATATTATATTATATTATATTATATTATATTATTATATTATTAGCTATAAGCTGCAATGTCACTGGAAGGAGGGCCATTGGTGTCTCCTGAGTAGTGGGAGTTATTGCTTTTTGTGGAAGTGGGAGGCTGTCTGTGTAAGTGAACACCCCAGCCTCCCACCTCCCAGCCACACACACACACACAACTACATCCTTCAATATTCTTGTATGTAGTTGATTTGGCTCTGGGGACTTGCTTCCCTATCTGGGGAAGTCCTTCCTCTCTCTCTCTCTCTCTATGCTTGTGGTATCAAGAAAAGGCAATGTGTTGGGATGGAGAAGAGCTGCACGAAAGCAGAATGGGCAAAAGAGGGGGAATTCTTTTCCTTTCTATACTGATTGGCAATAAAATTGACTGATGGTCGACCATAGCCCAGTCCTTTGTTCAATTCGGCTCTGATTACAGAGCCTATTAGTTGGAGTTACAGCCTATTTAAGAGCAGTGCTTACCAGTAATAGGGCCAAATGATTTTGGAAAGTTCAGATTTACTGGGCTCCCTGCAGGAATGAATGCGCGGCGTGGAACATATTGCTATCGAGCCAGAGCAAAGCCGCCTCGGCGGGGTCCCAGGGAGTTGTGTGTGCTTCGTGAGAACCACACAGTGAGCAGAATGAGAGATCTGATAGATTTCAGGCTCAAGGGCAGGCTACAACTTCAGAGTTCATCACACCAGTGGCATCGGGCTAAAATGAGGGTCACACCAGCGGGGACAGCATTTGTGTATAAGACGAGAAACTCAGTGTGCTTAAAGTCGACTACCTTTCTGTACAAGCAGCCATTGCAATCTGTTGTGTTGCTGGTTTTCTCTGACTGCATCTAGGTCTGGGATGTGGCGGTTTTTTGTCATGTGTTTTCCTGTCAATCTGTAAACAATCATATGTGGGATGGGAATTCTTGTATCAGCAAATCACACAGAATCGCAAAGACTTCATTCAAAAATAGAACAGTTTCACTCTGTCCCTACCGATGTCCTAAACATTTAGTGTAAGCCAGCGTTTCTCAACCTGGGGGTTGGGACCCCTGGGAAGGTTGTGAGGGGGTGTCAGAGGGGTCACCAAAGACCATCAGAAAACATTCTCCCACCTCCCACCAAGAATTTGGTGGAATCCCCCAAAAGCCCTCCTCCACTGTGATTGGCTGGCCTCTCAGACAATGGGAGGGCTGTTTTTGAGACTCCAAGTGGGAAAGGGAGAGCAGGCGTGCTCGGCGCATGGTAGCGTGATGTACATGTGCAGGTGAGGGAGAGTGTGTGAGGTTGGAGGGAGGCTCATGCCAGATAGTCCCTTCAAAACATGGAGTTCAGAATGCTCTTTGATTGTAGGTGAACTATAAATCCAAGCAACCACAACTCCCAAATGGCAAGTTCTATTTTCCCAGAACTCCACCAGTGTTCACATTTGGGCATGTTAAATATTTGTGCCAAGTTTGGTCCAGAGCTATCATTGTTTGAGTCACAGTACTGTCTGGATGTAGGTGAACTACAACTCCAAAACTCGAGGCTACCAAACCCTTCTAGTATTTTCTGTTAGTCATGGGAGTCGTGTGCCAAATTTATGTGCGAAGTTTGGTTCAATTCCATCATTGGTGGAGTTCAGAATGTTCTTTGATTGTAGGTGAACTATAAATTCCAGCAACTACAACTCCCAAATGACAAAATCAATCCCCGCAACCCCACCAGTATTCAAATCTGGGCATATCAGGTATTTGTGCCAAATTTGGTCCAGAGAATGAAAATACATCCTGCATATCAGATATTTACACTACGATTCACAACAGTAGCAAAATAACAGTTATGGAGTAACAACAAGAACCATCATTTCCGAGACCTGAATTTCCCAGACTTGAGGGCCCATCACTTTGTGCTAAAGGAAAGCCCACAATCCTCTCTAAATCATCAGTTAAACCAGTGTTTCTCAACCTTCTTAATGCCACGACCCCTTAATATAGTTCCATATGTTGTGATGGTCCCCAACCATAACATTATTTTTGTTGCTACTTCATAACTGTCATTTTGCTACTATTATGAATCGTCATGTAAATATCTGATATGCAGGATGTATTTTTTTGTGAAAAAAACTGGCTCGGAAAGTGCAGGGCCTCAAGGTCAATCAGAGGAGCCAGAGGGAGCAATAACAGATAAGGAAATGAGAGAAGAGCTGAGTGATAAGGAGGGTTCTGTTATGAAGTAGCAACAAAAATAATTTTATGTTTGGGGGTCATCACAACATGAACTGTATTAAGGGGTCATAGCATTAGGAAGGCTGAGAAACACTGAGTTAGAAGGTGTCCCGAGAATGGTCACAAAAATAGTCAAAGGTTTAGAAGCTGAGCTCTATGAGAACAGCTTACGACGCTGGGTATGTTTAGCTTGCAGACAAGAAGACTGGGAGAGGACATGGTCCATTTAGCTTGGTTGTCCTTGCAGCTCTCGCTTACAAGTAACAGAATTGTTGTCCTAAGTCTCCAAGAGATTAATGCATTTACGGCCCCCTATAAGAGGCTGTTAACTGTCCCTGACAGAGACGTAAAGGATGTATTAATTTAGATCTGAGGTTCTATTAAATTACTCAGCAAGAAGCTGCATGGCTCTCCTTGTCTGGGACGGAAATTAATGCAGGTTATTAGAGCCTTGTATTTACGTGAAGGAACTAAAAGCTTTGCGAAATGATGGTGGGTGGGAAGGATTCGAAGGGGGGAGTGTTGGAGCCACCCCGTTACCTTGACAAATCCGCAGTGCTTCCTACTATGATGCCATAGAAAAAGGCACACTCTCCCGCAGTCTCTCCTCCCTCCCAGTTCCTCTTTCCTAATCAGATTAGTAACAAATAAAATTAAACCATTAAGGCAATTAAGTAATTCTTAGTTAACATATGATCAGTCACTTGCATGCAAATGTTCTCACTGCCTTTCTGTTTAAAGAGCTGATCAAAAGCAATTCCAAGTTTCCCGGGAGTTCTTTGTTTCCTTGCAAACTCAACAGTTGCAATCGGTCTTCCTTGGAAAGGATTTGCTTAAACCAGTGTTTCTCAACCTTCCTAATGCCGTGACCCCTTAATACAGTTCCTCATGTTGTGGTGACCCCCAACCATAACATTGTTTTTATTGCTACTTCAGAAGTGTAATTTTGCTACTGTTATGAATTGTAATATTAATATCTGATATGCAGGATGTATTTTCATTCACTGAACCAAATTTGGCACATATACCCAATACTGCCAAATTTGATTACTGGTGTAGTTGATTTTGTCATTTGGGAGTTGTAGTTGCTGGGATTTATAGCTAACTTACAATCAAAGAGCATTTGAAACTCCACCAATGATGGAGTTGAACCAAACTAGGCGCACAGAAACTCCCATGACCAACAGAAAATACTGGAAGGGTTTGGCATTGACCTTGAGTTTGGGAGTTGTAGTTCATCTACATCCAGAGAGAACTGGGGACTCAAACAATGATGGAGCTGGACCAAACTTGGCATGAATACTCAATATGTGCAAATGTGAACATTGGTTGTTTCGAGAAAATAGACCTTGACATTGGGGAGTTGTAGTTGTTGGGAGTTGTAGTTGCTGGGATTGTATACCACCCTGAGTCGCTTGAGAGCTGAGAAGGGCAGTATACAAATATAGTAAATAAATAAATAAATTTATTTACCTACAACAAAAGAGCATTCTGAACCCCACCAATGATAGAATTGGGCCCAATTGCCCACAGGGAACCCTCAGGCCTTGAAGGGACTCACTGGCAAAAGCCTCTCTCCAGCCTTGCATGCTCTCCCTCACTCACAGATGCACACCACGCTGCCATGCGCCAAGCATGCCTGCTCTCCCTTCCCTGTTTGGAGTCCCAGAAACACCCCTCCCCTTGGCTGAGAGGTCTACCAATCACAGTGGAGGAGGGCTGTTGGTGAGAGGATTCTCCGTCTGTTCCCAAAAAGGAAGAGAAGGATAGGTGGAGAGATCTTCAGACTTTTCTGCTAAAGGGGTTCCTAAGACCATCAGAAACACAGTAGTCTCGTTTGTCCGACATAAATGGGTTGGCAGAATGTCAGATAAACAAAAATGTCCGATAATACGGAATCTCCTACTGTTACCTGTCCAATGTGGCGCTAGACACCTAGAATACTAATAACAGGGACTCAAAGGGTTAAGACAAGGCAATGCCTCAGGGGTAGAGTGGTCCAGCAGGAAGTGTCCAGATGTGGAAGAAGAGCGTGAAAATCTCAGAGGGAGGACATTTCCGTTTCTGTTCCTGCCTCTTTTTCTCCTTTCCTCCCTCTTCCTCCCCCTTCTTGTCTTGCCCCTTTCACTTATTGGGAATGGAGGCAGAGTTGGGGAGTGCTCCTTTAATTGAAGGGAAAATGCTGGAGGAAAAGGGCAGTGTCGGATAAGAGTGTTGGATAAGACGGAACGTCGGATAAAACGGAATGTTGGATAGGCGAAGGTCGGATAATCGAGACTCTACTATATAGGTTTTCTGGTGCTCTTTGGTGACCCCTCTGAAGCCACCTTGCACCCCCCCCCTCCAGAGGTCCCGACCCCCAGGTTGAGAAACACTGTGTTAAACTCAAATAACTGTTGTTGTTGTTAGCTGAATTAACTTGTGTATATTGCCTTGAGGTTATGCTGTAGTAGAATGGTGCAATAAAATGTATTCATTTCAGTATGAGTCTGTCTGCACACTGCTTGAAATATAAATGCCACAAACATCCCTTCTTTCAAAAAATACTGGTTGCAGTAAATATTATTTGGGAAAATTAAATATACGGTTTTACATCGCGGCTTTAAAAGCTCCCTGTGAAAAAAGGCATTTATAGTTTTGATCGTTGCCATTTCCTTCCCATTTGTTTGCAAAGTCACTGAGCTACTGCAGGGGAAAAGAGAGAGAAAGGAAGGAAGGAAGGCAAGGGAAAAAAGAAAAGAGAATGGCAATTATAATTTATTATGCAGTAATTGTTACGTAAATGTTTTTGAATAAGCAAAGATCACATCTGTTTAGGAGTGGGTTCTGTACGGAGAGAATTCCCTTTGAAATGGAAGCGGCATTCTCAAATTCTCTAACTGTACACATAAAACAACATATTTATTTCCCCACTGAGTCCATTACATTCCCAAGTCAAACGGCATCTTATTTTCCCTTCCCATGTTAAAGCCTTTGATTTAATGGAGGTTTTAACTACTAGTTCTTCAGGGAATTTTCAGTAGGCTCTGCACAGATTAGGTTATTGGAAAGTATAGTTATTTGCTTGTAAAGTGGCAGTTCCGTGTCAAAATTGATTTTCTCTGGTGCTGCAACCGTAAGACAGATAAGCCTCTGCTTTGCATCCAAAATAATACGCTCTCCCTCTGCCTGGATAACCCCCGTCCCAGTTTCCTTCTTCGTGTGCTTCATTTACGAAGATGTTTGTAACAGCATCATGGCAGCCTTGCAAAATAACAATGCAGTGGCTGAGATCTCCCTGGGCTTCCTTGACCCTGCCACTCCCAAGTCCTCCAAGGGACACAGGAGGGGGTTCAATTTTTTGTCTTACTTTGTAGTCCTGTGAAATGTTTCCAGAGGACAGTCCTCTCCTGAAAGCTGTCCTTTGCTTGAAAGGCCCTCCAATCCTGAGATAATTTCAAGATGGAAGTTGATGGAGTCATTTGATGAACCATTGAATGAGTTCGATGGAAGCATTTCACGAACCTTTGATAGAAGTTGATTGAAACATTTCATGGAACTTTGAGTGACTTTGATGGAAGCATTTCATGAAGCTTTGATAGAAGTTGATGGAAGCATTTCATGGACCTTTGAATGACTTTGATGGAAGCATTTGATAGACCTTTGATGGAAGTTGATGGAAGCATTTGACTGACTTCGATGGAAGTATTTGATGGACCTTTGACTGACTTTGATGGAAGCATTTGATGGACCTTTGATTGACTTTGATTGAAGCTTTTCATGGACCTTTGGTGGAATTTGATGGAACCATTTGATGGAATTTTAATGGAACCATTTGATAGGCCTCTGATGGAAGTTGATCATGAAAGAACAGCTGGTGGACAGCAGGTATACAAGCCACTTTGTCCCAGTTGCCTCGGCACTATAAGAGGGTTTTGCAAGACCAGTTGCTCTCATTGCTGCATGGTTTCAAGGCTATGATGTAGTAATGGTGAGGCCACAGACAATATTTTAGTTCTTGGGATCACAGCTTGGGAACCAGTGGTTTAGAGAAATGTGGTCTGAGTTATCACAAATATTCACAAATATTAAGCTCCAACAGAATGTGTTTCAAATGCTGGTCCTTGTGAGCAGGTGCCAAAAAATATGGGGCCAATGGACTGGTTCAGTACATTGTAGTTTTCTCTGTTGAAGTAGGCTTTAGTGATCCCATGCCTTACAGAATTCATGACATACTTTAGATCAGTGTTACCAACCTTTTTTTGACTAGGGACCACTTTGACCAGGGACCACTTGACCAGGAACCACTTTGACCAGGGACCACTTTGACCAGGCACCACTTTGACCAGGGACCACTTTGACCAGAGACCACCTGACCAGGGACCACTTTTACCAGGGACCACTTTGACCAGAGACCAGCTGACCAGGGACCACTTGACCTGGGACCCCTCTCCAACATTAGTACCCAAACAGTAACAAATCGGTTTGTGGTCAACATTAGATTCAGTTTGGTTATTTGGGGTGCTGAATCAGAAAATTGCATTGGATAGACCACATCAGCTCAAGTTTCTGATAGAGTACATATGTCAACCAGTAGTTGCCATCTGCTTGCCCACAGAAAACCATATTTAATAATCTAGAGCCGTGGCCTACAGGTTGGGAACCACGGCTTTAGATGCTCTTCTAACCATCTTGCATTAAGTGTAAACAGTAGATGTAAGCATGGTCAAGCGGCTGTATATTGGCATTACCATTTGACCCGCCACCTATAGTACGAAGAAGTATAGCATAGTCAGCAGACGGCATGGAAGCATACAATTTAAATCCACACTGGGATAATCTGCCAGACTTTCCAATCAGTCATCGACTGGTAATCTGCAAGGTTTAGACATTTCATCCTATTAAATTTAATACCTGCTTAATCTCAGCTGCTATCAGGCAGAAAGGGGGGAAAAAACCAGTTAAAATCAGCCTTCACACATGAAGCAACTAGATATATTGTTTTAAATGTTATGGGGAAAATATGTGTGTCTTGCTGTTGTGTATTCAGCACCTGAACAACCTCGAAAAGAATTTATTTATTTATTTATTTATTTATTTATTTATTGTATCAGAAACAAACCAAGGGTACAGTTGTAATCTATTTTTTCAAAAACTTACAAAGTTTAAAAACTTGGCATTATACTAAATGTCCTTTGGTATAATGGCCACTTGGAGTGCCTCTGGTATTCCTGTAAGGAGGTCCTCCATTGTGCATATGGCAAGGCTCAGGTTGCATTGTAATGGGTGGTCTGTGGTTTGCTCTTCTCTGCACTCGCATGTCGTGGACTCCACTTTGTGGCCCCATTTCTTAACGTTGGCTCTGCATCTTGTGGTGCCAGAATGTAGTCTGTTCAGTGCCTTCCAAGTCGTCCAATCTTCTGTGTGCCCAGGAGGGAATCTCTCATTCAGTATCCGCCATGGCTTGAAGTTCTGGGTTTTAGCCTGCTAATTTTGGACTCTCACTTGATGAAGTGTTCCTACAAGTATCTCTGTAGATCTTAGAAAAGTATTTCTTGATTTAAGATGTTGGCGTGCTGGCTGGTGTCACTGCCTTTGTCTTTTCATTATTGGCTGCTCCTGACGGATGTCAGTTGGTGCAATACCGGCTAAACAGTATAATTTCTCCAGTGGTGTAGTGTGCAGACATCCTGTGATAATGCAGCCTGTCTCATTAAGAGCCACATCCACTGTTTTAGCATGTGAATGCATGTGTTCCACTCTGGGCACATGTACACAGCAGCTGAGTATCAAAGCGCAAGGGCAGATGCCCTCACTGTATCTGATTGTTATTCCCAGGTTGTGCCAGTCAACTTTTGTATGATATTGTTTCTAGCACCCACTTTTTGCTTGATATTCAAGCAGTGCTTCTTGTAAGTCAGAGCACGGGTCAGAGTGAATCCCAGGTATTTTGGTGTGTTGGAGTGCTCCAGTGGGATTCCTTCCCAGGTAAACCTCAGAACTTGAAATGCTTGTTGGTTCTTAAGGTGAAAAGTGCACATCTGCATTTTTTATGGATTAGGAATCAGCTGGTTTTCCCTGTCATAGGCAGTGAGAGCACCTAAAGCTTCAGAGAGCTTCTGTTCAACCATTTCAAAGCTTCCTGCTTGGGCGGTGATGGCACGATTGTTAGCATAAATGAAACTCTCTGTCCTTCTGGAAGTGGCTGGTCATTTGTGTAAATGTTAAACATTGATGGAGCAAGCACACTCCCCTGAGGCAGGCTATCCTTCTGTTTTCTCCATCTACTTCTCTGACCCTGGAATTCGACAAAAAAGCTCCTGTTTTGTACCAGATTTTCTATGACGCGGGTGAGGTGGTAATCCTTTGTGATATTATAAGTTTTTCTCAGGATAAGGTGATGATTCACAGTGTCATAAGCTGCTGACAGCTCTATGAAGGCAACTCCTGTAATCAGCTGCCTTTCAAAACAGCTGATTACAGTCAAGTTCAAAACGTGTGATGTGCTCGGAAGAGATGGAGAGGATTAATGCAGTTTGTCACGGCTCATTGCTATAAAGTCCTATAAAGTTCCCATTTCTGAAAAATGAATTTATCCTTAAAATGGTCACTGAGAAGTTTCTAGTCCATATGGCCATTGTGGATTGTGTGTGTTTGGGTGTGCTTCACGAAGGGAAGGTGGGTGTAAAACTCCTTTTTATAGCCATTGTGGTTTGTCTGCTCTTGTTAGACTTTGCTCTTGTTAGACTTTGCTCTTGTTAGACTTTACTTTGGCCTCCAAACAGAAGCCTTCCTCACATCCCTTCCCCAGTTTTCTCCTTCTAGCTTCCACTTGTTGTTATTCCAGCAAATTCTGAATTTAGATTTTAAAAAATCCTCAGATCTGTGGTGTAAACTCTAGCTTGATGATCTGTTGTGTTTGAAAAGCAACACAGGGCGCTCTGTGAATTGCAAAATCCCCTTCTTGGCTGGAGCGAGGGCCTATCCGCAAGCACATCATGAACAAATTAAAAAAGACTTTTGATTTCCAAACCACAGCGATCCTTCCCAACCTGGACCTTTCCTGGCCACCCATGTCTCATTTCACAGCTTGGGTCATAAAAATGCCGAACTCAGTTAGTGGTTTTTGACATGTCGGGTCAGATATATCCAGACTGCTCCTGGCAAGGGAGTGGTTTCGCTCGGAGAACACAACTGCCCTGTCATTTTCTCATGGAGCACCACTTTATAAATTGTTTGGCTCCTCTAACGCCATAAAGAATATTTCCATGTATGCAAACATCGGCTTTTTATTATTATTATTATTGCTAAATGATTTCCTGCTAGTTCTGGGCTGTGGGTTTGATTTCAGGAGTGATGTTGCACAGAGGAGTTATCTTTACCCTCCCGTGGCTTCTTTTGATGCATGCTGGCTGAGGATTAATCCACTAAGATCCTCCTGCTTGGCCATCAGGGTTGAAATATGACTGTATCCAGGACTTGTCACTTCCTTCTCCTTAAGGGAAGCTTACTCAGGGCCCCACCAGCCAAAGAAGAACTTTTATTTATGCACTCCTTGCTGCCTGGTGCTCACAGTGATGAAGACTGAGCACATGACACACACACAGCCTTCCTCCACCGCCCTCTCAGATGACTAGCAAGTGATAAATAGTGACTGCTTTCTACTCCATTTCACCAGGCACAGCTTCTTCCTCGAGGTTTCTGACCTTTCGGTTAATGCCTTTTGCAGCACGCATCCCCCCACCGCTGGTCTCTGGAGAGTAGTAATGGACTTGCGTTAATTGCCTGTTGAAGGACAGAAGCAGTTTCTTGCAGGGCGATTGCTGAACCCCTGGTGAATACAGCTGTCCCGGTCACTGAAAAGACAGATCTCCCTGGTGTACACATGGAAACACACCAGGTCAATTCATCTCGCCTGAGCAGCATGCACAGCGATCAATGCTCCAGCTTGAGCCAGTGAGTTCTGCCCCATGATTCCTTTTGCTGGCAAGACAGCTCCGAGGGGGCAATGGTGCGGAGAAGAAATGATTTATTCTGGCCCTCTTGGGGCTATTGTCATTAAGAGCCAAAATGTCCTTGTGGACCCCAAAGATTTATAAAATTTTATTTATTATTTACTAGCTTGGGGACCCGGCAGTCCCGGGTCATTTGCGAAGGCATTGTTTGTCTGTGCTCCAAGTTTAGTCTAAATCCAATGTCAGTTGGGTTCAGTGGGTGCGAGTGAACTACAACTGCCATATGCAAGTCCCATCATCCATGGTCCATCCTCCTCCAAACCGCACCAGGATGTAGAATGGATCATGGAGGCTTTGTGTGCCAAGTTTGGTCTTGATCAGTCATTATTGTGGGTCACTGTCGTCTCTGGAAGTGAGTGAAGGTACTTCAAATCCCATCATCCAGTGTCTGTCGTCACCCAAACTTCACCAGGATGTAGAGTGAATCATGGAGGCTCTGTGTGCCAAGTTTGGTCTAGAGCAGTCATTGGTGAGGGCTGCAGTGGTCTCGGGAAGTGAGTGAAAGTACTGCAAGTTCCATCTTCCATGGTCCATCCTCCTCCAAACCACACCAGGATGTAGAGTGGGTCATGGGGGCTCTGTGTGCCAAATGAGAAGGCCTTGTTTCTCATCCCCACCAGTCACGCTTGTGAGGAGGGTGGGACCGAGAGCAGGGCCTCCCTAGCCAATCTAGAAGCTCTTGTTGGCTCATAAAGGGAGATGCGTTCGGACAGGTAAGTTGGACCAGAACAGTTTAGGGCTTTATAGGCCAAAGCCAGCACTTTGAATTGAGCCTGGGAGCAAATTGGCAGACAGTGGAGCTGACGCAACAGAAGGGTTGTATGCTCCCTGTGAGTCACTCCAGTTAGAAACCTGGCTGCCACCCGGTGGACTACTTGAGGCTTCCAAACAGTCTTCAAAGGCAGTCCCATGCAGAGCACATTGCAGTAGTCTTTACAAGATATAACAAGAGCATGGACCACCATGGCCAAGTTTGGTTTCTCAAAGTACAGGTGCAACTGCTGCACAAGTTTTAATTGTGCAGAAGCTCCCTTGGCCATCTCCAAAACCTGGGGTTCTATGTTCAACGATGAATGTAGGATCACTCCCAAGCTTCAAACCTGTGACTTCAGGGGGTGTGTAACCCCATCCAGCACAGGCTGTAACCCTATGCCCTGTTCAGCCTTGCGACTGATCAGGAGGACCTCTGTTTTGTCTGGATTCAATTTCAATTTGTTCACTCATCCAGATCATCACAGCTGCCAAGCAACAGTTCAGGACCTGAACAGCCTCCTTAGCAGCAGGTTGAAAGGAGTGATAGAGTTGGATATCATCTGCGTACAGAGGGCATCAAACTCCAAAACTCTGGATTATCTTTCCTTAGCTTTGCAGAGATCTTTATTTGCTGATTAAGGACGTTATCACTCCTAAAATGGATTCTGTGTACATTGCCTTGAGGTTATGTTGCACTGCACTTGTGTCAAACTCAAGGCCCGCAGGCGGAATCCAGCCCGCTACATCATTTAAGTGGCCCTCCAGATGCTGTAGTACAACTCCACATCATTCAACATTACAACTAGCACTGATGGGAGTTGTGATACAGTAACATCTGGAAAGGTTGCAGGAGCCCCCGGTGGGGCAGTGGGTTAAACTCCTGTGCCGGCAGGACTGAAGACCGACAGGTCACAGGTTCGAATCCGGGGAGAGGCGGAGGAGCTCCCTCTATCAGCTCCAGCTCCTCATGTGGAGACATGAGAGAAGCCTCCCACAAGGATGATATAAACATCAAATCATCTGGGTGTCCCGTCTGCTAGGCAACGTCCTAGCAGACAGCCAATTGACTCACACCAGAAGTGACTTGCAGTTTCTCAAGTTGCTCCTGACACGACCAAAAAAACCCAACAAAAAACCAGAGGTTGCTTGGGTTGTGCAATCTTTCTCGTTATATAGGACAACTAAATATGGGAGGATTATCTGTTGCTAGAGACAGGGGAAGTGTCAGGGAAGCAGGTATTCAAGAATAGATGTCTTTCCATCGCAGGCAGCTTTCATCTTCCATGTGTGCCCGGTGGGATGACATGGGCAAGCAGCAACATGACAACGGGCAAAACCAATCTGAAGTGCTTGAAACATTGGAAAAATTCTTCCTGGCAATGCATCATTTGAAATTACGCGCATGAAATGCCGTTTGCAGTGCGCTTGGCTATTTATGGAGGTTTCTCACAACCCTCAGAACCAGCATGGATGAGAAGGTAATGAGGAGAACCAGTGTTTGGTACCTTGCTGGCAATTCTGACTCTGTGCTGGCAGGTTGGGGGTAGAACAGCAACATATTGCGAGGCAGCAGGAGTGAAGTGCATACCTTACATCATTTCAGACAGGAAAACAGAATAGCTCTCATCACATTCTGGAGCCATGCGCACATGGATTCTCCAATCTTCCATTTTATTGAAGGCTAGAGAAAATTTTGTTGGTGACCAAAAAAAGGCAATACAATTTTAGTTTGCATATATGCAACTCTATAATTCTAATTTCCCCAGGATTATCTGATGCAGACTACCATGCATTAAGCACTGGGCACCCAATTATGCCATGCAATATGGTTTATGCCTACATGTTTTACGGATCCTATTTTTGGAGTATTCAGCAATTTAAGGCTTCTAATGTATCTTCCTGCACATGTGTTGCACCCCAGGCCTGGGAACACCTATGACCACAGCACCACACAAGAGTCCAGAATAGATGCAAACAGTTTATTGTAGAAACACGTTAAAAGTATAGGCAAAAGATCAAGAATAAAGAAAGTCGATGTATAATCCAAAAACATCAGGAATAGATGATAATCCAAACAGCAATCCAAATGTCTCATGCAGATTCCAAAGTAACACAGTCCAGGAATGGCCAAAAAGTCACAAGTACAGCATAAGTCCACTAGCAAAAGGTATACTTAATAAAACTTGAGCAGGAATATAAAAACAAAAACAAAGAATACAGTAGCTTCTCGCTTATCTGACGTAAACGGGCTTGCAGAACATCGGATAAGCACAAATGTCAGATAATACGAAGTCTCCTACTGTCCGACAGGCACTAGACATCTAGAATACTAACAACAGGGACTCAAAGAGTTAAGGCAAGGCAACGCCTCGGGGCTAGAGTAGCCTAGCAGGAAGTGCCCGGATGCGGAAGAAGAGCGTGAAAATCACAGAGGGAAAAAGGGAGGATGCTTCTGCTTCTGATCCTGCCTCTTTCCCCCCTTTCCTCCCTCCTTCTCCTCCTCCTCCTCGTCTTGCCTTTTTCACTTATTGGGAATGGAGAGAGAATTGGGGCACGCTCCTTTAATTGAAGGATAAATGCTGGAGGAAAAGGAGGTGTCGGATAAGCGATGGTCGGATAAGCAAGACTCTATTGTAATTCCAGGAAACTTTAATCAAAAACCAAAGGTTTAACTTGATACAAGAACCAGACAACTCAGGCCTAGCTTCTCACTTGAATGTCACATTGCCAGAAGTAATACTTAGGTAAACGTTAATTAATAGACACCCATGAAGTCATGTTTTCCCCCCACAAAATCTCAACTTTCCCATGTGCTCAGACCTACGATGCCTATTTTCTGCTCTGATCTGTAAACAAAGACCTTTGTTGATCTCCGTAACCCCAGGTGTTTTCTCCTGAGAGCCTTCTGTATCACTTACCTCTTTGCCCGATTCCTTATCTAATGTTGCAGTTTCTGGCTCATCTGACTGACCTTAAAGCCCTGTACTTTCCAAGTCAGATTTCTCACAGAGAGAAGCATCATTCCCCTGACTTGAATCTTTATCACCTTGAGTCCCAGTAAATCCCACAGGCAATCCCACAATCCTCTCTAAAAGATAAGTGAACCCATCAGGAGTCTCAGGCTGATCTCCAACAAAATGTTTGTACCATGAGCCATTAAACCACCACATTTTGAGATGCCTGAAATCCACAGTGAGCAGTCAATGTAGATAGATGCTCCCCAGAATCGACTCACTGAATCTATTGTTGTATGGCGAATCAACATGAAGCTGAATCCTATTGATTCACTGATTCCACTCATTTAGAACTAACAATAGGGATCTTGCACAGACTTAAAGAAATGTTCTCCACCTGAATTTGGATGTAATGAAGGTAGCGAAGATCTCAGTTCATCCAGAAAAGCAGCTCTGCATAAAACTCTCTAGTATGGAGATGCTGATTTTTTGTGTGTTTTGCATTAAGTCGAACAACGGAGACATTTCTTCTCAAGCTGCTTCTGCCCTTTCATAATGTATGAATCCAACAATACAGTGTCGGAAATCTGTAGCACGCTGTGAGTAAAACACGCCAGCGTGCGCCGGGAAACCATCGCCAGTTGCCAAGGCAACAGCCAACAAATTTCTATGATAATGCACATGGTGATGCTCATTGTGGGACACCACCAGAGAAGTAGTTTATGCGAGCTAATTGGCAATGTGTCTGTGCTAAAAGATGCATTAAAGCAATGTTTCTGTATTTCTTACTTGGCTTCGCTCCCTCCTCCCCCCCCCCCCCCGCCCCTTTCCTTTTCTTTTTTTCAAGTCTTAGATATGTAACCTTAGGCTGAATTCAGATTTGAGCAGAGGAGGACGTTGAGGTTGTTTGCCAGCTCACCGACCAATTAAGTGTTTCTAGGCTGTCAGAGAATCAACTTTTGTCTTTCTTCAGCTCTCTCCCTTCCTTTCCTTTCCCCGCTTTTCTACCAGTGAGATTAAGTAAAGTAGATGCAGTGTTGAGGAAGCGGATGCTGGGCCAGAAAAAGGAGCTGTGTTCACAAGCTGGTTTTGTGGCATCCCCTAATTAAAGGTGGAGTGGGACTGGAGGGTGGCCAAGGCAGTGGAACAAAAAACATTCTGAACAGGTTCAAATAATAAAAAAAGCTACTGTGGAGGAGTTTTAGATGGCTTCCAGGGATTTCAGCTCACAGTTCCAGCCAGACTTGGATGACGGGTAGATCACTGAAGCACACATCAGGAGCAAATACATACTATTTCATTTCACACAATTCACTCTCCTTTCAATATGGGAAGAATGGCTATCAAGTCAACTTTAACTTATGGTGAGCACATGAATGAGACATCTCCAAGTCACTCATCAGCTGATATATTCAGGTCATGCAGATCCAGGGATGTGACTTACTTCATTGAATCTATGCATCTAAGAGAGAGATTATATAGTTGTTGCTAACGACTATCCAGTCAACTTCAACTTGTGGAGACCCCATGAATGAAGTCTCCAAGTCATTCATCAGCTGATCTAATCAGATCGTGCAGATCCAGGCATGTGACGTATTTGGTTGAATCTATGTATCTAACCGAGAGATAACATATTGTTGTTGCTAACTACTATCAAGTCAACTTCAACTTATGGAGGCCCCATGAATGAAAGATCTCTGAGTCACTCATCAGCTGATCTAATCAGTGGGTTGTTGTAGGTATTTTCGGGCTATATGGCCATGTTCTAGAGGCATTCTCTCCTGACGTTTCGCCTATGGCAAGCATCCTCAGAGGTAGTGAGATCTAATAAGGTCATGCAGATTCAGGGATGTGACTTTGCATATATGTACTGCATATATTGTTGTTGCTACTATCAAGTCAACTTCATCTTATGGAGACCCCACTAATGAGCGATCTCCAAGTCACTCATCAACTGATCAATCAGATCATGCAGATTCAAAGATGTGACTTCCTTGGTTGAATCTAAGCAATTAACAGAGAGAGAATCTATTGTTGTTGCTAACTACTATCAAGTCAACTTTAACTTATGTAGACCCCATGTTATGTATCTTTCCCAATTGCTCTAAGTTTCCCCCAGGCAGTAAGAAGCCACACCTTGAAACTGCTAGGCCATTAAATGCTAATCAAGGTGGCCAATTGAAACATTCACACCAACCTCCAACAGCCAAGAGTTCTTTCTCCCATCCTGGACATCCCACAGATATATAAACCTCATTTTCCTAGTTTCCAAAAGACCTCACAATGTATTGTCGAAGGCTTTCATGTCCGAAATCACTGGGTTGTTGTAGGTTTTCCGAGCTGTATGGCCTTGTTCTAGAAGCATTCTCTTCTCATGTTTTGTCTGCATCTATGGCAGGCGAAACTTCAGGAGAGAATGCTTCTAGAACATGGCTACTCAGCCTGAAAAACCTACAACAACCCAGACCTCACAATCTCTGAGGATGCATGCCATAGATGTGGATGAAACATCAGGAGAGAATGCTTCTGGAACATGGCCAGAGTACCCAGAAAACTCACAACAACCCAATGATTCTGGCCAGGAAAGCCTTCGACAATACATTGAAATGTCTTTGGCTCTCCTCTCCTTCTATCCATAAAATACATTTCTGCTTTACCTTCTATAGTATGACGGGAATGTATTAGTGTTCCTCTTTGTTATTTTTTAATTTATTTACAATCGCTAAATGCTTGTTCAAAATTGCTCTGCAGCTTCAGGAGAAAAAAAAGGGGGGTAGTTTGAATTTATATCTGGTAATGGAGCAGGGATGGGTAGGGAATTATATCATTTAGCAAGGAGCCGTCCAATTCCCATTAAAGGTAATGGGAACTTCAGAAGTAGATTCTCCCCGTGGACCCATGTGAAATACATGTTGCTGGGTTGCCTCAAGTATATATTTCATTTATATTTAATAAGTGAGTGATTGTATGTCAAATACCTGGTACCTCTTAAAAATGGCTCCTCAGAGGGTTGTGAACTGCAAAGCACAAGGCTGTTAACAAAGCAGATATTAAAAAATAGAGGCCATGCCACTTCGTGGATCACAATTCAAGAGGCTCTTCAATCTCCTTTTGAATTCCCACATCTCCGTAATGACGTCCTACAAGCTCACGCTATTTACCTTGATTCCTTCCTGCATTTGAAGCTTTGGGAACTGACCCCTCCCAGGTTTGAATGCCGAAGAGGAGAACTGAATTGCTGCCTTCTGTTCACACGTGGAGGTCACCAAGTGATGCTAAGCGTTTTCAAGAGTTCTTTATCCCTTCTGCCAGAAAGAAAAAAGGTCATGTTCAGTGGAATATTACTCTCATTTAATATAAATTATTACCTGAGTCGACATTCATTCTTTTCAAAAAGTTCGGGAGAAATGCGCAGTACTACACTCAGGCACAAAAAAATTAAAATGTACAGTTATGGAATGATTGACATCTGGCTTAAAAATACAACAACCCATGAAAGATATAGGAATCTTGGAAGACAGTAATATGAGTTAGCAGTGCAATGTGGCCGCTGAAAAAGCCAATGCGAATCTCGGCTGCATCAATAGGAATATAGTAACTGGATCAAAGAAGTCATAGCTTCTAGGCTGCATCAAAAGGAATGTTGTATGTAAAGGTAAAGGTTTTCCCCTGACATTAAGTCCAGTCATGTCCAGCTCTGGGACTCTGGTGCTCATCTCCATTTCTAAGCCGAAGAGCCGGCATTGTCCATAGACACATCCAAGGTCATGTGGCCAGCATGACTGCATGGAGCGCAATTACCTTCACCTATTGATCTACTCACATTTGCATGTTTTCAAACTGCTAGGTTGGCAGAAGCTGGAGCTAACACCCCGCTCCTTGGATTCAAACCTGCGACTTTTTGATCAGCAAATTCAGCAGCTCAGCGGTTTAACCAACTGTATCACTGGGGGCTCCAGGAATAGTATCTAGATCAAATAACTAATAATAATAAAAATGTAATTTATATTTATCTATATAAATAAAAATGTAATTTTCATTTGTGGGATTCACTCAAAAACCACTGGATGAATTGACACCAAATTTGGACACAGGTGAACGAGTGACCATTAGTCATAAAAACACTGAAATAGACAGCGGAAGGGACTTAAAAAGCCAAAAAGGCAAAAATGCTATAGCGTACGCGCAAACTGCCCCTGGCAAACAAAACACACAATAGCATATCCACACTCTCTTCCGGACTACAGCTCCCAGCATCCTCTAGACTAGGCCCGTTAAGAGAGGAGGATGATCCAATTTATTTATTTATTTATTTAGGGCTTTTATATCCCATCCTTTCTCAACCTCCGTAGAGGGACTCAGGATGTTTAACAAAGTGGCACCTCATAGCGCCCACATCAAAACATAAATATACAGTATAATTAACAGCAATGTAATAATAACAACCATATAAAATAGTATAAACAGTATAAAACCGTATAAATAATATAAAAAACAATATAAAAACAGACAACAATAGTCAGCAGTCACTGATTTAAATCATTATCCAAGGGCAGTCCATCAGTTCTAAATAAGTCAACACGTCAGTAGGTCAGCCTCCAAAGGCCTGATTCCATAGCCAGGATTTTACTTGTTTCCGGAAGGTCAAGCAGCAGATCTAATTTCACTCGGGAGGTAGTTCCATAGCCAGGGGGCCACCACATAAAAGGCCCTGTCCCTTGTCCCCGCCAGACATGATTGTGACAATGGGGGGGGGGGGGGGAAATGAGCAGGGTCTCCTCAGATGATCTTAGTGCCCTAGGAGGATTGTAGTGGGAGATACACTCGGTTAAGTAAACTGGGCCAGAGCATTGCTTCAAAGCTGCAAGCTTTCTTCTCCTTGGATTTCTCTGAGAGCATCCCAATCCCTGAATATTTCCAATTTCCTATTCCTGGACTGCAACTCCCAGCAATCCTCCAGATAGATAAGACAGATGGATTAGATAGAGATAGGTAGGTAGATCAATCGATCAAGAGGACTGCTGGGAGTTGCAGTCCAAGAATAAATAGGTAGAGAAGAAAAGAGGAAGGGAAAGAAAAGGGGGAAGGAAGGGAAAACGAAGAGAATGAAGGAAGGAAAGAAGAAAAAAGAGAAGGAAGGAAAGGGGCAAGGAAGGAAGGAGAGAAAGATGGAGGGAAGGTTGGCCACAGCAACTCATGGCAGATACAGCCAGTATATAATATATGTTGCTACAAAGCTGTCCAGGCTGTTTCCTTAAAGTCCCTTATGAAGCACCCACAAAAATGGTTGCTTTTCACTTTCTGTTTGCCGAACTCCAAAGAACGAAGCAGCAGCTGCACAGAAGAAATGGTTCCAAGGTCTGCCCCCAACCAACAGACGCCTCACCCCATAGACCTTGAGCTTAGAAAGAGCACACAGCCAAAACCCACAAATATAGCCACAAAACCCTGGTCAAGCAAAGTTGACCCTCTTCCAAACGTAAGGTCGTTGCGTTCCCTCTCCTCAGAGAAACACAGTTCCCTCCAGCTCTTTGGAGGGTGGCACAAAGAAAATTAAAATGTGAAAGGAGAAATTCTGAGCGAAGCTGTTCGACGTTAAAGATTCCTTATATTTTCTTTGCCGCGAGACCCGATCTCCATAGCAACCAGTGTGAACTGGGGAAGAAACCTAGAAGTTCCATAAGCAGAAGATGTGCAAATTTGACTACTATCTGTATAAAGATTCAAGGACCATACTCCAGGGTTCGATATACGCCAACGCAAAACAGCAGGCAAAGATACAGAATCCTAGAGTTGGAAGAGGCTACAGGGACCATACAGTCCAAGCCCATTCTGATTTGTCCAGAACTGGTACAAATTCCAAGTGACACATGACCAAAGAGGAATAGAACAGTACTAAACTGGTGCCTGTCATCAGTGATGGATTGGATGAGGGCTAATCCATCTGAAGGTAAATCCAGGCAAAACAGAACTACTCCTGGTCAGTTGGAAAGCAGACCAAGGCATGGGATTACAATCTGTTTTGGATGGGGTCACACTCCCCTTGAAGACACAGGTCCGCAGTCTGCGGGTGATCCTAGACTCATCGCTGATCTTGGAACCCCAGATGTTGGTGGTAGCCAGGAGCACATTTGCACAGTTAAAACTTGTATGCCAGCTGCGCCCATACCTTGAGGTGCCAGATCTGGCCATGCTAGTCCATGTCTTGGTTACTTTTGGACTACTGCAATGCTCTCTACATGGGGCTGCGTTTGAAGATACGAGGGTTGAATGAAAAGTAATGCCTCCACCTTCGTAACTCCTCAACAGACGGCAGTACTGGTATGCGGCAGGTACTGACTTGTTCAGTAGAATCTCCTCTACAGTTCCATTTTGGTGGGAAGCCTTAGGATTGAATGGTTGTGTTGTTAAAGTGTGAATATGGAACCCTGCGCAGACGGTCAGTCAATGCGACTTAAGCAACATTCAGTCATTGAATTCTTGACAGCAGAAGGTGTCACCCCAAAGAAGATTAATCAGAGAATACAAGCTGTTTATGGTCATTGTGTTGATGTGAGTACTGTGTGTCATTGGGCAAGTAATTTTAAAGATGTTGAGGTGGGAACATCTGACTTGCGTGACAAAGAGTTTTACGTCCTGTGACAGCAACCACTGAGTTTCACAAGCAAAAGGTTGGCAGATTGATTCAGGACAATCATCATATCACTCAGAGAGAAATTTCAATCACAATCGGCATTTCACAAGAACGTGTGGGTCACATTATTGCTTTGCTTGGCTATTGGAAGATCTGTGCATGATGGGTACGTTGATAGAACTGTGCGACGCCGGTTGCGGACACAGAGTGTCGACTTTTTCTGTGACTACTTCAGAAAACTTGTTCATCGTTAGCAGAAATGTATCCAGTTGTCTGGTGACTATGTGGAAAAGTGAATAGTGGTAGTTAAGGAGCACATTCTAAGGATTATTTCTGCGTTTCATTTATTAAAATATTCTTATCCAAACCCAAGTAACAAAGATGGAGGCATTACTTTTCATTCAACCCTTGACTATGGATGGTGATGCAGTTGCATTCAATAACATTTGGGTACTGAAACTGGATAAAAACTAAAGAGCACCAACCACTATGTCAAAAAATTATAGCTGTCCCCCTATATCCACGGACGTTCCAACCATGGATTCAACAACCCTTTGAAGACAACGAAATTGAGTTCAATATCCCTGGGTTAGTACTTCAAGTATTTGAAGAATGTTGTGACCTACAGACTTTTTAGCCTTTTTTCGTTCTTCGTGTGCATTGTCTTTCATAGTTTCATCTATGCTGATGATTGTGCCATCATGGCCCAAGTAGGAAGCTTTGAAATGGTCAAACAGAAATTCTCCGAAGCTTTAGGTGCTCTTACTGCCTATTACAGGGGAAACCAGCTAATTCCTAATCCATCTAAAATGCAGACATATGCTTTTCATCTTAAGAACAGGCAAGCATCTCGAGGTCTGAGGATTACCTGGGAAGGAATCCCACTGGAGCATTGCAGCACACCCAAATACCCGGGAGGTTCTCTGACATATAAGAAGCACTGCTTGAATATCAAGCAATAAATGGGTGCTAGAAATAATATCATAGGAAAGCTGACTGGCACAACCTGGGGATCACAACAAAACACAGTGAAGACATCTGCCCTTGGGCTTTGTTACTCGTTTCATCTACGCTGACAACTGTGCCATCACTGCCCAAGCAACGAGCTTTGAAATGGTTGAACAGAAGCTCTCAGAAACTTTAGGTGCTCTTACTGCCTAATACAGGGAAAACCATCTGATTCCTAATCCATCTAAAATGCAGACATGTGCTTTTCATCTTAAGAACTGTTTAAAGCTACAGACAATGCAGTTGCTGTTGCCCGTTTTTGGTCTGAAATTATTTAGCCACTTATTTTATCATTTTTATTCTTATTTATTTACTTGCCATATTTTTATCCCACCTTTCTCATCCACATTTATGCAATGCTTTTGCCACAAAATTAATCACCCTAAATCCACTTCTGATAAGGCTTTCTGATGGGGAGGTGAAATACCTGGAATAGCAAGGATCTTGCAATGAAGGTGGCACCAAACAACTATTCCTTGGTTTCTGTTGATGCTGCTGCTGTTGTTTTGGCGGGGGATCTTCAAAAGCATTAATTTCAGCAGTCAGTAAAGAGTTGGACCTCTGCTTCTCCCTTCACCCCTTCAGGTTTTTACTCATCTTGCAAGAACTGAATTTTTCCATGCAGTAATTAAAATTTGTAGGTCAAGTCTCTCATGGCACCATTTTCTGCTAATATGGGAGAGCAACGGTCGGATTCGCTTATGCAGCTCTTTGCGGGGTTGAGATTTAAAGGATGAAGGGTGACATTTCCCCCCGTTTTGTAAATTAATGCCATTGATCTGCCTAACAAGAACAAAGTTGGGCTTCAAAATACCAAATGATAAAGAGATTAAGACCGGGAATGGTTTTCCAAAAGGCACCTCGATTGTAAGGCTCTGCGCTGGATATTGAACGTTCAATTAGACTTTCTAATAAGCTATTGACTTAAATGGATCAAATGTGGCAAGGAAGACCAAAAATGACTTCTTGTATTCTGGAATATGGCTTTATGAAACAAATAGTATTTGGCATTATAGTTAAGTCATTATAACCAAAGATCATGATGATCTGTCTCTTTCCCCTAAGTAACATGTCTTCCAATTCTTCATTCTCCCTAGAAACTGATCAAGCTTTCTGTTCTCATTGGATGTATCTTTTTTACCACCAACAGCCTTTTAACATCAAAATTTGTTGTATCTTGTTCAGAGGTAGAATATATTGGAGCATTTAGGGAATCAGTGTGTGTGTGTGTCAACTGTAAAATAAGATGCATGAAGCTGATTGGTTGGGCTATGCCCGGGGAGCAGGCTGAGCCCGGGACTTTTGAATACAGTTACATTTTTGTTGAATCTTCACTTCAACCCCCAGGATATCCCACAGGCAACCCCACAATTTTATTTATTTATTTATTTACTTACTTACTTACGACATTTATATGCCGCCCTTCTCACCCCGAAGGGGACTCAGAGCAGCTTTCTCTCTCTCTCTCTCTCTCTCTCTCTGTGTGTGTGTGTGTATACACACACACACACACACACACACACACACCCAAACATACATACATATTATATTATTAGCATAGTACAATACCAGTATTATATATTACCCCGGTGGCGCAGTGGGTTAAAGCACTGAGCTGCTGAGCTTGTTGATCGAAAGGTCGCAGGTTCAATTCCCGGGAGCGGCATGAGCTTCTGCTGTCAGCCCTAGCTTCTGCCAACCTATCAGTTTGAAAACATGCAAATGTGAGTAGATTAATAGGTACCGCTCCGGCGGGAAGGTAACGGCGCTCCATGCAGTCATGCTGGCCACATGACCTTGGAGGTGTCTACGGACAACGCTGGTTCTTCGGCTTAGAAATGGAGATGAGCACCACACCCCAGAGTCAGACATGACTGGACTTAATGTCAGGGGACTACCTTTACCTTTTTATTGTACTATACCATTATATCCTCTCTAAATCATCAATGAACCCATCCTCCTCAGGAGTCTCAGGCTGATCTCCAACAACAACATTAGTTTACACGTATACATTTTACAAAAATATTGTTTGTGCATTTAGAAAGTGAATTTTAATTAAAGGTATTTTAAAATGGAGCTTGATATATGAGTGGGATGGAAGTATTTTAGGAATACACAATAGCATGGAGTATAAATAAATTGATTCAACCTTTCTTCACGACAAGGTCTGAAATGCGGAAGCTATTCTATATTTTCTGTCTCCCAATTTTTTTCTCTCCCACATTGATATTGGTAGGACCTTTTATGCATAGAATAATTGTCTAATGTCTTGACCCTTTCTCCTTCGTCAATGTATATTCAAATAATGATCTTTTATGTTACTCAGCCATCCTGCCACCTCAAAGAGCAGCCATCATGGTCTGGGATAAAGGGTTAATATTATGCTTATGTTACAGTGCATTAAAAGCTCTAATTAAAATAGTATTACATTCCCATCTGCCAATCTCCAGTAATCTTCTTTAATTGCAGTAATTAAACTATATTTACATGTTCAGAATACTTGTAATTTAGCAAATTGCGCACTCTGCTCTCCATTTAATCAAACAACCAGTTCCAGTATATTTAGTGTGGAAAGAAGTAATTTCAGTGTTTTGATTACTATAGCAGATTTGACAGAGTAAGTACCCCTCTAGTCAAGGCTTTGAAAAGGAAGGCAAACATGAAATAGAGGCATGGTTTGATTGCCAAGCAAATGCCTAATTGCATGTTGAGGGTTAACTATGAGGGGGTGCAAATCATTTCTCACTCCATCTTCCTTTCAGGTACACCTGACATGAGAAATTATGGAAAAGATCTATTAGGAGATTGCCAGACAACTGGTTTTCGCATTACATGTCCCAAATAGAAGCAAAGAAGAGACCAGTCTATAGAGGACCAGGCAACTGGCTTAGAGTGGTGTCTTAAATCCCTTGTGACAGGTGTAAACGGGAAATAGGAGTTGGTGAGCACCTTTCTGGCACATTTGGTGAAGGATATGGATATGGATCTGTATAGGAAGGATAATAATATTGAGGATAGTTTTGACAGTGTGGTGAATGAATTAGAACCAGACATCCTGAGGAGTGAGGTTGAATGGGCCTTAAGAAGCATTGCTAACAACAAGGCAGCAGGAGACGACGGGATCCCAGCTGAACTGTTTAAAATCTTAAAAGATGATGCTGTCAAGGTGATGCATGCCATTTGCCAGCAAATATGGAAAACACAAGAATGGCCATCAGACTGGAAAAAATCAACTTATATCCCCATACCAAAAAAGGGAAATGCGAAAGACTGCTCCAACTTCCGCACAGTGGCCCTTATTTCTCATGCCAGTAAGGTAATGCTCAAGATCCTGCAAGGAAGACTCCAGCAATACATGGAGCGAGAGTTGCCAGATGTTCAAGCTGGGTTTAGAAAAGGCAGAGGAACGAGAGACCAGATTGCCAATATCCGCTGGATAATGGAGAAAGGCAGGGAGTTTCAGAAAAACATCTACTTCTGCTTCATTGACTATTCTAAAGCCTTTGACTGTGTGGATCATAATAAATTGTGGCAAGTTCTTGGTGGGATGGGCATACCAAGCCACCTTGTCTCTCTCCTGAGGAATCTGTACAAGGACCAAGTAGCAACAGTAAGAACTGACCATGGAACAACAGACTGGTTCAAGATTGGGAAAGGCGTACGGCAAGGCTGCATACTCTCACCCAACCTTTTTAACTTGTATGCAGAACACATCATGCGATGTGCGGGGCTGGATGAATGCAAAGCTGGGGTGAAAATTGCTGGAAGAAACATTAACAATCTCAGATATGCAGATGACACCACTCTGATGGCCGAAAGCGAGGAGGAGCTGAGGAGCCTTCTAATCAAGGTGAAAGAAGAAAGCGCAAAAGCCGGGTTGCAGCTAAACGTCAAAAAAACCAAGATTATGGCAACAAGAATGATTGACAACTGGAAAATAGAGGGAGAAACCGTGGAGGCCGTGACAGACTTTGTATTTCTAGGCGCAAAGATTACTGCAGATGCAGACTGTAGCCAGGAAATCAGAAGACGCTTACTTCTTGGGAGGAGAGCAATGTCCAGTCTCGATAAAATAGTGAAGAGTAGAGACATCAGACTGGCAACCAAGATCCGCCTAGTCAAAGCCATGGTATTCCCTGTAGTAACCTACGGATGCGAGAGCTGGACCTTAGGGAAGGCTGAGCGAAGGAAGATCGATGCTTTTGAGCTGTGGTGCTGGAGGAAAGTGCTGAGAGTGCCTTGGACTGCGAGAAGATCCAACCAGTCCATCCTCCAGGAAATAAAGCCCGACTGCTCACTGGAGGGAAAGATACTAGAGACAAAGTTGAAGTACTTTGGCCACATCATGAGGAGACAGGAAAGCCTAGAGAAGACAATTATGCTGGGGAAAGTGGAAGGCAAAAGGAAGAGGGGCCGACCAAGGGCAAGATGGATGGATGGCATCCTTGAAGTGACTGGACTGACCTTGAGGGAGCTGGGGGTGGTAACGGCCGACAGGGAGCTCTGGCGTAGGCTGGTCCATGAGGTCACGAAGAGTCGGAGACGACTGAACGTATGAACAACAACAACAATGGATTTGGGACTACCACTGAGTATCAAAAGCAATGAGAGCTATCTGTTGTATTCAGCCCATGGTTGTGGCTGATACCAATGTAAATGGGGAAGTGGATCATGGGAACTCTGGGCCTGTGAGCCAATATGAGATTTTAAGTCCTGAAAATGACTTAAAATCTGTGTCTCCAGCAGTTAGTGAAGGTCACATTCCAGAGAGGTGCTGAGATGGTGCAGAGAAGTCATTTTAGGGAATCGAGTTCAGAGGCTGAAATCACAGTTTGAGAGAATAATGAGTTGCAAGATAATGGGCTGGTTGATAGGAGACTCTGTTTTCGTAAACTTTGTGCTGCTCAACAGAATCTCCAAAGGTCACAGCACTTGTTAGATAAGAGACTCATATCAGGAAGTCATGGGAGGAGGCATGATTTCATGTGTATATTACAGAGGCTGAGGGGATTTTCCAGCCAGTCTGGTCAAGGGTGGTGATTGAGGAGCTTGCCAAGTCCTAGTCAAGCTTTCTAAAGGAATTCTAATTCCATGTCTTTGCTCCTGTTTCATGTTCCAAATTTGAAGGGTTGTTCTGGCAATTTTGTATTGGATTCTATGCTGCCTTGTACTTCCTGGTTTTCTTGTATTCCTGTCCTGTATGTCCCATTGCTTTGGGATTTTGGATTATTCTTGTACCTTGAACTTTGTGGACTATTTTATACATATAGACTTCAAAGATTTTACTATTTTTGCTACAGTGCTTCTTATATAATCTTTAACATCTGTTTAACATCTACATGAAGCCGCTGGGTGAGATCATCCGGAGTTTCGGGGTGCGGTGTCATCTGTACGCAGATGATGTCCAACTCTGTCACTCCTTTCCACCTGCTACTAAGGAGGCTGTCGAGGTCCTGAACCGGTGCCTGGCCGCTGTAACGGTCTGGATGAGGGCGAACAAACTGAAATTAAATCCAGACAAGACAGAGGTACTCCTGGTCAGTCGCAAGGCCGAACGGGGTATAGGGTTACATCCTGTGCTGGATGGGGTCGCACTCCCCTTGAAGGCGCAGGTTCGCAGCTTGGGTGTGACCCTGGACTCATCGTTGAGCCTGGATCCCCAGGTTTCAGCGGTGACCAGGGGAGCATTTGCACAGCTCAGGCTCGTGCGCCAGCTGCGCCTGTATCTCGGGAAGTCTGACTTGGCCACGGTGGTACACGCTCTGGTCACATCCCGCCTTGACTACTGCAACGCTCTCTACGTGGGGCTGCCCTTGAAGACGGCCCGGAAGCTTCAGCTGGTTCAGCGCGCGGCAGCCATGTTACTAACTGGAGCGGGAGGCAGGGAGCACACAACGCCCTTGTTGTCCCAGCTCCACTGGCTGCCGATTTGCTACCGGACCCAATTTAAGGTGCTGGTTTTGGCCTACAAAGCCCTAAACGGCTCCGGCCCAAAATACCTTTCGGACCGCATCTTGGCCTACGAGCCCACGAGGACCTTGAGATCGTCTGGGGAGGCCCTTCTCTCGATCCCGCCTGCCTCACAGGCACGTCTGGCGGGGACGAGGGAGAGGGCCTTCTCGGTGGTGGCCCCCCGGCTGTGGAACACTCTCCCTGCAGACATCAGACAGGCGCCCTCCCTTATGTCCTTCCGAAAAAGCCTTAAGACATGGCTGTTCGAGAAGGCATTTAATTAAGTGCTATAAAAATGTGGTAAAGACGACTGGAAAGGAACAAGGAATATGAGATTGGTTATGATTCCACTATGAGACGAAGCGGATTTTTAGTGTAATTTTGTAATTGTTGTATTGTTAATATGTTGTTGTAATTGCCTCTTTGTAAATTGCCTTTTTATATGTGTTGTACACCGCCATGAGTCGCCCTAAAGGGCTGAGAATGGCGGTTAATAAATGCATCAAATAAATAAATAAATAAATAAATATAAAATCTTTATATAATCTTTATAAAATTGTATACATTTTGTTAGTATGGATGCATTGTTGTTGTATTCGGGCATTGAATGTTTGCCTTTTATGTTTGGAATCCGCCCTAAGTCCCTTTGTGGAGATAGAGCGGAATATAAATAAAGTTTTTATTATTATTATTATTATTATTATTATTATTATTATTTAATACACCGTTTTGCTGATTTAGCTTGGACTGTGTTGTGGTGGTTAAGTACAGAGTTGTTTCCTGGATTGGAATGCAACACTACCATTTGGTAACATCTGGGGACCCAAATTGGGTAAAAACTAAGAAACACCGATCATGATGTATAAAAAAAGAAGTTTGCCCTCTGCAACCACCAATTCTTTTATCGTGATTGAGCTAACAAAGTTCACTCAGACAGAATTGCTTTTCTCAGTTACTTTAATAACTTTATTGCATAATCAACGATGTTGATTTAGCAGATTTTCATTATTCCTGCTCTGTAGCTTTCCGGTTAGATCCCATAAGCCTTTCTGATGATAGTCTTCACTCTCGAGACTATTAGAAATCTGTTGGAAGCGGGGAGAAGTTTCTCGCTCCCAAATCCTTTTGTTTGCTCATCTTCCAAGGTCACACAAACACCTATATTTCAATATAGGTGTTTCCAAATCTGATTCATCATCAGTCAAGAAAACGGAAGTGCTGCTACTTTCTTCACATGTAGTACCTTGCATTGCTCCCTGTTGAAATTCATTTTGTTAGCTTTGGCTCAACTGTCTAATTTGTTAAAGTCATTTTTATCCTAATCTTGTATTTTGGAGTGTTAGCTAATTTGGTGTCATTTGCAAATTTGATCATTATGCCTTGTATTCTGTCAACCAAGCTATTAATAAAGATGTGAAATAGCCCTGAAAGGCCCAGAATGGAACCGTATGGCACCCCATTGGTCACTGTCCAGGACTAAAAGGAACCATTAATGAGCACCGTTTGGGTTCAGATGCTTTGGATTTCAAGTAAGCCTTTCCAAACAAGCACAGTCAAAATTGATGGTATCTGGTTCAGAAGAAGAATAGAAGCTTTGCATGCATATTCAGGATAGGAAAGGTCCTTTTTTGACACACATTTTTCTACCGATGCATTGTGGACTTCCCAACAATGCACAACACACTCTCCTGCCAACATTTCTTGTTAAAACCTGTCAGTAGACCTGGCCACTGATTGGTCATATCTTGATCCCATAAGCCTTTTTGTGTGTTTATTGATGGTAAGCGAGTGGTATCTGGTTCAGAATTAGAATACAAGCATTGCATGCAAAGGTTTATATATTCAGGATAGGAAAAGTCCTTTTTTTACACACATTTTCCTGCCGATGTATTGTTGTCCTTCCGACAATGCACAACACACTCACCTGCCAACATTTCTTGTTAAAACCTATCAGCTGACCTGGCCACTGATGGGTTACATCTTGAATTTTGTGTTTATTTGGAAAGTAAACTAATCACTATGACTGTAACTCTATTTTATTGAACAGATGAATTCATGTCATATGTGTACTTTGAACTGATACTGGTACAAATCCATTTTTGAGACAACTGTTGCACTCCAGGTCTGAGAACAATGATCACAGCACCACACAAAAGTCCAGAATATTGTTACAAATCCCTTTTGAGACATTAGTTAACATGTATACATTTTTAAAAAATGTGTTTGTGGATTTGAAAGTGGATTTTCATTTAAATTATTTTAAAATGGAGATTGATATGTGAGTGGGATTGAAGTATTTTAGGAATACACAATATTCTGGCATATAAGACTACTTTTTAACACAAAAAAATCTTCTCAAAAGTCAAGGGTCATCTTATACGCAGGAGTCATCTTATACGCAGGAGTAGTCTTATACACGGGAGTCGTCTTATACGCTGGAGTAGCCTTATGCCTGGGAGTTGTCTTGTATGTAGGAGTAGTCTTATACGCCGGGAGTCATCTTATAGAGAGGGTGCTGAAACTTCCAATCCGGATTGGAGAATCTGTGGCTGCTGCATATTGTTGGGGGGGGGGGGAGCTCAAAAATGGCAGTGGCCCTGTCCCTACCATATGCAGTGACTGTATGAAAGCATTAAGGGCGACACTGTACAAGTATGGTAGAAGAAAATTCATTCATCATGATTCGTGGATTTAATGCAGTCCCGATGGTGAGGTGAAGGTGTAAGTGAAGGGCGGAGCAAGCTGCAGGTGTCCGGGGTGCCTGGGGTATGGAAAAAAGAGATAGAGTGGCTCTGGGCCCAGAAAAACACAACTCTTTTACCTGTCTGGCTCACCCTTGTGTCCTATTACCGTACCTCCTCCTCTGCTCCTGAAGACTGCAGTGAAGCGGTGCAGGTGCACATGTGCGAGATCTGAGAGGCAGAGAAGGAGGTACAGTAATAGGAAAATTACCATATTGAAATCAAATCTGATGCTTTAAAAAAATATTTTGTGTGTGTTGGCAGAGGGGTAGTCTTATACGATGAGTATATCCCAAACTCTATATTTTAACTGGAAAAGTTGGGGGTCATCTTATACGCCCAGTTATCTTATATGCTGGAATATATGGTAAATGGATCCATGGACCATTAGTGAGCATCCTTTGCCACTAAATTGAACAGGTTTCTAATTTAAAAAAGAAAATCTGTTGACAATGATGTTTGTAATATTTATTTATTTATTTGTTGTGTAAGAAGCGAATTGAGACTATAGTTACAATGCATAAGATACCACAAACAAAGTTAAAAACTTGGTATTATGCTAAATTTTCTTTGACCCGAAGCTGGCCACTTGGAGTGCCTTTGGTGTCGCTGTGAGAATGTCCTCTGTTTTGCATGAGGTGGGGCTCAGACTGCATTATAGTAAGAGGTTTGTGGTTTGCTCTTCTCCAAATCTTGCATGTCATGGTCTCCCTTTTGTAGCCCCATTTCTTAAGATTGGCTCTGCATCTTGTGGTGTCAGAGCGCAGTCTGTTCAGTGCCTTCCAGGTTGCCCAGCCTTCTGTGTGCCCAGGTCGTCCTCAGAGCTCAAGATGCTTGTCTGTTCTTAAGGACAAAAGCACACGTCTGCCTTTTAGATGGATTAGTAATCAGCTGGTTTTCCCTGTAATGGGCAGTAAGAGGACCTAAAGCTTCAGAGATCTTCTGTTCAACCATTTCAAAGCTCCCTGCTTGAGTGGTGATGGCACGACCGTCAGCATAGATGAAGCTCTCTCTCCCTTCTGGCAGTGGCTGGTCATTTGTGTATATGATGTTTGTGATAAACCATGTGGAATGGCTACAATGGAAATGGCACAAGAATCTACTGTAGTACGTAAGTGTAAAGGAAAAGTAGTGGATAATATACATAAGTAAAGGAAACTTATTTATGTTATACATTATTTAATGTATATATTATATATTATGAAACTTTTATAAGGGACTGGCATAATCTCCGGTTTACCAGTAAAACATAATTACCATGTTGCGAAAGGATGCATGTCTAAAAAACATGTCACCAACATGAAGTGTTTGGAAAGCTTTGCATTAGTGCATCAACTGCAGTGTGTAAGCGTGTTACGCAAACATAACAAGAAACCTCTATGTGAAATGTATGTATGTATGTATGTATCTTTAATGTATGGATATTTGGGTTCATTCATTCATGGAGAAAATATAGCAAAGGCAAGCTTTGGAGGATATAACAGACAAGAAAAGAAGTACGGTAGGCATAACAATATGCTGTGGAGAACCTGTTGTGATTTGCAGAAATATCCCTGATATTTCATGTTTATCATATATTACTAAACATTAATATGGTGGCCAGTGTCTGCAGAGAGAGCTGTGCAAGACACAACGCTAGTAATATTTCAAACCTGAGAAATGAAGCATGGAGCTCTGGAATGGCCCAGCCCTCATTAGCAGAATGCTGGATTTTTCTAATTAGTTCTTTCTAGTCTAATTAGCATGGATGAGACTAATCATCTTGTGTGCAACAAAATCTTAATGCTGGAGATGGGATGTCCTTGGCCTGTCTTTCAAAGGAATTCCTAGGATCCCCCCACCCACCCACCCGTGTTTGCTGTATTAGATTATTTTTGAAAGAAATATTATAGCTTTGGCTTTGTGCTAGTCCTGGCTCAAAATGGCTTGGTTTGATATACTGGGCTCTTGTTGTGTGCCTCCCTTCCATATTTATGCATTTTTCCTGTCTAACAATAGATATTTATTTATTTTGTATCAAAAGCATTGCATAAATTAGTATAAAACTGATAAAAATAGGAGAGCAGACGGCTAAATATCCTTTGACCAAAAACGGGCAGTGGCATTGTCGGTAGCCTCCAACAATTCTTCCTCTGTCCATTAAGCAGGGCATAGTGGACAAGCATACAGATGCGGAGTTGTCTGTTCTGCTCCACAGTCACACAAAGTGTGGGATTCTTTTAGGTAGTGCCATTTTGCCAGGTTGTCTTTTGATCTGCCCACTCCACTTCTGAGTCTGTTCAGGGACTTCCAAGTTGCCCATTCTTGGTTTGCCCCTGGAGGAAGACCCTCCCTCGTGGGGGGCCATCCAGTTGGGATTTCCTGGTTTAGCTGCCCAGAAAGATACCCTTGCTGTTGCTGGGGGGCACCAAGAGGAGTGGTAGTTCTCATAAAGCTTTTCCTTGATATGAGTCTACTGGGAGGAAGCTGGTAGCCATGCTGTGGGTGGCTTTCACAGTGTTCAACCTTATTTCTCTCACATTTAGCAGCAACTTCCCATTGCAAATCGGGGGGTGGGGGCAATGCCAGCTAGCTTGTAGAGTTTATCCACAGGTGTAGGTTTAAGGCATCCTGTGATTATTCTGCATGTTTCATTCAATGCTATGTTCACCTGCTTTGCATGGGAAGACCTATCCCAAACAGGCAGGCATACTCGGCAGTTGAGTAAGACAAGGCCAGGCTGATGTTCTTACTAATTTTGGGTCTGCATCCCATGTGCTGCCAGTAAGTTTCCGCAGGAACACCAAGCTACTTTGTGCTTGGTGTTCAAGCAGTGTTTCCTATATGCTAGTGTTTGATCTAAGGTGACACCGAGATATTTAGGATAGAAACAATGTTCAAGCTCTTGACCTTCCCAGGTGACCTTCAATTTCCTGTTGGCTTCATGGTTGTGTAGGTGGAAAGCACACATTTGTGTCTTGGTAGGGTTAGACTTTTAACAATAGATATAAAAACATGCTTCTTCTTGAGGAAACTCATTTTGTTGGTTTTGAACCAATTCTTCAATCCATGCATGTTGCCTTGAATCCTGATTCTCACTTCTGCTACCTTAATGTACGAGGGGTGTTCATGAAAGATTTCCCCTGACCCACTTCTTCCTGTGGATTGAGAGCAATGAAACTTGGCCCAGTTCTGAGTCCTTTTCTCCATGGGTGCCACCAAGGGACACACATTTCTCCCATCTTTTGAAGCAACTGTAAACACCTCGCTTGTAGAACTCAACAGGTTGCTCCAAAAGCCACGTTGTGACTTCAGAAATCAGATTCTCCTCATCTGAGAAATGCTTGCCCTTCAAAAATAACTTCATGGTTGGAAAGAGGTGGAGGTCCAATAGTGCGAGGTTGGGTGAATAAGGGGGATGTGAGAGAATTTCCAAGCCACAGGAGCATGCTTCTTCCATTTGGGTGACAGGTGGTTGTGAGTGCATTGCCTTGCAGAAAGTGGACACCTTTGGTGAGCATGCCACATTGTCTCTTGGTTTTGATGGCCTCCCGCAATGTCCGTAGCAGTGAAGCCTAGTCTGCCCCAGTGATCATGGTCACCTTTGCTAGGAACTGCATCCATCCTCCTCTGTGCTGGTCACAAATACTGTTGAGTGTGACCTTGCCTGCCGAGAGTTGTTCATGTGCCTTCTTTGGAGGCAGTGAGTCAGGATGCTTCCATTGCATCAACTGGACTTGAGTCTCAGGATCAGAGTGTTGGGCCCAGCTTTCCTCCTGTGTGATCCGTCTGTTGAAAAAGTCCTTCTGGTTTCCATGGCACATTATTGTCAAGAGAGCCTTAGAGCATTCAACTCGTTCCTGCTTCTGGAAAGGTGTGAGCAGCCAGGGGACCCAGTGAGTGGATCCCTTACGTATGAGAAGATGGTCTTGGGTCATTTTTTCCACAGACCCCACACTCATCTTGACATTTTGGGCTAGGTGGAGAATGGTTACGTGCCGATGTTCCAAAATGGGGACCTCCATTTGCTGGATGGTGTGTTCCTCAGTAGGAGAGTGGGGTTGCCCTGGAATTGGAGCTGTTTGCACTGAAGTCCGACCACATTGGAATGGACGATGCCAGTTCTTGACTCCATCATATGATGGGGAATCATCACCATAAACCTCTTTCATCTCATCCAACGTCTCCTTTGGTGTGCGGCCTTTCAAGGAAAGGAACTGGGTCCATTCTCAAACCTCACTCCACTTCAGCACCTGTCACATCAAGACCATTCTCAGTTCTGAGTTGTACATTGGCACGTAACCTATAGAGACTAATATCATTACATATGTGCAGTTTCAGCGTCCTGTGATAAATAGAAGTGGGTCAGGGGAGATCTTTAATTAACACCCCTTGTATAACATTTCCTGGAAATTTTATTTAGTTCTGTTAAGAGTTTTAAGTTTTCAAGCATCTCCAAACAACTATAGTGATTGAAATATTACCTGCCTCTTCCTGCCCCTCACACACCACAATCGTCTCAGTCGTGGGAGATGTAATACCAACATCTGGCACTAATATCTGTTGTTGACATTTAGCAGGGAATGAGAATATGAGCTATTAGCAAAAAATGTTTGCTTGTACCTAATTAACACGCTGTTGCATCCCTCTTTTCTTTATCGGCTCCGTGCCTTCCTGCTCACGTCAGCCTTATCTTTCCACCATGGTCTTGCAAACTCTCCTGTTGAACCTTCAAGACTCTCTATGTCTCATTTTGGCTGTCTTAATATACATTTGTATTCTGGCTAATTATCAGCTCTTTACTTGATGATAACAGGCTGGAGTTTTGATCGTGGGGCGCTTGGCAGATTGACACGAGCTTCCCTGTCTCCATGTTTGTTTGCATTGATGAAAAGTAATCTCCAGGGGTACTACTACTTCTGCAAGTGACTGTCACTGAGATAATACAAGACACAAAACCATTTTAGTTCCTATAGATCAGTGGTTCCCAATCTTTTTTTGACCAGGGACCACTTGACCAGAGACCACTTGGCCAGGGACCACTTTAACCAGGGACCACTTTGACCAGGGACCATTTTTTACCAGGGACCACTTTGACCAGGGACCAGTTGAACAGGGACCACTTGACCAGGGAACACTTTGACCAGGGACCACTTGACCAGGGACCACTTTGACATATGATGTATGATCTTATCAGACTACAGTTGATGTGGTCTATCCAATGGAATTTTCTGAATTAGCAACCCAAATAACCAAACCGAATCTAAAGTTGATCAAAAACTGATTTGTAACCCTTTTGGTACTAATGTTGGAGCGTGGTCCCTGGTCAAAGTGGTCCCTGGTCAAAAAAGGTTGGGAACCACTGACTAAGTGCATCAAGAAACCATATTTTTAGAAGGTCATGTATAGAGAACCTAAAGACTTTACTGAGTTTTGTTCCTGAATTGCCCAAACACAGCCAAAGACAAATTTGTCAGAAATCTAATAAAGAATACCATTTACTGGTGAGCTTTGGGAGAGTGATCTTTCCAAGGTGTGATGCATGTTTGATGCATGGCAAATATCACCTGCTTCGCTACGGTGGTTCATGCTTGTCATTGCTGCCAATGTAATTACCTGAAGAAAGCTCCGAGATCCACAGAATAAAGAGTTGGTTTTCATAAGAGTGGCACTGGGTTTTCCAAGCTAAATTACTTCTAGATGTCTTGGGATATACCTGCAATAACCACTTATCCCAAAGGTCAGGCGTGTCTGTTCCATGGAAGCTAAATGATGCACAAAGCTGACCTGGCTAACACAGGGCAAAGGTGCTTAATGTAACCTTTAATTGTGTTAACCAAAGCCACGGGTTACTCCAAATTCTCCTCCAGAACCGGAAGCTAACAGGAACTTTGGGCCTGTGCAAGCAATTTGGCCGGATCTGATTCTGTTATTCTGCTTTAACCAAGGGTAACAGTAAGATACAGCCTCATTTAACAGTGGATATCTGATAAGCATATTTATTTTATTTATCGTGCCTGAAGCGAATTGAGGATACAGTTGTAATGTATTACAGAAACACAAACAAAGTTAAAAACTTGGCATTATACTAAATTTTGTTTGACCACAAGCCGGCGACTTGGAGTGCTTCTGGTGTCGCTATGAGAAGGTTCTCCATTGGGTGTGTGGCAGGGCTCAGACTACATGGTAGTAAATGGTCTGTGGTTTGCTCACATGTGGTGGACTCCACTTTGTGGCCTCATTTCTTAAGATTGGTTCTGCGCGTCATGATGCCAGAGTGCAGTCTGTTCAGCACCTACCAAGTCACCCAGTCGTCTGTGAATGAGTTTCTCATTAAGTACCAGCCATGGATTGAGGTTCCGGGTTTTAGCTTGCCACTTTTGGACTCTCGCTTGCTGTGGTGTTCCTGCAAGTATCTCTAAAGATCTTGATTTCTTGATTTAAGTTGTTGGCATGCAGTCTGATATCCAAACAGAGGATGGGCCAGAGATGTCACTGCCTTGGTCCTTTCATTATTGGCTGCTACTTCCCGGCAAATGTCAGGTGGTGCAATACCAGCTAAGCAGTGTAATTACACCAGTGCTGAAGGGTGTAGGCATCCTGTGATACTACAGCATGTCTCTTTAAGAGCCACATCCACTGTTTTAACATGGTGAGTTGTATTCCACACTGGGCATGCGTACTCAGCAGCAGAGTAGCAAAGTACAAGGGCAGATGCCTTCACTGTGCCTGTTTGTGATCCCCAGGTTGTGCCAATCAGCTTTCATATGATGTTATTTCTCATGCCCACTTTTTGCTTGATATTCAAGCAGTGCTTCTTGTAAGTCAGAGCATAGTTCAGAGTGACTCCCAGGTATGTTGGTGTGCTGCAATGCTCCAGTGGGATTCCTTCCCAGGTAATCCTCAGAGCTCAAGATGTTTGCCTGTTGTTAAGATGAAAACACATGTCTACATTTTAGATGGATTAGGAATCATCTGGTTTTCCCTATAATAGGCAGTAAGAGCACCTAAAGTTTCAGAGAGCTTCTGTTTAACCATTTCAAAGCTCTCTGCTTGGGCAGTGATGGCATGATCGCCAGCATCAGCAACTCTTTGCCCCTTCTGGCAGTGGCTGGTCATTTGTGTAGATTTTAAATATTGATTAGCATAACTTAAGAGGAAATGCAACCCAAAATAGGTAAAGAAGTACTCAAGGAATACCTGACTACTACTGTAAGTGAATTCAAGTCTCCAGAACCAGGTGAACTATATCCAAGAGGAACTAGCAGAAGTAATTTCAGAACCCCTGGCGATCCTCTTTGAGAATTCTTTGAGAACAGGAGAAGTCCAGCAGAATATTTTTCCAACTTCATAATTTTATTATTCTATCAAAGCTTGCTTTTAGGATGCAACTTTTTTTTAGAAAACAGACACAATTTACAAAATTACTTCCTAGCTTATTAAAAACTCAATTGGGTACCCGGTGATGCCCGGGTTATTTGAGGGAAAAAAATTGTTTATTATGTTAGGTAATATCATTTAGTTAATTAGTAACAGTATTTATTAGGGAAAAGCCAGAATGTGATTTCATTTTTTAATGAATTTTTGCATTAGAAAATATATAACGATGTGGATCAGTCCTCCCCAAGCCAGGCGTATATGCACAGTTGACCATGTTGGGTCTGTGTGCAAAAATTGGTACAGATCTGTTGTTAACTGGGCTCAGTGCCCTCTGGATAAGGGTGAACTATAACTCCCAGATTCCCAGGGCAATCACCCCCAAACCCAGCCAGTATTTACAGTTAGCTATGTTGGGTCTGTGTGTGAAATTTGGTACAGACCTGTCATCGACTTGGCTCAGTGACCTCTGGACAAGGGTGAACAACAACTCCCAGATTCCCAGTGCACTCACCCTCAAACCCAGCTAATATTTACAGTTGGCCATGTTGGGTCTGTGTGTGAAATTTGGTACAGATCTGTTGACTGGACTCAGTGCCCTCTGGATAAGGGTGAACTACAACTCCGAGATTTTCAGTGCAATCACCTCCAAACCCAGCCAGTATTTACAGTTGGCCATGTTGGTTCTGTGTGCCAAGTGTGGTCCAGATCCATCGTCAGCTCGGTAGAGTGCTCTTGGGATGCAAGTAAACTACACCTCCCAAATCAAGGTCATTTTCCCCAAACCCCTGCAGTATGTTCAGTTGGTCATGGGGCTTCTCTGTGCCAAGTTTGGTCCCGATCCATTGTTGGACCCTTCCAATTTGTTCAGTTGTTGATCAATTCCTCTGTGTTTGTTGTGTGCCATAGAAAAGGGTAAAGGGAAAGGCAGTGGGTGGGGTCATGCAAATTCCACATCAATGGAGAACCCTGGGATACCTGCCTGTGGTGGAGGAAACATGTCAAATCTAGGATGAAATTGTTCCCCAAAGATAGCATTTCTTGGGTGGTGGGCCATCGTTTTTGGGGAGGACATTGGCAGGGTTTGGACTACATGTTCATGGTGCTCGCTATAACCTGCAATGTTAGTGGAGGGAGTGCCTCTGGAGGCTTCTCAGCCCTTGGAACCATATAGCCTGTTTGTGGAGGCGGGAGGATGTCTGTGTTATGTGTATAGATAGATAGATTGATATTATGGGACTTTGAGATCAGTTATGGGAGAGTCCCTCACTGTGTTACTCTTGAGAAGCACAGCCAGATCCTCCCAACATGCCTTGGATTGCAACCATGAGCTATTGCTCCCACCACCGTTGTTGCGGCATTTACTTTCCCATTTGCAGAAGCCTTGCGTCTGAGAGGGAGAAACCCTCTGGATCTCCAGAGAATGGCTAAGGAATTTAATTCTTTAATAGCACCTGAGACAGTGAATTGGAGGAGCAAGGAGGTGAAGGGTCATGGCGGCAGTTGCCAAGAGACAGAAGAATGAAATAATAGGAAAAGGGGAAAGGAACACATTAAAGAAGCTGTTCCACTATGTGAAGTAAAGTGAACTACATTACACCAGGCATACTGTCTGCAGCAGCTAATTGCTCTTGTGTCTGGGTAACTCAGGTCTACCAGAGACCCGGAGACCTTCTTGACTTTGTAAGCTATTAAATGGAGCAGATGTTGTTAAAAGCAGAGAGCTTTCAATGCCCAGGTTCTCCCTTGGCCAAGCTGCCCTTACCTTTCCTCTATTTGTGTCCTTCAAAAAACAAACTCTCCTTGGAAAGTAGAAGCATCTGAATGGTTTTAGAGGCACTCCAAAGGATCCACCGATAGATTAATTATTCTGTGGAAATCTAGACAGTCTTTTTGGATGGATGTTGGGCTAGAGGAAACTGAGAAAGAGGTGGGGTGTTTTATTAGTGAACATCAAACATTAAAATTCTTTTATGGAGCTACTCTTCATGATTCACACACAAAAAAAGTTACAACCCCCCCCCCCCCACTCACCGAGTAGGATAGTCTTCCAGGGTCAGTGTTCTGGTGGGTGGTGGGTCCGTAGGTGACTGTGGAGCCCTATTTTTTAAGTCTGGCTTTGAGCCCATCTTTAAATCTCTGTTCCTGCCCACTAACATTCCATTTTCTGTTCTTGAGTTCGGAGTAGAGCAACTGCTTTGGGAGACAGTGGTCGGGCATCTGGACAACGTGGCCAGTCCAGCGGAGTTGATGGTGGAGGACCGTTGCTTCAATGCTGGTGGACTTTGCTTCTTCCAGCACGCTGACGTTTGTCCGCCTGCCTTCCCAAGAGATTTGCAGGATTTTCCAGACGCTGATGGAATCATTCCAGGAGTTGCATGTGACGTCTGTAGACAGTCCACGTTTCGCAGGCATATAGCAGGGACAATAGCTTTATAAACAAGCACCTTGGTATCCCTACGGATGTCCCGGTCTTGCAAACAACAGCCCAAATGTTTCATAAAGTTCTAGAGGTGAAAAGTCCAGGAACAGCTGTGACCGGAGGTGATTCCCCCCCCCCCCCTTTCCAGGGCTCTCTAAAAGATAGTTCAAAATCAGGGAATTCATAGTTTTGCCAAGGACATCAGGATGAATTGATCCCATAATCCCCTATCTCTTCTCTTGTTTTTATGTATGGACTCCAACTACTCAGTGCTCTCCTGAGCTTCCATGCACCCTCCCCCATGAACTCTTATGAATTCTTACAAACTTTCATGAACTTTATAGGAACTTCTATAAACTCTTGTGAAACTTTATCAACTTTTATAGACTTTGGGGGGGGGGGGTAATGTGACTTCCCCTTAGACCCTGCATGATTCCCACTTTTCCTATGAACTCTGTGTATGCTCCCTTGCCCCATTCCTCATTCCCGATATGTATGTATGTCTATATAAGAAAATATGAAGGAAAGCAACCTTTTCATGAACCAGCAACTCATGGCTCTTGGAGTTTCCAAACTTCCTGAGCTGATAATCCCCTAACAAAGGACTCAACCAGATCCATTTGCATGGACAATAAATGACTCTATCTATCTGGACCTTGGAGGGCTGATAGCCAGTCCATCCAGATTAATGGAGTCTATGGACATATTGGATCACCCAACACAAAGGACATTTCCTCATCTGCGAGGAACTAGGAACTCATCACTGCCTCCCTGCTGTGCCACATCTGGATCTCCGAAACTCATCTCTGTTTCATCAATGAATTCCATATCACAGGATAGTAAAAACAAAATGTTAATTCAAGAAACAGAACAATAACTCAGACCGGGCTTGAGAGTCTGAAGCTACCGTTGGGTCATTTGGCAAACACCAGCCATTCTTAATTCAGTCAACTAGACATTTCTTAATTGTTTCCCTGTTTCTTAATTGTTCCCTCCCTTCCACCTCATTGGCTGGGCAGCCAAAACCAGTGCCAGGACCCTCCTTGGATCTCCTCCTGGCTTGCTGACATCACAGCCAGTCATAACAAAGCCAAGTGGGGGGTGGGCATGAATCTGAAGGCTATAAATATTGTGTTTTTCTCCCCAGTGAGTTATGTTGGCTCCTGGGCAGATTACTGCAGTCATCATTCATTCCAGCTGGAATGAAAAAAAACATCTCGGTGGCTTTCCTTCAACTTGGTGAGACTTTATTTGGGGAAAAATTAGGGAAAAAATCTTCTTTGGTGCTTGCTGTCTCGCCAGGTGTTCTGGATCCTCTTTTTGGATCTGGCCAGTCTCTGCCTAGGCAGAGCCCCCCAAATTCGTGTTCGACATCACAGCCAGAAATCACAAGTACAGCTTAAGTCCACAAGCAAGAAGCTATAACTAGTAAAAACTTGAATAGGAGTACATGGACAGGAAAATATAAAACCGTAAGGTGAACAACTTGTTGTTTAATAGACACCCATGAAAACATTATGTCTCCCGTGACTTTTCTCCACATCTTTCCCACGTAATCTCACAGACTGATGTAATCTGTTTTTGAAAACAAAGACTTTTGTTGGTCTCCGTAGCTGCAGGTGGTGTTATGGTTCAACCAGATGAAGATTAGGGATTTGAGGGTTTTAGAGCAATATGGTTCTGTAGCTGAGGGAACGGAGGGAGTTTTGAAGCATGATGTTGTTGCTGAGACAAAGTGTGAAAGTGGTACTGTTTTGGAATCCAGCAGACAGGGAGAGGAGGATAACATTAGCTCATCCGAGGAGGCAGCTGGCTTAGACAGAGATACCAGGCTGCTTCTGAGAGGGCAGAGATTCAGGTTCAGGAAAATCCGTGAGAAAGAGAGGCAGAAGCAGGCCTCTTATGGTCAAAGGAATGCGTTCATGTTTTGCGGTCCTTAAATAAGTGAGAAAGCTGTTAGGATTTTAGATCAAACAACATCACTACTGGGGCGAGGAACTCCTATCTCGTTCCTAGTTCATGACTTAGTTCAAGACCCAAGATTCATGCTCAAGTTTTGATCTTTGTTTTATGGATTTACCTTTGGATTCATGCCCATGTTTTGCTCCTTGTTTCCTGGATTCATGTTCAAGTTTTAACCATTGTTTTCTGGGTTTACCTATTGCCTTTGGGACTTGCTTTCTTTATTAACTCTTCGATTTTTACCCTTTTATTTGCTTAAGGTACCTTTGGCTATTTTTATATGTGTTTTTATCAGTAAACTGTTTATTAACACGTTTGATTTCTTGGTGAGTGCTGTGAGCAAGGTGAACTCCTGAGCTTCAAACATGGTTTCTCTGGGAATCCTCCTTATCACTCAGCTCTTCACTCAATTTCTTATCTGCTGTTGCTACTTCTGGCTCCTCTGACTGGCCTTGAGGAACTGGACTTTCTGAGCCAGTTTTATCATAGGGATAACCATAATTTCCCAGACCTGAATTTCCCAGACTTGAGGGCCCATCACTTTGTGCAACAGGAAAGCCCACAATCCTTTCTAAAACATCAGTTAAACCATCAGCCTCTGGCTGACCTACAGCATTCAGGTATATTGGAGTGTGGGTTGAACTGTTCCATGCATCAGTAAGCTAGCATCACCGTGGGTTTAAAGCTGCTGTGTACTCTTAATTATTGATCCTCCTAGTTAAACAGTAAGGCAGGAGGAAACAGGCACCATTAACTGGTAATTGACAATATTGGAGAGTTAAGCATCTGGGTCTTGACAAAGAAGTGAGGAGTATTTAACGGTTGGTAAGGATCAATTTCAGATTAATGCTGCTTCACTAGTAAGTGCAAACCCCCCCCCCCCCCATGTTCAGCCAAAGCATTTATCACATAATACTTCTGTGACAGACAGAACTGTAGCTGGTTTAAGTACATCCATATAGATTTATTTAAAGACTTAATAATCAGCCCGCATCCTGAGACGACCTTTATCTAGGAACAAAATAGCCTTTTAGATGTACAGTAATTGGTATTAAAGTGAAACAAAAGAGATCCCATTAAAATCCTGCAAGACACAATAAATAATGCATTGTGTGCATCCTCTGAATTCTTTTCCTTGATACCATACTAATAAATGAAATATCACAACATGCAAAGACAGCCAGCATGGGATCGTGGTTTGAACATCGGACTACAACTCGGGAGACCAAAGGTTCGAATGCCACCGTGATTTTGAGCAAGAAAGACTGTCTCAGCTTTTTCAAGAGAACTCTGAGAAGGGATCGCCTTAGGGTCGGCATAATTCAGAAAATCCTTTCAGGCACATAATGATAATAAGCCCTTACTGTTCCTGAATATAAGCTTGCTTTCAGATAGTAAGGCTTTATTTAAGGGGTTGGACTGGATGACCCTTGTGGTCGTGCTTCTTCAAATTCTACAGCACTGCTGGTCACAGTTGACCTACAGCTAGAACGCTCGAGGGCCAGAGCTACCCAGTTCTTGGTGTCTATGCCACAGTTTTTAAGGTTAGATTTGAGCCCTTCTTTAAATCTATTTTCTTGTCCACCAACATTCAGTTTTCCGTTCTTGAGTAGAGTAACAGCTTTGGGAGATGGTGATCGGGCATTTGGACAACATAGCCAGTCCAGTGGAGTTGATGGCAGAGGGCTTTTGCTTCAATGCCGGTGGTCTTTGCTTCTTCCAGCATGTTGACATTTGTCCACCTGTCTTCCCAAGAGATTTGGAGGATTTTTCAGAGGCGATACTGATGGAATCATTCCAGGAATTGAGTGTGACATCTGTAGACAGTCCATGATTCACAGGCATATAGCAGTTGGGAGGACAATAGCTTTATAATCAAGCACCTTGGCCTCCCTACAGATGTCCTGGTCCTCAAACACTCTCTGCTTCATTTGGAAGAATGCTGCACTCGCAGAGCTCAGGTGGTATTGTATTTCAGTGTTAATACGGACTTTTGTGGAGAGGTGGCTGCCAAGAGAGCGGAAATGGGCAACATTTCTTAATGTTTCACCATTAAGCTGTCCAGCTGATATTTGCTGATATTTGTCTGCCTGTCTTCCCAAGAGATTTGGAGGCAGTGCTTATGGAATCATTCCAGGAGTTGAGTGTGACATCTGTAGACAGTCCATGTTTCACAGGCATATAGCAGGGTTGGAAGGACAATAGCTTTATAAACAAGCACCTTGGCCTCCCTACAGATGTCCTGGTCCTCAAACACTCTCTGCTTCATTCGGAAGAATGCTGCACTTGCAGAGCTCAGGCGGTGTTGTATTTCAGTGGACATTTGTCCACCTGTCTTCCCAAGAGATTTGCAGGATTTTTCGGAGGCAACACTGTTGGGACCAGGTTTTAATGGTCATTACTTGGATGACCGTTGGAAAAGTGGTATGTCTATGTTGAACCTCTGCAACCTTCAGAGGTTTGATGAAATCATACAGGCACATAACACCCAACATGCGATCTGGGCTAGAGGAAAACAGCTGTAGCTCTGTTAGTTGGAGTGTGCCTTGTTACCAGCCCTTCAGGTTCTCTCCACCCCAGCCCTGGTCCCATCCATCTTTCTCAGCTTACATTTTAATTGGCTTCTTGTTAAGTTTTTTAAACACTGCAAGACTTGCTGACATGCAGGCTAATACCAAGTGAATAATTTATGGGAACCTTTCATGGCAGTCCTCCCCTCCCCTTCGGTCTAATGCGGGAATCAGATAAAATAGTGGTTGGGAGGGTGCCGAAGAAGAAGAGGATAGTGAGAGAAAGAGAGTGTGGTAGAAGGGAGATGCCAACCCATCTACCAAAGCATTGGTGATTTGTTTGCTGACTACTAAAGGGATGGCGTTGGGGGGGTGGGGGGGTGGGGAGGGTTCCCTTAACACATCTTGACGGCATTTGGGATTTCAGAGAAGGTTTGTACGACGCAGACTTATTAATAACTATTCTGTCAGTACAGCACCCAATTAAATTGAATTGGGTTTTATAGCTCCCTCTAGATTTCTTGTAAATGCGTGGCTAGAAAGCCTTTAGAGTGTGAATATTGGATAACAAGGGTTTGGTGGTGGTTGATTTTTGTAATAGTTTTGTTTTTAATGATTCTAGTTTCTGTACCTAAAGACTCAGCAGCTTGTACATGTGCAACTTGGCATTTAACCCGCACACATGCACACCATCTAATGGCCGTCTCTGATGTGGCAACCGCTACCCTTGCCCTTTAATTTCTTCTTCAAGGAGCCAAAGTTTTTCATGTGAGATCCTTAACAGGCCCTTTGGGGAATTTTTATTCTTAGCCGCACGTAAAGCAGGCCAGGTAATTGAGACCTGGGGGATTACCCTCTCTCTTTTGGCAGGAAGGCACACATTTGCAGAGGTGCCTTGAATCCATTATTTGCCTGTGTTGCCTCTAACTTTAGCAAGTCGGAGTGTGCGTCAGTCATGAGGCTTGTTTTAGATCCCGATCCTGCAGTTTTCAAAACGGTCTTGTATGGTTCTTATCTATTCAGAAACCAGCTGGTTCAGTTGGAGTCCTTAAACAGAAATCAGAAAATTTATTTATTTAGTTATTTTATTTACTCCCTGCTGAAGGGAGTTTTATTTACTCCCTGCTGAAGTTAGACAGGCGCCCTCCTTGATGGCCTTTCGTAGGGGCCTAAAAACATGGCTCTTCGAGCAGGCCTTCAACTGAGTGTATTGAATGACAATGGAATGAACTAGGACTACGAATCTCGGCTATGACCCCAGGACTTGACGAAGCGGATTTTTAGTATAAGTATATGTTATGTTGTATCTGTCTGGTTTGTATCGTCTTGATCCACTGTACACTGTCTTCTTTGTTGTTGTTCACCGCCCCGAGTCGCCCTCGGGCTGAGAGGGGCGGTCAATAAATGCAATAAATAAATAAATAAATAAATAAATACATGCCGCCCTTCTCACCCCAAAGGGGACTCAGAGTGGCTTACAAGATATATATGCATACTATATATTATACTAGCTTGGGGACCCGGCGCTGCCCGGGTTATTAGAGAAAGTGGGTAATGGCGGTTCCGTATGCCAAGTTTGGTCTTTATTGATCATTGGATAATGGCTGCATTGTTTTTAGGAAGTGAGTGAAGGAACTTGAAGTCCCATCATCCTTGGTCCACCCTCCTCCAAACAGCAGCAGGATATAGAGTGGGTCATGGGGGCTCTGTGTGCCAAATTTGGTCTTTATCAGTCATTGGATGAGGGTCGCACTGGTTTCAGTAAGTGAGTGAAGGTACTGCAAGTCCCATCATCCATCTCCAAATTTTTCCAAACGACACCAGGACATAAAGTGGGTCATGAGAGGTCTATGTGCCAAGTTTGGTCTTGATCAGTCATTGGATGAGGTTCGCAGAGGTCTCAGAATGTGAGTGAAGGTGCTGAAAGTCCCATCATCCATGGTCAACCCTCCTCCAAAACTGCAGCAATATGTAGAGTAGGTCATGGGGGCTCTGTGTGCCAAGTTTGGTTTTGATTGGTCATTAGATGAGGGTTGCAGCAGTTTTGGGGAGTGGAGGTACTTGAAGTCCCATCATCCATGGTCCATCCTCCTCGAAAGTGCACCAGGATGTAGAGTGGGTTATGGGGGCTTTGTGTGCCAATTTGGCCTTGATTGGTCATTGGATGAGGGTCGAAGTGGTTTCAGTAAGTGAGTAAAGATACTGCAAATCCCATCATCCATGGTCCATCCGCCTTAGAACTGCATCAGGATGTAGAGTGGGCCATGAATACTCTGTGTGCCAAGTTTGGGCCTGGTCTGTGATTTGTAAGGGCTACAATGTTCTGTGGGAAGTGAATCGGGTGAAGGTACTGCAAATCCCATCATTAGTGGCCCATCCTGCCCTGAACTGCACTGGAAGTCCCATCATCCATCGTCCGTCCTTCTCCAAACAGCATCGGGATGTAGAGTGGGTCAAGGTGGCTCTGTGTGCCAAGTTTGGTCTTGATCGGACATTAGTAAGGGTTGCATCAGTCTTGGGAAGGGAGTGGAGGTACTTGAAGTCCCATCATCCATGGTCTGTCCTCCTCGAAAGTGCACCAGGATGTAGAGTGGGTCATGGGGACTCTGTGTGCCAAGTTTGGTCTTGATCAGTCATTGGCGAGGGTCTCAGTGGTCTCAGGAAGTGAGTGAAGTGACTGCAAGTCCCATCATCCATAGTCAAATTCTTCCAAACCGCACCAGGATGTAGAGTGGGTCATGCGGGCTCTCTGTGTAAATTGTGGTCCTGATCCATCATTGTTGGCAGTTGTATTGGTCTTAGGAAGGGAGTGCAGGTATTGCAAGTCCCATCATCCATGGTGCATCCTCCTCCAAACCGCACCAGGATGTAGAGTGTGTCATGGAGACTCAGTATGCCAAGTTTGGTCTTTATCGGTAATTGGATGAGGATTGCAGTGGTCTCAAGAATTGAGCAAAGGTACTGCAAGTCCCATAATCCATGGTCCATCCCCGGCCAAACCACACCAGGACGTAAAGTGGGTCATGAGAGGTCTATGTGCCAAGTTTGGTCCTGATCAGTCATTGGATGAGGTTAACAGCGGTCTCAGAATGTGAGTGATGGTACTGCAAGTCCCATCATCCATGGTTCATCCTCCTCCAAACTGCAGTAGAATGTTGAGTGGGTCATGGGGGGTCTGTGTGCCAAGTCTGGTCTGTATTGGTAATTGTCTGACTCAGCCCCCTCTGGCCTTTCCTTTCCTCTGTTTGTCATCTCGGAATCTTGGAATTGAGGCTGGCCAATCAGAGACCATATGCAAATTTCCTTCTCATGTCCCCGTTTCTGCCATGAACTCTTTTCTCCACCAGGGGCTCCTATTGAAGCTGGCCAATCAGAGACCATATGCAAATAGCACCACTGGGGCAGCCAATCAGAATGTTGGAACTTTCAGGCTGGCCAATCAAAACGCTGGCACATACTCTTCCCGTCGCACCGCCGCACTTTTGTCCGCCGCATACAAACTTTCACCTTTATTATATACATAGATTATTAGCATAGTACAATATCAGTATTAAATATTACTATATTGTACCAAAACATTATATCGATATATTATTAGTAATATTACATGTAATATAAATATATAATTATAATATCATATTATTATTATATTGCATTACATTATAATATTATAAATATTATATGTATATACCATATATTACATTACATTACATTATATTATTAGCGCAAGACCTTATCATTAGAAAGTAATCTCCTCTTTTAGAAAAAAAAAAGAAAAGAATGTGTATGATGTCGTTTTGGTGTACCGTATCCAGGAGATTCGGGCGATCCGGCTGCCAAATCCCCAAAAACGGGCCTGGTGGGGGGCAGATGAAACTTTAGTCAATATGAATCACAGCAGTCGGATTTTTTCGGCCGATGGGGACTAATAGCGCTGAGCAGCACTCTACCTGAGGTGGCGGCAGCGTATGAGTAGCCTCACAAATCAGGCAAGGAGCAGCTCCTCCTCTTCTTTCTTTCCTGGGAGCCTCCTCCATCCTTTCCCCCAATCGCCCCCCCCCTTGTGTCTCTGTGCTCCCTCCCAGCTTGATGCGCATTGAGGTTTTTCTCTCTGTGTGTTCTTGCTTTCTTTCTCAGCCAATCAGAGTCCTGGTTGATTGTGTCCATTCTCCTCCTCTCTTGTGGCGTGCACTTGGGACTTCAATTCCCAGGACCCCCTCCTGTGGTTTTTAAAAAATGTTATGGTAAAAAGTTTTTAAAAATTCCATTGTAAGATAGGCCCTCTCCGACCTGGGCAAGGGGGAAAGCAGGTGGGCATGTGATCCCAACAACATATATCATGTTACTATAAATGCTAATAACATGATATATGCAATATAAAGAGGTACATTGATATACAGTGTTTCCTCACTACTTTGTGGTTTTGCAGTTTTACAAAAAATGAATTTAAAATACAAGTAGCGAGGGAACACTGGAGGAGGTAGGAGGGGCGGATGGATGGATGAATCCCCACATGGCCTGGAGAAACAGAAAGGCCCCGCCAATGCACTATGGATGCAGATCTGGGAGACCTCTCCCCTTTTTTGCAGGAACAGTGGGGGTGCGCTCCAAAGAGAGAGAGAGAGATTGATTGATTGAGGGAGGGAGGGGCTATCTTCTAGAGCAGCGGTTCTCAACCTGGGGGTTGTGACCCCCAGGGGGGTCACCTGGCTATTTTGGAGGGTTCGCGAGGCCGCCTCCGTTGGCCCTGCCCCAAGGGCGCGGGCCAGGCGAGGGCTCCTTTGCACGAGGCCTGGCCTTGCACAAAGCCATCCTCTCCTGCCTCGCTCTCTCACCATCCAGCGAGGGCGTGGGGCAGGTGAGGGGTCCTCCGCGCAAGGCCTGGCCTCGTACAAAGCCCACCTCACCCGCCTCGCGTTCTCGCCATCTGGGAGTTCTGTGTGGAGGTCTCAGTGGTCTGTGGAAGTCAGCGCTGAATCGGTTGAAGGTGCTGCAAATCCATATTTTTTCTGAATAATCATGATGCTTTAATTTATGTTGAATTTGTAACAATTAAAACACATCCTTCATATCAGATATTTACATTACGATTTGTAACAGTAGCAATATTACAGTTATAAAGGAGCAACGAAAATAATTTTATGGTTGGGGGTTACCACAACATGAGGAACCATATTTAGGGGTCCCAGTGTTAGAAAGGTTGAGAACCACTGTTCTAGAGGGAGGGTAGATGGGGGACATACGTATACTGTAGAGTATAGCGTCCCTACTTCGTGATTTTCACTTATTGCAGGTGGTCCTGGAACGTAACATCCACAATCAGTAAGGGAACACTGTAATGCTCAGAAACCGAATTTCTTGAGTATCTCTGTTGGAAACATTTGGAATGTTTTAATAAACATTTTAGAATCCTACCAGATAGTTCCATCCAGTGGACTCTCTTTTGGAAACAGCAACTTCCCAAGCCTTTCACGATTTATTAATGTATATTTGCTAACCTATATTCTGCATGTATGTTAATTTGCCAGTTTGACTTGCTTCTTTGGTGTGGGAGGGGTTATAGACATGTGATTGTACTGAGCATGTTCAGACTCAGGACTCCTTTTTGTATTCAGTCTGTTTTACCATCTCATTGAAGGTGGATGTGTTTGCATCAGACCTCAGTGGAGCTGGATGCATGTATGTGTTTGGTCTTAAATGAACAGAGGTTGCAGTTTGGACTTTAACGGATATATGTATGACTTAATGGACTTTAGTGAGTACAACTATACCTAAAGACTATGGACAATTGATAAAGAATGATATCCTGTGTACTCAACACAGAGAAGAAACTATATCTTATCTATAACTGAACTCTAATAAGAAATGTGCCTGTATAGGGAATTGATGTAAGTTGTTTATGAGTAAATAAGATATGATATTTTTCAAATAAAACTTTGTTTTTTATCTCTGAGTGCATATTTTAGCTAAGAGGTTTCAAGGGAGTTCAGATTTCAACTTCAAAGAAACAACCATCCTCTGCTAACCAAATATATTTTTGTCATGGCATGTCTTTATCCTCGGCAGTTCAAATACATGGTTCTTCAGTTTAACAGCTGAGTTACCTGTGTGCTGTGACATGAATGCTTAGGAATATCACTTGTTCAAAGAGTTGACTTCTAACAATGCTTTCCTTGACTAGTGGTTTTCAAAAGGTGGTCTCCACATGTTCATGGAGATTAGTAGGCTTGGGCGGTTTCGTTCATTAATTTCGTAATTCGTTATTAATTCGTATTTAAATTAGCTTACGATCCAATATTGAGCCATGCAGGAATTGTGGGAGGAGTAATAAAGATTCGAAACAATTTTTTTCAATTTATTTCGTAATTATTTCGTAATTATTTCGTAATTATTTCGTAATTATTTTCGCATATCTGGTGCAAGTTTTATAGTTGTTGTTTGTTTTATCACACCAACAGTCAACAACAGAGGGAGAGGGAAGCTTCAGAAGTTCCTCCTGTCCTATTTGGAGGTTTTTTTAGCATATTGCGCAATCTCGTCCGCCATTAACGAATCGATTCGTAATTTTACGAAATTTCGCAAATTTTGAAAATTTTTAAAGGAAAATTTCGGAATTATTTAAAAAAACGAAATGCAAGGGCCCCCTAAAAACAAAACGGGTTTAGAACCAAATTTTTCCGTGGTTACCCAAGCCTAGAGATTAGCATTTGTCAAATGGATGTGACATCATTTTTGCCTTTTCAATAAGATTATGGTGCAGTTATTTCCAATAGGTTATGGAATTTTCAATACTCTCTCCTATTTTTGCATTACCACTGGCTACAGGTATCAGCGGGAATCTTTCTGCAGCCATTTTAGTTTCCTAGGGTGCATCCAGTGTTGGAAAGTATTCTGAGCACTGTAGGAAATTATATTGGCAGTTGCACCCCACATTACACTGGGACCCTAGCCCTTGCCTTGAGATGCCTCATAGATTGTCCCCAGCATTCTGCCTGGAAGGTTGCCTTATCCACCTAGAATAGCAGTAAATCATATGCTTTGCTTCAAAATGGAAAATCCCCCTCTCCTTTGGAAACGAAAAGCACTCCTTGCCAACACAGGGGTGGTGTTGGCGTAATCCAGTTTTCTATCCCAGTAATTACTTTGGGATGATGAGAAAACTATAGGTGGTAGAAAAGAATCAAATTGATCAATTCAGTTCAGAGAAGAGCTGGCTGGTGGGCTCTCATCACCGTTTTGGCAACCTAGAGATAGCTCCTCTGAGTGAGCAATTTCCTCCAAGGGAGGAAAAAGAGAGGGTTAGTATATTTATAATGAATGCAGACTTCACTTATATCCTTCTTGTCCCCTGTTCTCTTGACTTTCCACAACATCCCAATGAATCAGCCACCTCCAACTTTCTAGCCAAGCAGAATATATAGGTTTAACTTCACCTTTCCTTCTCCTCCTCAGTCTTTCATACATGTGAAAGTGACGTTCTGTTGCAGTGAAATGAGGCCGAACATACCCATGTCGGCCTCATTTCCACTCTCTATGTATGCTCGCCTGCAACTTTCAGCCTAGCCATTTGCAGGGTGGGTGGAAGATTTCCTAGCTGACTGAGGCACTGTTCTGCCAGAGGGATTCAGAACATATTGCTTGGCAGGTGGAGTCTGTTCAGATGCATTTGCTGTTATTTCAGCACTGACAGGAAACATATATCATCGAGCAGGGGATGCCAGCAGTATACTCCATTGCAACCAGATTAAAGAGTAAGTGGTGCAGGATAGGGAACATTCAGGAGAACCATGTCTCCATTCTTCTAGCATTATCAATTAATAGGGAGACTGGCTTTAAAACTTTTACTCTATATATACTATTACTCTAAGTCAAGAAAGGTTAGTCATATTAACTGGATGAAAAAGTAAGTGGTGCAGGATAGGGAACATTCAGGAGAACCATGTCTCCATTCTTTTAGTGTTATCAATGAATAGGGAGACTTGTGTTAAGCCAATTACCCTATATACTCATGTATAAGTATAGAAAAGTTAGTTATTGTAATCGGATGAAAAAGGTAAGTGGTACAGGTAGAGAACATTCAGGAGAACCATGTCTCCATTCTTTTAGTGTTATCGATTAATATAGAAACTTGCTTTAAACTATTACCTGTTGTAGATCAGCCAGACAGTGATGGTGTAACTGGTGATTTAAAGAGGATTGTGAGCTCTCCTGTGGCACAAAGTGATGGGCCTTCAAGTCTGAGAGACGATGGTTCTCTCTGTGACAAAACTGACTCGGAAAGTGCAGGGCCTCAAGGCCAGTCCAAGCAGACAGAAGTAGCAACAGCAGATAAGGAATCGAGTGAAGAGCTGAGTGATAAATCAGATGAATTCCCTGGAGAAACCACCTGTAACTACGGAGATCAACAAAAGTCTTCATTTACAAATTAGAGCCAAAAATAGATTGCGTCATTCAGAGAGATTAAATTTTGGGAAATTGTGGAGAAAATTCATGGGAGAAATAATGATTTCATGGCTTAATGGGTGTCTATTGAACAGTAAGTTGTTTACCTTAAGATCAGTTCAGGCAACACTGTGTTAGAGTAAGAAGCTAAGGCTGACCTCTCGTTCCTGATTCAAGTCAAGCCTTGCTTTTGGATGTAATATATCCTGGAAATTTTCTATGTTCCTATTCACGTTCTCCTGTTCAAGTTTTTACTAGTTATATCTTCTTGCTTGTGGACTTATGCTGCACTTGTGATTTCTGGCTGTCCTGGACTTTCCCACAGGCTACAAAATGTCTTGAGGCGTCTTTGGAGAGGGACATATGCTGATGGTTCCAAGTCTTGGAGGTGGAGGTACATTTCTTGTGGTGGTCAACCAAGCATAGGCATATGGTCAACATCTGCAGTCTTTTGATATGGTAAATTGTAAAAAGAGGCAAGGGGAGTCTCTTTGTGGAGCATCTTTTGTCTCCAGCCTATTCTCTGCAAGTAATCCTGGTTAATGGAGCTGGATCGAAACTTTACTAAATGGGATGAATGAGGCTGATGTTGGGGTCTGCCCTGTGGTCCCACATTGAAATGGAGAAATGCTGTTCCATTTTTCCCCATCAGCATCCTAGAAAAACCAGGCCAATATTTTAGAGCTGCATCTGGTACATCTGGTAGAGCATCAGGCATCTTCTCTGGTCTCAAGTCTGAGGACGGTGGACAGCTTTCGCTGTTTTTTATGCTGACAGTTTTTAACTGCAGGGCTCTGTGTGCATTCCCAAGCCTGCCCTTATTTGACATGGCCGTAGTAACTTGACTTCAAAGGAGTTGTCAGGCTTGCCCAGGACTGCTGCACTAGCCAATTGTTTGCATGCAGTTTTCCTTTCTTCTATATTGTTGCTTTGGCATCAAAAGGACTCTGAGTGGGTATGGACGTTTGCAAAGAGAGAGAAGAAAAAGACGAGGGGAGAAAGAGTTAGTTTGTCATTTTCTATCCTTCCTACTAGTTGTTGACAAAGCCACAAAAGTTAATGCAAAGTAGGCTTGGTGGGCTAGGCTTCCTTGGAGAGAGGGAAGAGTTTGTGTGTCTCCCCTTTGTGCCTATATCTGTTAGCTAGTCTGGATGAAGTGGCTAGATATGTGTAAAGTGAGAGATATGTGGATTTTTGCCTGATGTGAATGGGATTACAGCATTAGAATGAATGAGTGAGCATGGGTTTTGTGGATTTTTGCCAAGAATGCTGTGAATTTTTGTTTCATTTTTTCCTGAAATTGGTAGAGCCCCTGCCCTCTTAATATTGTGTGCTACTGAGCATCAAGTCTCTTGATTCGCTTTCTTTCTTTCCTATTATTATTACATTAAATTATTCAATTATTGTGAAAGATCACTGATTGACTTCTCCTCAATCATCTAGTTGGAAGGTTTGGGTATTTTTAGTTGTCCTGGTTCTGAATATTACACCAGATTAGGCATGCCAAAGTGTGATTGGTGGTTGAAACAGCTCCATCCATTCATTTATTTTATACAAAGAACCCGGAAAGCTCTGCACTGAGCGAGTCCATCTTTAAAGGTCTGAATCAACTCATTCATTGGGTTTGTTTTGAAAAAGCAACCATGAGAGTCCTCTGCAACATAAAAATGCAATCTGCTGTCTATGAAGGCAGCAGACTGCAGGAGCTGTCTTCATAGATATATTAGGAGCTTATGATACAGTAAATAATTGCCTCCTCCTTAAAAAATGTATAATATCACAAAGGATTACCTCCTTACTTGCTTCATAGGAAATCTGCTACAAAACAGGAGCTTTTTTGTTCAGTTCCAAGGCCAGAGAAGCAGATAGAAGCAGCCTGCCTCAGAAGAGCGTGCTTGCTCCTCCATCAATGTTTAACATTTAGACAAATGATCAGCCACTGCTAGAAGGGACAGAGAGCTTCATCTATGCTGACGATCGTGTCATCACTACTCAAGCTTCTGGTCACAGGAAAAATTGAGCATAATGCCAAGTTTTTAACTTTGTTTGTGTTTTTTTTTTTAAAAAATACATTATAACTGTATTCTCAATTCACTTCTGACATGATAAAGAAAAATAAAATAAAACATAAAAAGGGAAGAAGGAAGAAAGAGAAAAACGTGGCAATGTTTCTAATGTCGAAGGCTTTCATGGCTGGAATCACTGGGTTGCTGTGAGTTTTCCGGGCTGTAGGGCCATGTTCCAGAAGGTGGAACATGGCCCTACAGCTCAGAAAACTCGCAGCAACACAATGCTTCTAACGCTTATCCGACCTTCACTTATCCCACATTCTGTCTTATTTGATGCTCTTATCCAACGCCCCTTTTTCCTCCAGCATTTCCCTTTCAGTTAAAGGATTGCTCCCCAACTCTCTTTCCATTCCCAATAAGTGAAAAAGGCAAGACAAGGAAGAGGAGGAGGGAGAAAAGGGGGAACAGAGTCAGGACCGGAAGTGGAAGCCTCCTCCCTCCTTCCCTCAGTGATTTCCATGCTCCTCTTCTGCATCCGGGCACTTTCTGTTGGGCTGCTCTAGCCTTGAGGAGTTGCCTTGTCTTAAACCCTTTGAATCTCTCTTGTTAGAATTCAAGGTGTCTAGCACTGCGTTGGACGGGTAACAGTCGGAGACTTCATATTGTCTGAGATTTTTGCTTATCCGACATTCTGCTGGCCTGTTTATGTCGGATAAGTGAGACTCTACTGTATTTATTTTCAAATGTGTTTATGTAGGTCTTGGTCCTGTCCTACTCGTCTTCAGATGCTTGGTACTGTATCTATATAAGTGGGTTTATTTCCATTACACTGGATGGGCTCCCGTATAAATGGTCAGTGTGGAACTATCCTCAGAGTCAGAAAATGTAACTTTCCAAAGCCTTTTCTCATTTTAAGTGGCAAATAACCAACAAGGAGCAAAAGCAAGCAATTAATGTGTACCCGATGAAATGGAGTAAATACCTCTACAGGGCTTTGCGGTTTGCTTGTCAATCAGGATTCCCAATCTGGAATTGTGACTATATTACTGGATCAAAGCCCTGCCTCCACCGCTGGGAGAGCGTGCCGTCTCCGTCTTCACAGCCACAGAGGAAGCCCTGACATGTTTCATAGCATTCATACGTGGGACTCTACGAAACGGAAAAGAAAACAGCTCTTTCTGTCAACCTGTCACCAGCTGAAGCTTTTACTTTCCATCAGGCTGACTAAACTTTCAAAACTGTGTTTCTCCGATGCCGAGTATTGCCAAGAGAAATCCTGGGTGTTATCAGAATTTATAGACTGCCAGGAACACGATAGAATACCAAAACATTTTGTGGAATATTAAACATTTCTTCAGATCTTCACTAAATCATGGGTGACAATTGGAGTAAGGGGTGTCAGCAGTCTCCTTGGTTTATTGACCTTGATTCCTTGGCAGAAAATAGATAGATGAGAATCTGCTATCGCAACAATAACAACAAAACTCTCCCATTTGTACAGCTGGAGCCTTGGAATCTAAGGAACTGCTCATAAAAATGAGCCTGAAAGTGGCACATAGATTGGCCATTGAGAAGTCCTAGAATTTGGGTTGATTTATTGCCAGAGCCGATCCCTGTGTGTATGTGTGTCAGAGAGCACTGTAGACTCTCGGGTTGCACAGCATGCACAGGACCTGGCAGTTCTGCAAGGAACAGACGCAGGCACACATTTAGAAACTGTTTGGACCAGTAACGGACACAACTTTATTGGTTGGCAACCATGCATAGAGGCCTACCACTTCATCACATTTACAAAATCCCACTTAAAATCTGGGAAGCCACTCTTGTCATCACATTAGTTTGGCTTGAAGTGTAGGCTAGAGCATTCTTTGCGTATTTTAAGTGTGAGGGCCAGCATTCTTTTCAAACGTTTCATGACATGGTGGGGAAGTGGATTTTTTGTTTGGTCATTTCTGTCATGTGATGGCATTAGTTGCTCCCAGGTTTACAATTAAACATTTCCCCAATTTGTGGGAGGGGAAAATGGAGGAGGAGCCAAAAGTACTCTTGTTAGGGAAAGAATTACCCTTTGCTCACCGAGATTTGACTTTGCCAGAACAATTCCTTTTTTAAAAAATAGTCTTTCTGGGTCGTTTCCTTTCCTTCCTTCCGTAATATGCCTCTGCCTTGTGTTACATGGGAAAGCCAAGAGAGAAGGATTATTATTATTATGCCAAGTCTCCATTCTGTGCAGTTCTGGGAGTTATAGTTTCCCAAGGTCCATACCCTTCTCTTAGTGCATTTACACTATGGAATTAATGCTCTTGGGCCCCACTTTAAATACCATAGCTGCATACTATGTGGTCCTGGGAGTAATCGTTTCCCAAGGTCCATATCCTTCTCTGGATGCATCTGCACTGGAGCATAAATGCAGTCAGGACCTATTTTAAATGCCATTATTATTGTTGATGATGATGTTGTTGTTATTGTTGTTGTTATTTGAAACACAACAAGATGAGTCCACAGCAAACAAGATCACTCCGGCTGTTGTGTTGGATCACATGTCGAACACTTCCCAAGTTGTTGTTGTTGTTGTCGTCGTCGTCATCATTATTATTATGCCATGTCTCCATGCTGTGCAGTCCTGGGAGTCATAGTTTTCCAAGTTCCATATCCTTCTCTTGGTGCATTTACAGTATGGAATGAATGCCCTTGCACCTCACTTTAAATACCATATCTCTATACTATGCGGTCCTGGGAGTTATAGCTTCCCAAGGTCCACATTTCTCCCTTTCACTCTCCATTTGTGCCTCTTTGAATTCTGCAACACTGCTGGTCACAGCTGACCTCCAGTTAAAGTACTCAAGGGCCAGGGCTTCCCAGTTCTCAATTCTGCAACACTGCTGGTCACAGGTGACCTCCAGTTAGCACGCTCAAGGGCCAGGGCTTCCCAGTTCTCAATTCTGCAACACTGCGGATCACAACTCACCTCCAGTTAGAGTGCTCAAGGGCCAGGGCTTCCTAGTTCTCAATTCTGTAACTCTGCTGGTCACAGCTGACCTCCAGTTAAAGCGCTCAAGGGCCGGGGCTTCCCAGTTCTCAATTCTGCAACACTGCTGGTCACCACTGACCTCCAGTTAGAGTGCTCAAGAGCCAGGGTTTCCTAGTTCTCGGTGAAACCAAAATACATTCTTCCCTTGAGGGTTGAGTAAGAGAAAGAACTATTATTTTCAAAGACTCATTCCAAAACTTGAGCATTTAAAAAAAAAAGAAATCAGAAGGCATGGGATGTCTCACTGGGTTCTGAGACAAGCCTTTATGCTGAAAACGCAGGCAAGAGACTGTGTTCCAAATGATTAGTTTTGCAATTAATAAAAAAACCCTATACTGATTGAAAACCCTGTTGCCCATCACTCTGCACCTCCCAACTTGCCTATCCAAGTCCCTTGGAGCAGGGAAAGAGAAAGTTGCCTTTGGCACCATCTGTTTTTGCCAGCTTCTCCTTTGAGCCCTGCTTTTACATCTGTTGATCAGAGGAATCTTTGCTTGATGATTCGTTTTGAAGAAATCTTTGGTCTCCCCGGGAAATTCATTAACTGTTGAGGCACTAAAGAGTCCAAACAGCTCATTTGAGGTCCCTTCTGGTTACGCTTGACTTTATGGTCCCATAAGAGATCAGCTGGGTAAATGCAGGGAACGTTGTGGATTTCAGGAAGATCTTCCTTCAACAAAGTCTCCCATGACCTTCTGGTAAGGCAACTAGTCCAATGTGGGCTAATCAAAACTACAGTTAGGTGGATCTGTAATTGGTTAAGTGAACGAACCCAAAGGTGATGTTCACCAATGCTTCCTCTTTGTCCTGGAAAGAAGTGAGGAGTGGAGTGCCATCAGCAGGGCTGTGTCCTGGACCATGTTCTGTTCAACATCTTTATTAATGACTAAAATGTAACTGTTGCCAAAACTCCCAGGCTCAGCTAGCTTCTGGGCATGGCCCAACCAATCAGTTTCATGCTTTGCATTTCTCGGTTAACACACTAATGCATTCCAGGATGGTTTTTCTTTCTTATGAAGCAGCCTCTACTTCTCTTATGATTTTCATTTCGGTCGATATTCCTAGGTAGATGAAGCCGTTAAACCTAGGGTCCTCTTTGCAATATAGTCTGTGTGCATTCAGAAGAAGACCTACAAACCACTCCAAACACCTTTGCAGAAGCGTACAAGAAGCTCTGCCTCTTATTGAACATTGAGAAAACTAAAGTGCTCTTCCAGCAGTCACCAGCCAATCCCTCTCCAATGCCAGAAATACAACTTAATGGTGTAACATTAGAAAACGTTGACCATTTATTGCAACGTTGCTACCTTGGCAGCGACCTCTCCACAAAAGTCAGCATTGTCACTGAAATACAATACTGCCTGAGCTCTCGAGTGCAGCATTTTTCCAAATGAAGCAGAGAGTGTTTGAGGACTGGGACATCCGTAGGGAGACCAAGGTGCTTGTTTATAAAGTTATTGTCTTCCCAACCCTGCTATACACCTGCGAGAAGTGGACTATCTACAGACATCACAATCAATTACTGGAACAATTCCATCAGCATTGCCTCCGAAAAATCCTCCAAATCTCTTGGGAAGACAGATGGACGCATGTCAGCATGCTGGAAGAAGCAAAGACCAACAGCACTGAAGCGATGGTCCTCCGCCATCAACTCCGCTGGACTGGCCACATCTCCCAAAGCAGTTATTCTACTCCCAACTCAAGAACGGGAAATGTAACATTGGAGGACAGGATAAGAGATTGAAAGATGGGCTTAAAGCCATCTTAAAAACTGTGGTATAGACACCGAGAACTGGGAAGCCCTGGCCCTTGAGTGCTCTAACTGGAGGTCATCTGTGACCAGCAGTGCTGCGGAATCTGAAGAGGCACGAATGGAGGCTGAAAAGGAGAAACGTGCCAAGAGGATGCAGGCACGTCAAGCCAACACTGATTGGGATTGCCTTCTACCTGGAAACCGATGTCCTCACTGCGGGAGAACATGCAAATCAAGAATAGCACTCCACAGCCACCCAGGAACCCACCACAAAGACACCAGACTTGGAGGACCATCATTGTCGGGCTAAGTAAGTAAAGTAGCAAAGCCTGGGAACATGGCATCTTCATTAACAGAAGTACACCATGATATATGAGGCATGGGAACCAGAAAATTGCAGCCGTCCCTGGTTGTCCGGGCGCTTAGAGCATATGCTTCCTTCTTCCCGAAGGTGCCCTGGGATGCCTTTGTTATCTTTTGCTATTATTCATGCGGCGGCCATTTTGGAAGGGAAGCACCAGCCAGCGGCAGCTGCAGTTAAAATGTACAGCCAATTGCCGGGCTACCCAGGGATGTGAGAATGAGCAGATCTCACACCGGGATGATTTGAAACATGCCTTGTGGCTTTCTAATAATGTGCCAAAGCAGTCTCAGTGGCGTGCCGCGAGGCCTCCTATTCCATCTTCGGCGAATGAACGAGACCCAGCAGGCCTCGGCTAATGCAGGCAGCCCCTCCGCTCGGCTGGAGGAGACCGGCTCCGAGATGGCAATCGAAGCTTGATTTGCCAACACATTTCCAATGATTAAAATGTAATTAGCACAACTGAGTGCCTCCTCCCCGGCTAATTTTAATGCATGCTGTGACAGGCGGGCGGCCGGCGGTGCCTGGGCCCAGCAGCAGATGGAAGCAAAGGCAGCAGGAGAGGAAAACCATTTTGCAAGGCGGCTGTTCACATCAGGAAACCATCAGGGCGTTCGGCTTCCTCGGAAGGCCCTTGATGGCAGCCTGTCAAATTGGCTCTGTCATGTCTGATGGCGGCAATGGCAGCCATCCCTCAAGAAGTCCTGGGAGCACCGTCGTTTTTCACAGGCTTAACTCCTTAAGATCTTTCTCCTTCTCTGTTTGTGCATGCGATGGCAACTCCGTGATCGCACACAGGGTTGCATTTGTACAAGGCGTAGAATTTGTCATCAGAATAAAATAAACATCAGAATGATCACAACATACAATGCAGCATAGTGCTAACTAGCTTTACTAAGAACAAAGTATGTCTGGCACGGAAAAAACTGTAGTATGTCAAACATGGAGACAACAAAGAATGCAGTATGTCTAACCTGGAGAAGACTAAGAAGCAGGTATGACAGACACCTCCAAATATCCTGGTGTAAAGGATGGTGCAGCCTTGTTTTCCGTTGTTGACTCAAGCAAGGGACAAGCCAATGGATTTCAATCAGTGGTTCCCAACCTTTTTTTTTACCACGGACCCCTTGAACAGGGATCACTTTGACCAGGGATCACATGAACAGAGACCACTTGAACAGGGACCCCTTTGACCATGGATCACGTGAACAGAGACCACTTTGACCAGAGACTACTTGAACAGGGACCCCTTTGACCATGGACCACGTGACCAGAGACCACTTGAACAAGGACCCATTTGACCATGGATCACGTGAACAGAGACCACTTTGACCAGGGACCACTTTGACCAGGGACCACATGACCAGAGACCACTTGAACAGGGACCTCTTTGGCAATGGACCACGTGACCAGACACTGACCAGGGACCACGTGACCAGAGACCACTTGAACAGGGACCCCTTTGACAATGGACCACGTGACCAGAGACTGACCAAGGACCACGTGACCAGAGACCACTTGAACAGGGACCCCTTTGACAATGGATCATGTGACCAGAGACTGACCAAGGACCACATTACCAGAGACCACTTGAACAGGGACCCCTTTGACCATGGACCATGTGACCAGAGACCATTTTGACCATGGATCATGTGACCAGAGACCACTTTGACCAGGGACCACTTTAACCAGGGACCACATGACCAGAGACTACTTGAACAGGGACCCCTTTGACAATGGACCACGTGACCAGAGACTGACCAGGGACCACGTGACCAGAGACCACTTTGACCAGGGACCATTTTGACCGGGGACCACTTTAATCAGAGGGAGCCGACCTTGTATGCTGAAGAGCCACGCCTATCACTATGGCTTATATCTCCTAAATGCTTAGAAATCCTGCTACAGCTTATTTTATGGGTATGTCTTACTCTAGGGGAAACAGGGTAGCTGCTGCATTTCCCACCCTTGTCTTATACTCGAGTCAATACGGGTTCCCTGTTTTTGGGGTAAAATTAGATGCCTTGGCTTATATTCGGATCGGCTTATGCTCAAGTATATACGGTATATATTTGTGTGTGTGTGTGTATGCATGCACACACACTTGCATACATATAAAGAAAAACACACTTCTCTTCCACAAACTAGAGCAGATACAACATGCACAGGCAAAGTAATTTATCTACAGGACTGACAGCTTTTTTTTTAAACTTTCATTTAAATTTGTCTGAATCTTCTTGTAATAACACGAGAAAACCACTCAGCCGCCTGGCTCTATTTTGCAAAATATATTTTCCCTTTTCTATTTTCTGTTCTCCCGGCTGCCTTATAATTCATTACTGGCATAGTTGTGATCTGTTTTGCTGTTTATTATTTATGGTGGCGCTTATCTTCCCGGGATGATTTATAATTTAAATTGTCCACGCAAGGATTACTGTAAATCTAACACAAGTAAACAGACAGCGTGCATGCAGACCAATCTCCCGATTGACATTTCTTCCCCCCATGAAAGTGTTAGTGTGTTTTCTGCATTGTTTTTTTCAGACTACCTGATTTCAATAGTATTTTGGTATAGACATACAAAAGCATTTGCATTTGGGACTATCACTCCGGCTTCAACTATCCGTTAACCAATTGCGATCATGTTTTTCTGAGACCCCTGCTTCCATGTTCACTGTCTTCCCATGTAGTTTCTGTTGCCTTTCTGAACCTAAACCAGCATCTAAAATTAGCTGTAACCTTGTCAATGGAAAGACTGCCTATTGGTTCCTTTTTCCTCCCCACTGATAAAGGGACCTAGGAGCCGTATACAGGATTCAAGACTCGTGTTTATGGCTGTGCTTTTGCATTTTCAATATGGAGAATTGCATCAGATTGTTTTTTCTGCTCCCAGCAAGTCTAGAACAAGAGTGGACAAGACCAATGTTCTGCCCCAGAATCCACCAGAGTTTGAAAAATGCTAGATTTTTAAAATTTTATTTACAGTACAGTAGAGTCTCGCTGATCCGACTTTCGCTTATCCAACATTCCTTCTTATCTGACGCTCTTATCCAATACCCCTCTTTCCTCCAGCATTTCCCCTTCAGTGAAAGGAGTGCTCCTCAACTCTCTCTGCATTCTCAATAAGTGAAAAAGGCAAAACAAAGAGGAGGAGGAGGCAGGAGGAAAGTGGGGAAAGAGGCAGGACCAGAAGCGGAAGCGTTCTCCCTCCTTTCCTCTGTGATGTCCACCCTCTTCTTCCACATCCGGGCACTTCCTCCTGGGCCACTCTAGCCCTGAGGTGTTGCCTTGCTTCATCTCTTTGAGTCCCTGTTCTTAGTTATCTTGGTGTCTACCACCGCATTGAATGGGTAACAGTAGTAGACTCCATACTATCCAACTTTTTCATTTATCTGACATTCAGCCAGCCTGTTTATGTCTGATAAGCAAGACACTGCTGTATAGTAGAGTCTCGCTTATTCAACATAAACGGGCCGGCAGAAAGTTGGATAAGCGAAACTGTAATAAGGAGGGATTAAGGAAAAGCCTATTAAATGTCAAATTATGTTATGATTTTACAAATTAAGTGCCAGAACATCATGTTTTACAACAAATCAACGGAAAAGCAGTTCAATACACAGTAATGTTATGTAGTAATTACTGTATTTACGAATTTAGCACCGAAAAAGGGTTCTTTCTTTCTCCCACCCTGGACATTATTCTGGGTGGGATGCAGACTGCGTTGGATAATACAGAACGTTGGATGAGTGAAACTTGTGTGTGTGTGTGTGTATGTGTATACACACACACACACACACACACACACACATACATACTAGCCGTTCCCTGCCTTGCGTTGCTGTGGCCCACATGGGGGTTCTGTGGGGAGGTTTGGCCCAATTCTATCGTTGGTGGGATTCAGAATGTTCTGTGATTGTAGGTGAACTATAAATCCCAGCAACTACAACTCCCAAATGTCAAGAATCTATTTTCCCCAAACTCCACCAGTGTTCACATTTGGGCATATTGAGTCTTCATGTCGAGTTTGGTCCTGACCCATCATTGTTTGAGTCCACAGCGATCTCTGGATGTAGGTGAACTACAACTCCAAAACCAAAGGACACTGCCCACCAAACCCTTCCAGTATTTTCTGTTGGTCATGGGAGAACTGTGTGCCAAGTTTGGTTCAATTCCATTGTTGGTGGGTTTCAGAATGCTCTCTGATTGTAGGCGAACTATAAATCCCAGCAACTAAAACTCCCAAATGACAAAATCATTTTTTTGAGTGAAGGCCGTACATTGGGTTGTTAGGTGTCTTGTGTCCAACTGGCCTGAGTCCCTCCTCGGAGGTGAGAAGACCGGTATATAAAACTTATAAATAAATAAATAATAAATAAATAAATATATGGGGTCGTGGTGGCGCAGTGGGTAAAACTGCTAATCTGCATAACTTGCTGACCAGAAGGTCAGTGGATGGAATCCACAGCACAGGGTGAGTTCCCATTGTTAGCCCCAGCTTCTGCCAACCTAGCATTTCAAAAACATATAAATATGAGTAGATCATTAGGTACCACTTCTGTGGGAAGGTAACGGCACTCCATGCAGTTATGCCGGCCACATGACCTTGGAGGTGCCTGCGGACAGCGCCTGCTCTTTGGCTTAGAAATGGAGATGAGCACCACTCCCCAGAGTCGGAAACCTTTACCTTTACCTTTAAGGAGCAATATACAGGTTGGGAGGAGTTATAGAATCATAGAATCATAGAGCTGGAAGAGACCTCATGGGCCATCCAGTCCAGCTCCCTGCCAAGAAGCAGGAAAATTGCATTCAAAGCACTCCCGACAGATGGCCATCCAGCCTCTGTTTAAAAACCTCCAAAGAAAGAGCCTCCATCAATTGTAGAACGACCAGACATAACAACAACAACAAGAACAACAACTTTATTTATAACATGCTATGGAAGATGGATTTGCAGTGTTAGAATCCATTTTGAAGCCTCGTGTGATAAAGTCCTCAGAATCCTAACGTACTAAACCCTATGTCCAAAAATTGTTTCAGTATTTTGAAGTTTGGATTAAAACGCAGGATTAATTCCACACCAGAGTCATTCCTAGCATGTTGTAGCATCGTCATGGAGGGCCCCTTCCCAGTTTCCCAGTTTCCCCAGTTCAGTTGCTTTCCTTTAAGGATGAACAAATAACTTGTCCTCACCTGTCAGCCCGCTCCTTGTATTTCACGGGGCCCATTATGAACGCAATCTGTCTGTCGAGCATTTGCATACTTCCTTTCTTGAGAAGTAATGACAGCAATTTCTCTCCCTGCTCTCCCTTTCTGAGTGTCTCATTTAACGGCACCTGGGAAGCCGACAGGCGCAGAGATGAGAAGTGAAAGAGAGCAGTTGATTAAATCATCATCAAGTCGGGCCTCCAAAAGTCAATCCTGCTTCCTGTCCGCAATGATATCCCTTTATCTTAAAGTAATGAGCTATGGCACTTCTGCATTGGGTAAAGTGATAAGTTCTATTAGCATGTTCCATTTGCTTTGCAAGCAAGGGCAAGCCATCCCAGCAATCTCATATCGGTGCAATCAGAGCAATTGGCTTCGCAGGCGGAGAAGAAAGAGGCAAATGTTCAGCGTGATTTTTTATGGATCACAACATGGTTGGGGTGAAAGAGAGAGACATCCAGGCGTCACATATTATTTTAACCCACTGTAGGATCTGCCTTTTTCTTTCTTTCTCTCGACATCACCTTGGCATGGCCTGTTTGGCTTTACTTCGTGTTAATCTGTGTCCTTTAATAGACCTGATTTAGGAGGAATAAGCCCTTGTATTGGAACCTGGCCCTTTATCTGTTTTTGCTGTTATTGGGACTAGGGGCTGGATCTACCGTATATACTCGAGTATAAGCCGCGTTTTTCAGCTCTTTGAAAAGCCTGGAAAAGCCTCCCTCGGCTTATACTCAAGTCAAAGTTATTTATCATTTTAGGTAAAGGTAAAGGTAGTCCCCTGACATTAAGTCCAGTCATGTCTGACTCTGGGGTGTGGTGCTCATCTCCATTTCTAAGCCGAAGAGCCAGCATTGTCCGTAGACACCTCCAAGGTCATGTGGCCAGCATGACTGCATGGAGCGCTGTTACCTTCCCGCCGGAGCGGTACCTATTGATCTACTCACATTTGCATGTTTTCGAACTGCTAGGTTGGCAGAAGCTAGGGCTGACAGCGGAAGCTCACTCCGCTCCCCGGAATCGAACCTGCGACCTTTCGATCAACAAGCTCAGCAGCTCAGTGCTTTAAACCACTGCGCCACCGGGGGCTCCTAATTTATCATTTTACTTTATTATTATTATTATTATTATTATTATTATTATTATTACTACATTTATTATTATTTTATTTTATTCCTCCCTTACAAATCTATCTTTCTCATTGTTATCTCATCCAGAGTTTTATCATTTTATGCCATGCATTTGGTCCTGCCCACTGTGTTTCTTTTTTCACTTTGTTATTTTGCACTGTTTTATTTTATTTGTATGTTTTACTTATTTTATTGTGATGTTATTTTTGCCGTTCTGTATTTATTTTGCTGTAATGAATCACCAGGCTTGGCCTCATGTAAGCCGATCCAAGTCCCCTCCGAGGAGATGGTGGCAGGATATAAATAAAGATTATTATTATTATTATTATTATTACATTTATTATTTTACTCTATTTATTATCATTTTATTTTATTCCTCCCTTACAAATATATCTTTCTCATTGTTATCTCATCCAGAGTTTTATCATTTTATGTTGTACATTTGGGCTCACCCACTGTGTTTGATTTCTCACTTTGTTATTTTGCACTGTTTTGTTTTATTTGCATGTTTTGCTTATTTTATCGTGATGTTATTTTTGCCATTCTGTATTTATTTCGCTGTAATGTATCACTGGGCTTGGCCTCATGTAAGCCACTCGAGTCCCCTCTGGGGAGATGGTGGTGGGGTATAAATAAAGTTTATTATTATTATTATTATTATTATTATTATTATTACATTTATTATTTTACTCTATTTATTATTATTATTATTACATTATTTATTTATTTATTTATGACATTTATATGCCACCCTTCTCACTCTGAAGGGGACTCAGATCTCTCTCTCTCTCTTTCTCTCTCTCTCTATAGATATATATATTTATATGCATACGTACAATATATTATATTATGAGCATAGTACAATATCAGTATTATATATTACTGTATTGTACTATACCATTATATTGTAATATTATTAGTAATATTACATGTAATATAAAATATATAATTATAATATCATATTATTAGTATTAGTATTATATTGTATTACATTATAATATCAATATTATATATCTATACAATATATTATATTATATTACATTATATTACATTATATTATTAGCATAGCACAGGAGACAAGGTGGAACTGTCTTCTGGCCTCTCTCTTCACTCTGGCTCTATTATTATTATTATTATTATTATTATTACTATTATTATTATTATTATTATTATTAAATGTATTATTTTACTCTATTATTATTGTTATTACATTTACAATATTTTGTTATTATTTTATTTATTGTTTTACTCTATTATTATTATATTTGTTATTTTACTCTATTTTATTACATGTACTGTATTATTTTACTTTATTATTGTTATTATTACATTTATTATTTTACTCTATTATTGCTATTATTATTACATTTCCATTATTCTACTCCATTATGATTATTTTTGTAACATTTACTATTTTACTCTCTTTATTATTATTGGATGGATACATAAGCTCATTGACATCAGACAGTTAGAATAATGGTTTAATCAGAGTTGGACAGTGTTATCTGAAATTACAATTTGATATAAATATTCAAAAAACATTGAACCTATGGATACCTCAACTGATGTAATTTTATTGGTACCTATTTTTATTTTGAAATTCACCCATAGCTGCTCCATTTCCCACCCTTGGTTTATATTCGAGTCAATACGTTTTCCCAGGTTTTGGTGATAAAATTAGGTGCCTCAGCATATAATCTGGTCGGCTTATACTTGAGTATATACGGTACATTGCTATAGAATGCGGTTTGGATTGCAAAAGGTCATTTGCTCTTGGTCTTCCCTTCAGTGGTGAAATACTGTATTTATAGCATTCATTTCTAGTTGAATTGTAGTAATTATTTCTAAATGTGTGTGTATGTTGAATGTCCTTTTTAGTAAAGCAGTGGCCTTTCCTCTGGGTGGTGGTAATACTGCCTATTTGTATGTCTAACAGCCATTGACAGATTCATCATCCTGTATTTTAAGGGTTCCTTCTTAAAGCGATCAAAGCCATAGCCATCATCCCATCTCTATGGAAGCAGATTCCTTGAATAGAATCATAGAATCCTAGAATCCTAGAGTTGGAAAAGACCTCATGGGCCATCCAGTCCAACCCCATTCTGCCAAGAAGCAGGAAAATCGCATTCAAAGCACCCCTGACAGATGGCCATCCAGCCTCTGTTTCAACGCCTCCAAAGAAGGAGCCTCCACCACACTCCTGGCAGAGAGTTCCACTGTTGAACAGCTCTCACAGTCAGGAAGTTCTTCCTAATGTTCCTGTAACTTGAAGCCATTGTTCCACGTCCTAGTCTCCAGGGCAGCGGAAAACCAGCCTGCTCCCACTTTCCCATGACTTTCATATTGATACATGATACATCATGTCGCCTCTCAGGGCCCGTCCAGACAGTACCTGCATAATAGGAGTTACCACAACAAATAGGAGGGTGGCCAGATGCCATTCCCTGTAAATGCAGAAACAATCGCTACAAAAGGCAAAAAAACCGAGATTTCCAGGTGCAAGAATATTGTGGTTTTTATCCGAATATCTGCATTTTTGAATGTCTGTTATGTCCACGCAATTGGAAATCATGAGATATTTTATTTAGGTTTGTTCCCAGGTTTTAGATTTTTGCTCCCTGTTGGTTGGTTCCTACAAAAAAGGTGACACTTGAGTAGAAGGCAAAAACTTGGTTTGTGTGCCAGAAACTTCATGAAACGTGTAGATGGCACATTTTCAGAGGCGTCCCCAGGACCATATTTCTGATGGTCTTAGGAACCCCTTTAGCAGAGAAAGCTGAAGATCTCTCTGCATGTCTTTCTTTTCCTTTTTGGTGAACTACAACTCCCAGAATTCTAAAACAGCCCCCCCCCCCAACCAGTGAGTAGTGTGCCAAGCTTTGTGCAGATTCATTGTGGGCTGGGTTCAGAGTGCTCTTTGATTGTAGGTGAACTATAAATCCTAGCAATTATAACTCCCAAATGTCAAGGTCTATTTTCCACAAACTCAACAGTGTTCACATCTGGGCATATTGAGTACTCATGCCAAGTTTGGTCCAGATCCATCATTGTTTGAGTCCACAGTGCTCTCTGGATATAGGTGAGCTACAACTCCAAAACTCAAGGTGCCCACCAAACCCTTCTGGTATTTCCTGTTAGTTATGGGGAGTTCAGTGTGCCAAATTTGGTTCAAACCCATCATTGATGGAGTTGATAATGCTCTTTGATTGTAGGTGAACTATAAATCCCAGCAACTACAACCCCCAAATGACAAAATCTATCCCCCCAACCCCACCAGTATTCAATTTTGGGCATATTGAATATGTGTGCCAAATTTGGTCCAGTGAATGAAAATACATCCTGCATATCAGATATTTACATGACGATTCAAAACAGTAGCACAATTACAGTTATGAAGTAGCAACAGAACTAATTTTATGGTTGGGGTCAGCAAAACATGAGGAACTATAGTAAGGGGTCGCAGCATTAGGAAGGTTGAGAAACACGGCTCTATACCACCAGTAACAACAACAACTTCTTCTCCTTATCCTTTTTCTTCTAATTCTTCTTCATCATCTCCTTCTCCTTTTTCTCCATCTCCATCTTGTCCATCTCCTTTTTCCTCCTCCTCCTCCTCCTCCTCCTCCTCCTCCTCCTCCTCCTCCTCCTCCTCTGTTTATTTATATCCTGTCTTAAAAGAGACTCATACCACCATGTAACTCTGCACATACCTCCTCGCAGTCTCAGAGCAGAAGGGTTCTTTACAGCTGTGGGCTTCTCTCGTCAACTGTTTTTGGAGTTGCCTAGCTGTGCCTTCTGGGTCCATGGCATTTTTGCAGGAAGCCAAAACAGAACGAATGTTTGGCGCTGTTTGCCAAGCGTGTTTATTGCTTCTGCATAATTTATGAGCTGGCGGGTGGGCTCGACTGTTGTTCGCCTCTGCCAAGTTGGCCCATCGGTACTGAGAGATCTCCCAAATCCTCAGATCGCTGGTGGGATTGAATGCTGCAAATGGGCCCTGGTTTCTCACCAAGGCATATATGCTGTGGCTTGGTTGGACTTTCCCTGGCAATCCCGATGCTTGCCAAAGCTATCAGTCTGTGGGCAAGATTGGGTTCTATCTCTCTATTTTGCCCTTTTTTTAATCAATTGGCACCTGTATTGATTCCATAATGGACACCAATTGGTCTCAGCCTTTTGCCATATGCTTGGCTCTGGAGATCCTGGGTATTTCAGTGATGATTTGATGGAAGAATTAAGTGGACCTTGAAATTAGAACTGGACTGTCAGAAGAGGCAGAAGAAATAATACATTGGTGATGGGTGTGACGGCGCGAGTGGCGCCACCTATATATAAAACTGTTAATTGTAAGATGTAAACTGTTGTATCATGTTTAATCCTGCCCCTTTTGCCATGTTTTTGTATATTTGTATGCATTGGTTACTTGTAGCTGTCAATCAGCACTGTTTGGCTCCACCTCTTCCTGCAAGAGGGGAGAACTTCCTCTTTCTTTTCATTCTACCAAGAGAGTTTCTGCAACATGGACGTGAGTAACAGACTTCATTTTTATAGGACCCTGTGAAGTTACCTCATAGCACCAATTCTGAGGTTTTACCCCTGGGACTCATGCTGTATGTCCAGATCATCCTGGACGACTACTGAGGAGACCCAGGCGCCTTCAAGCCAGTTCTTTTGGCATCAGAGGAAGATCCTGCATCTTCAAAATAGGCCATTTGAACTGGGGCTGTGATTTTGCTCCGGCATTGCCAGCCATTGAGGAAGAGGAAACCTGGTGAGGCTTCTCAGCTTCTAAACCCTTGGACCCAGGACTAAGAGAGACTATACAGTGTGTTTTCCTTCACCCCCCCCCCTAGAGTTTCCAGTTTATTGCATTGAAGAAATGACTTTGTGACAAATAAAACTTGTTTTGAGTTATTTACATCGTTTTGGGTTCTTGGGAGTTCCAGTTTCCTAAAGGAGGGCAAGAAGCACTCCCCTGGGGGAAAGAAGACACGTCCATCTCTCCTTTGTTGAGAATAATAGCCCCAGGCGCGACGGCACAGTGCTATGAGAAGCCTTCTTTTCCAGAAGTGCAAAAAGGGAAAAGAAGGAGCCAAAGGGTCTTATTTTTGCCAAGCTTATAGTTTTCTAAAGAAAAAATAGAATCAAAAGGAAGCCTGCCTTTGCCTTCAGAGGGGAAGCCCAGCTTTGCAAAGTGGATACATTTCCCTGGGGTTCCCGCCTTTTTTGCTTCTCAAGCAAGTCACAGCAATTGCAAAGCAACCAGCTTTTGCACCAGCCAGCAGCTCTGTGCAAAATTGATACTTTTGCAGAGTTTCCACCAGCTCCTTGCAAGCTTCTGCAGAAGTGGGTAAATTGTAACAACCTGCCTTTGCAGCTGCAGCAAACAAACCTGCAAAGCTACTGTTGTTTCTGCACAGCCTCCAGCTCTCTGCAGGATTGATACTTTTGCAGGGTTTTTTCCAGCCATCTTCTGCAAGCTACTGTTTCTTCTAAAGATTCCCGCCCTTTTCCAGAAGCAAGGCTTCTACAGTAATTGCAACATCCAGCCAGAAGCAAGCAAGCCTTTGCAAAGTCTCCAGCCTTCTGCACTTCCCGCCTTTTTTGCAGAGCCAGCCTTCAGCCCTCCACGGTTGAGGGGTGGGAGGAGCCAGCCTTCACTTGAAGTCTGCCCAGCAACAGTTCCTGAGAGCTTTCAATAGGCTAAACAAAGCAAGGTTTACCTTTTAAAGAAAGCAACTATTGTAATTGTCTTTTCAAGAATTGCATTGCCTTTTTGTGTGCTTTTTTTCATTGTATGCTTAAATTGTATTGCATTTGTACTGTTTAAAGTGTGGGTTAAGTTTCCTTTGAATTTTGCATTATGGCAAGTCAAAACTTTGAGGTCCCACAAGTTAGAGTCAAATCCCCCCACCCTGTCAGAGAAAGGCATCCCACAGAGAAGGCCATGTTCGGTTTTTTGCAGCAGGAAAGCCAACTTACACAAAGGTTTAAAAGGGCTTGGCGAAACTTACCCACCTTATATGAGTCAATTAAGGCTTCTCTTTGCCCAAAGGAAGAAGAAGTTCTTAAACAAGAATTTTTGAAGGCCTTCCATGATGGAAGTGCTATTGCAGAGGAAATAATTTATGTACTGAACAAAATTAATACCCCAGAGTCTTTGGATAGAGCTAAAGAAATTTCTTTTACCCTACAGGAAGAAAGGAGGCGCTACAGCGCGGTTCTATTTGAACCAGAGCCTAGTTCCTTATCCAAAGGTGCAGAGGAAAGGGTTCAAGGCTCCCCATGTGTAAGCCTTAGATCCAGTCTGCTTAAGCGTTCCTCTAAGGCTGCCAGCATTAAATCCAAGCATTCATCTAGGCACAGCAGTTCCTCCACAAATTCATTAGTTAGCACATCTTCCAAAGCAGCCTACTATAGCAGAGAGGCTATTCGTTTGGAAATAAGGAGAGAGGTCTTGGAAGCAGAGGCGTCTGCGGAGATGGCTAAGCAAGGCCTGGCCTTTGACGAGGAGGAGCTCCTCCTTCAACAGGCCAAAGCCCAGCAGGAACTGCAGAGAGAAATAGAGTTTGCAGTGGCAAAGGCCAAGCAGGATACGCTACAACGGGACCTAGATCTGCTCCAAGCAAAAAGAGACACAGCACAAAAGATAGCCAGGGCCAACGTTTTAGCCAAAGCTCTATCACAGGAGCTAACACAAGAAAACCTTAGCCTCCTGCCATCACAAGAGCCCATAGCAAAGGTCTCAGCACACCTGCATCTGGAACCACCTGTAGTGCAGGGTCATGTTTCTTTTGACCATCTGGAAGATAGTTCACCTGTTCCAGTGTTCGCGGCTTCAAAGCCAGCCTATTCCCCCAAAGTGTGGCAAAGTATGGCCGGGAGGGTGCCATCGTCTCTGTCAGAGTTCATCCCTGCAATTAAGCCTCAAAAATACCACCTGTCCGCGTGGGAACCAAAGAATGACATCTTTCTACAGGATCCAGTGTCCATCGGACTCAATCCAGTCATCCCCTCAGATTGGCAGGGCATGGCCGGGAGTGAACCACCACATCCATCCCTACATGCCAAGCCAACTGTCCCTAGCAGGGCGAAAGCTTCAGAGGTGCTGCCTGCCAGCAATCTTCTGAACCCAGCATCTCCTACCATCGTGACGAGACGTGTTCAACCAAAGATCATTGACTTTGTCACACCACAGCAGACTCCTCAGATGTACCCCTACACACCGGATTCGCAATTGGGATCCCTCCTGCGGAATCCAAGAAGAGACATCAGAGACAAAGGGGTCCAGAAATTCACTGACCGGCCAGAAGACTACCTTCTGTGGAAAATTACCTTCAAGAGGGCCATCCGAGATTTCAAGCTAGAAGCTGACGAAGAATTGTCCCTTCTTATGGCGTGGCTTGGACCCAGCTCAGCCGAGCAAATAAAGAGACTTTATGCTGCTCATGTGGCAGACCCCCAAAGAGCATTGTCCACAGCGTGGTCTCGTTTGGACCAGCGCTATGGTGCGAGCACCGAAATAGAGGCATCTCTCATGGATCGACTCAACAGATTCCCGTCGCTAAAGATGAAAGATTGTAAACAGCTTTGGGACTTCAGTGATCTTTTGTTAGAGCTAGCTTCAGCCAAAGGAAATCCAGAGCTGCCAGGATTGGCATGTCTGGACCAGCACACGTCGCAAAGTCCCATTCTCTGCAAACTCCCCTTTCCCCTTCGAGAAGCTTGGGGGAAAGAGGTGTTCAAATACAAGGAGGCAAATGCAAATATATACCCGCCCTTCAACTTTTTAGTGGATTTCGTTACCAAAGCAGCTCGTGAGAGGAATGACCCTCAGACAGGTCTTCCTGCTTTGTACCAAGGCCTAAAGCCTGAAAAGACCTCCAAAGAAGACAAAGTGCAGGGCAAAGAACTTAAAAGGAATTTGAGTGTCAAGATGACGGACACTACTTCTCCAGCTTCTGCTCAACCAGTCAGCAACAACAGCATCACCTGTCCCATTCATCAACGGCCACACAGCCTAGCTGAATGTAGAGAGTTCGCGAAGAAGCCCTACAAAGAACGGCTCCAAATAGTCCAAAAGGCCAAGGTGTGCTATAGATGTTGCGGCTCCACTATTCACTTCTCCAAAGACTGCAAGGAGAAGGTGAAATGTCAACACTGTAATAGCATCAAGCATTGCTCTGCAATGCACAACTTCGACTCTACTCAATTCAAAGCAAAATCAAAGTCTTCTGTCAAAGAAGAAACTAAAGATGATCAAAGGCCCGCAGAACCTCAGGTAGCTCTCAAGGCTCCTGCTGTTGCCTGCACCAAGCTATGCCAAAATAGCAACAAGCCCAGGATTTGCCACCCAATCTGCCTGGCAGAGGTGTATCCAGACAAGCAGCCGTGGAACAGAAAAAAGGTCTACGTCGCCTTGGACGCCCAAAGTGATGCTTCTCTTGCAACCCCAGAGTTCTTTGACATGTTCGACCTTCACAGCAAGACAGTGGAGTACACCATATCCACTTGTTCAGGAAAGAATAAAATGTATGGCAGAGTTGCGACAAAGTTCAAAATTTCGCCTTTTGGACAAAAGGCCAGTTATGAACTTCCTGACCTCATAGAATGCAGCCTGATCCCCAGAAACAAAGAACAAATAGCCACAAAGGAGGTGGTACAAGCCCATCCTCATCTCAAAGGCATCCAAGATCTAATTCCAGCTTTAGACTTGGAAACAGACATCGTCATGCTTATCGGCGCAGACTGTCCCATGCTGTTCCGTGTTAGCAACCAGATTGAAGGTCCTAAGGGAGCCCCCATAGCCCAGCAGTTGCCTTTAGGATGGACGGTGTTAGGTCCGGTCTGCCTGAACAAGATGTTCCAGCCTGTCACAAAAAGGCCTTCACTAATGCAAGGATGTGCCAGCCACATTTCAGTTTGTTGCCAGGGAGTAATGCCTGATTACTCTTCCATCTTCGAAGTCACAGAGAGAGATGAGCAAACAGCCTTCTCTAAAGATGAACAGAAGTTCCTTGAGATGATGAACAACCAAGTCACTCAAGACCCTCAAGGTAATTGGATTGCGCCTCTACCTTTCAAGCCAGAAAGACCGTCTCTACCCAACAACAGAGATGTTGCCCTTCATCGTCTTCTGTCCTTAAAAAGAAGGATGTTAAAGGATCCCAAGGTGAAAACCCAGATCACCCAGTTTGTGGAAGACCTCTTCAGCAGTAACTACGCTGAGCCAGCCAGTGCATGTGCGGAGGGAGAAGAGCAGTGGTTCCTGCCGTACCACAAAGTGACACATCCTCAGAAACCCGACAAAGTCCGCATTGTTTTTGATGCTAGTGCTGAATGTCAAGGCAAAGCTTTAAACCATGTTCTTCTTAAAGGCCCCGACTTGCTTAACAGCCTGCTTGGAGTTCTTTTAAGGTTCAGAAAAAAGAAGTATGCAGTAATAGCCGACATACACAAAATGTTTTATGCATTTTTAGTTTGCCCAGAACATCGAAAGTTCTTGAAGTTTTTATGGTTTAGAGATACTGAATCCCTCTCTGACGTGACCGAATACCAGATGAGGGTTCACGTGTTTGGTAACACTCCGTCTCCGGCAGTTGCCAATTATTGTTTAAAAAAGACTGCAGACAAATTTGGCCATTTGTTTAGCCAATCAACATCAGTGATTGTCAACCAGAACTTTTACGTCGATGATCTTCTTACGTCCTTTGATTCTGCGCAACAAGCTTCAAAGACAGTTAAAGAAATTCAAGAAATGCTGAGCAAGGCCAACATCCGTCTTCACAAGATAAATTCAAATAGTCCAGAGATACTTCAGGCCTTCCCACCAGAAGACTTGGTGGAAAAGGATGCATCAAAGTTGTTTCAAGACTTGAACACTCAAACCAGTCTAGGTTTGTTATGGAACGTAACTACAGACTGTTTTACTTTAAGAGCCCCCAAATTGGGCAGAGTCACCTCCAAAAGACTTATGTTGTCTGCCATCAATGGCATTTACGATCCATTGGGTATAGTGTCTCCAGTGGTCATCGCAGCCAAATTGCTTTTCAAACAAGCAATTCAGCGCAAGCTCACCTGGGACCAAGAGCTTCCCCAAGATCTCATGTCACAATGGAAAAATTGGACTTGCCAAGCACAAGGCTTAGAAAACATACAACTGCCAAGACAGTACATAGCAAACAGTTCCTCACCTTCAGAGATCATGGAACTGCACATATTCTGCGATGCATCCACCAAGGCCATCGCTGCAGTCGCATATGCCAGACAAAGAGGCATCAGTACCTGCTCTTCAGGATTTGTGATGTCAAAGGCTAAAATAGCACCCATGGACTCTACAGTACCCAGATTAGAACTCTGTGCCGCTGTCTTAGCCACTCAGTTGAGTCAAACCATCAGAGAAGAAACTGGACAATTGTTTCAAAGGGTATTCTTTCACACAGACAGCATGGTTGTGTTAGGTTACCTACAAAACACCACCAACAGATATAAAGTTTATGTTTCAAACAGGATCAACACCATCCTGAAGAGTTCCAACTACAATCAGTGGCATTACATATCCACTTCAGAAAATCCGGCAGATGTAGCGACTCGAGGAACATCAGCCTCAAAGTTGTCTAAGTCATCTTGGATCACCGGTCCCAAATGTCTTCAAAATCCTTCCTTTCCAGAAAGCATCGCAGTGCCCAAAGACACTGTGTTGCCAGAAATTCAGTCTTGCAAATCTACCATCGATGGCCAAGACTCACCAGGACAAGGTTTAAATCCAGCCAAATTTGAAAGATTCAGCAAAAGGATGCTCCTAGACACCAATGGGCTAAGGGTATTGTGTCTAAAGTATATCCTAGCTCTGACAATAGAGTGCGCAAGGCCCAAGTTAAGGTCGTTTCAAATGAAAGGGTTTCCTTATTTGACAGGCCTATTAGCGATATGGTTGTGTTGTTTTCTCAAGACCTACAGTCTTAGAGTTATAAAAGTTAAAGGTGTTTAACTTCATTTTTGTTTAGATTTTCGAAAGTCCGAAAATCTAGGCCGGGAGTGTGACGGCGCGAGTGGCGCCACCTATATATAAAACTGTTAATTGTAAGATGTAAACTGTTGTATCATGTTTAATCCTGCCCCTTTTGCCATGTTTTTGTATATTTGTATGCATTGGTTACTTGTAGCTGTCAATCAGCACTGTTTGGCTCCACCTCTTCCTGCAAGAGGGGAGAACTTCCTCTTTCTTTTCATTCTACCAAGAGAGTTTCTGCAACATGGACGTGAGTAACAGACTTCATTTTTATAGGACCCTGTGAAGTTACCTCATAGCACCAATTCTGAGGTTTTACCCCTGGGACTCATGCTGTATGTCCAGATCATCCTGGACGACTACTGAGGAGACCCAGGCGCCTTCAAGCCAGTTCTTTTGGCATCAGAGGAAGATCCTGCATCTTCAAAATAGGCCATTTGAACTGGGGCTGTGATTTTGCTCCGGCATTGCCAGCCATTGAGGAAGAGGAAACCTGGTGAGGCTTCTCAGCTTCTAAACCCTTGGACCCAGGACTAAGAGAGACTATACAGTGTGTTTTCCTTCACCCCCCCCCCCTAGAGTTTCCAGTTTATTGCATTGAAGAAATGACTTTGTGACAAATAAAACTTGTTTTGAGTTATTTACATCGTTTTGGGTTCTTGGGAGTTCCAGTTTCCTAAAGGAGGGCAAGAAGCACTCCCCTGGGGGAAAGAAGACACGTCCATCTCTCCTTTGTTGAGAATAATAGCCCCAGGCGCGACGGCACAATGGGAGTGATGGTTTCTGGGGAATGCCATGCTGCTTGCTCACTGCAGTGCAGGCAAACATTGTATTTGAACATTCAGATGGTGGTGATCAGCTTCTCAGTGGAATCTAATGAGTTATGGTATGGGGCTCATGGTAGGAGAAAAACACACTCTTCCCCCCCAAGGAAATCTATCTGATTCAATGCGTAAACATTCTAGTAATCTACAAGCTATTACATTGCAGGAGAAGGATACATTAACTCGATGTGATCAGCATAAAACATTATGTGAAGGACCATGAACCAAGCAGTAAAACACAAGGTAAAACACAGTAAAACACTTATGTCGTGATATCTCTTGGATGGCTGAGAATGCCCCAATCTTTCAAGGCAGGTACCTTTCAGTAGTTTAGGAATTCAATTCTTTTGATGCTTGGGTAGATGGGATTTGTTGCATAAAACTTCTGAAGGGTTCCATGTTAGAGAAAACAGTTATAAATAATACGAAGCTACATAGGTGGATGGTCTGATCTGATACTAAATCAGATCATCCACCTATGTATCTTCATAGTTGTTCTTTATAAGCTTCTTTACAAATTCTGAGCTTGTTTGTTGTGGTTTGTTGAGCTGAAGGAGGGAGGAACTGTCTTCTGATACTCTTCTGCTGGGTTCTTTTCTTGTGGTTTCAAGCAGTGTAAGAAGGGTTTACAGCTTGGGGACTGCAGTTAGAGGCAAGCAGAGAATTGATACCACAAGAGAAGGGAAATTGTGATGAAGAACTGAGATAATGACTGAAAGTGTTGACAAACATGAGGCTGTCCGTAAAAAGGCAACCATGATGATCAAAGGTCTGGACACCAAGCCTCATGAGGAATGACTTCGGGAGTTGAGTATGTTCAGCTTGGAGGAGAGAAGACTTGAGGAATCACTTATGGAATTGAGTATGTTCAGCTTGGAGAAAAGAAGACTGAGGAATGACTTAGGGAGTTGAGTATGCTCAGCTTGGAGAAGAGAAGACTGCGGAATGGCTTAGGGAGTTGAGTACTGTATGTTCAGCTAGGAGAAAAGAAGACTGAGGAATGGCTTAGGGAGTTGAGTATGTTCAGCTTGGAGAAGACTGGGGAATGACTTAGGGAGTTGAGTATGTTCTGCTTTGAAAAGAGAAGATTAAGGAGTAACATTACAGCCATTTTGAAATATCAGAAGGGATGTCCTGTAGAAGATGGAGCAAGCTGTTTAAGAGATGAGGACACTAACCAATGGATTCCAATTAGAAGCAAAGAGATTCCACCTAAACATATTGACTGCAAGGGCTGTTTGACAGTGGAATAAATAACTTGGGGGGGGGGGGTAATGGATTCTCCCTTTTTGAAGCACAAAAGTTAGATAGGCATCTTTTAGGAGTGAAGTGATTGTATATTCCTGTACGGTAGTGGTTCCTAACCTATGGTTTGTGGACCACCAGTGGTCCGCAAGAACTAAAATATGATCTGTGGCCTCACCATTACCTCACAGTTGCAATGAGAGTGACTGGTCTGGTGAAACCCTCTTATAGTGCTGAGGCTTATTGAATATGGTTTTCTGTGGGCGAGCAGATGGTGATTACTGGATGGCATATGTTCTGTATCAGAAACTAGAGCCGATGTGGCCAATCCAGTGCTATTTTCTGCATCAGCACCCCAAATAACCAAACCAAATCCAAAGTTGACCAAAAACCGATTATTTACCCTTTGTGTAATAATGTTGGAGAGTGGTCCCTGGTCAAAGTGGTTCTTGGTCAAAGTGGTTCTTGGTCAAAAGAACAGGGCAATTCCTTTTTATTTTCTTTTTTGGAAAAGTGAAGGTAAAGGTATTTAAATTGACACAAGGAGAAGTCAGTTCTCTGTCTTTTTTAGTACTTGTTTTTTGAGCAAAATTTCTAGACTTGTACATATAGGGCAGCATTTCTTAACCTGTAGGTCGGGACCTCAGGAGGGGGATCATGAGGTGGTGTCAGAGGGGTTGCCAGAGACATTCACAAAAGACAGAATTTTCTGTTGGTTGTGGGGGGTCTTTGTGGGAAGTTTGGCCCAATTCTTTCATTGGTGGGGTTCAGAATGCTCTTTGATTGTAGGTGAATTATCAATCCCAGCAACTACAACTCCCAAATGTCAAGATCTATTTTCCCCAAACTCCACCATTGTTAACATTTGGGCATGTTGAGTATTCGTGCCAAGTTTGGCCCAGTCCATCATTGTTTGAGACCACAGTGCTCTTTGGATATAGGTGAACTACAACTCCCAAACTCAAGGTCAATGCCCTCCAAAGCCTTCCAGTACTTTCTGTTAGTCATGGGAGTTCTGTGTGCCAATTTTGGTTCAATTCCATCGTGGGTGGAGTTGAGAATGCTATTTGATTGTAGGTGAACTATAAATCCCAGCAACTACAACTCCCAAATGACAAAATCAATCCCTCCAACCTCACCAGTATTCAAATTTGGTCATATCGGGTGTTTGTGCCAAATTTGGTGCAGTGAATGAAAATACATCCTGCATGTCAGATATTTACATGACGATTCATAACAGTAGCAAAATTACAGTTATGGAAGTAGCAATGAAAATAATGTTATGGTTGGGGGTCACCACAACATGAGGAACTGTATTAAGAGGTCACAGCAATAGGAAGGATGAGTAACATTGGTATAGAGCAATTTATACATTCTATTTTTTAAATACAGTCCTTTTGTTTCTATTACAGTGTGACAGTGACAGCGATCAAGAAGAAAAGGTAAGGATTGACTTCTATTGCCTTCTCCCATGTTTTGGCCATCTTTGGTCACATTTCTTTAGGACGGAACAATGAATGTGATGTTTGAAACACTGTGCTCCTCAGTAATACTTTGAAATGTATTGAATTTTGGTCACTGAAAGAAATATCTGGAAACTCTTTTTTCCTTGACATATTGTGTTTTTCTGCTTTGACACTTATTTAAATGTCAACATCTTACTTTTGGGCTGTATCTTGGTTACACACCAAATGAATGGCAGTCTTTGTGATACTTCTTTTCAAACTGGTGGTCACAGACTGGCCAATGACTTCCTAAGGGCAATATGAAATGCACTGTATTATGTGCTTACCTGCCATCTTCATGGAAAAGAAATATTTGTTGTACGACAACTGAATAAAAAAAATATAATAAGCGAGAAACCTTTCAGGTCAGTCAACAGCGTACACACCATACGAGTCAACAGCATATGTACAATAACTTCTTTGTTGGTATAATTTTTTAAAATGACAGAAACTGTGTCTTGAAATGGAAGGTTATATGATCTTCATATTTTTATGATCAAAAGAGGACAATATGTCCCCTCCTCACTAAAAATCTAATGCCAAAACAGCCTCTAAACTCCTCTTCGATGCAGACATATGGTGTGAAAACTTGACTGTTAATTGAGATAGCGTGCAAGCAAGGTTTATAAGAGATCTTCTAAATGTGCCTTCTTGCGTACCTAATGCGGCCCTGCTTCTAGAAACAGTGAATGCCTACTGAGTACTAGGGGTTGGACTCTCAAAATCTAGTTAAAAACTATGGTATTCAAACTGGGAACAGGTTTACTACATCAAACCCCTTTGGGCATGGAAGACTGAAAGAAAAGCAGCCACAATTGGACTATCCGCACCCCTTCTGCTCCATTTGGGACTCAAAATGATGCAAAAACACCTGAAGCAAAGGTTGCAGGACATTTCTCTGGGAGAGCTTTGAGATCATTCAAGTTCACCAAGCTCCCCCAGAATCCAAAATTTACCATACAGGGAGACATTTAAGATATGCCTAAAAAGTCTTATAGTGACTAGATATCGCAGACTCTTTACAAAGGCGAGATTAAACGTATTTCCCTCAGAGCTGGAATTTCTTTCTCCCAAAGACTATGCCCCTGTGAAGGAAAGGAAATAGAAACAATAGAGTACCTTTTATTGCAGTACTGCTGCTACACAATGAAACATAGCCAACTTTTATATCCAGTCCTATCCCACATGACCTGCCATCCCTTGCAGAAGATTGCTAGATATCTTTTAGAGGGCAAGTACTACCGAATGACTCTCATAGTGGCAAAATTCCTCACAATGGCAACAAGGCTGAGAAAACAATTAACCTCTGATAGGGGTATTACTTGAAACCATTTAGATGTATCTTGTGCAGTGGACTTTTCCTGACATTAGAGAATTCAGGAAAATTTTACTGATGGATCTGTGGACCGTAATAAATATTGTATTGCATATTTTTATGCACTATGCTGTTCATTTGCTGATCAATAACTGTTTATGATTGACTATGTAATGACAAATACCTCTCTCCAAAAGTTCACTTTGGATCCTCTTCGTTTGAGGAGCCTCCTGTATTCCTTGGGCTTCAAGGCCCTGTGAAGCCAACCTGTAGTCAAAACTTCCTCACCTTAATGGTATTATGGAGACAGTGGTCTTTTTGCATATTTATTTATTTATTTATTTACTATATTTGTATACCGCTCTTCTCAGCCCTGGGGCAACTCAGAGCAGTTAACAATAGCAAAACTCAATGCTCAAAAAATCATAAAACAGTTAAAAACAATTAAAGACAGTAGCATAGGAAACAGTCAATATAAATCAATAAAACATCTCATAGCATCTCATAGGTAAAATCAAGATCCAGTCTCATCGTCCATTTGTTCCATATTCCTATGTTCGTTACACTGCCTATTCAAATGCCTGCTCGAACAACCAGGTCTTCACTTTCCTCCAAAATTTCAACAGGGAGGGGACCGATCTAATATCTGTAGGAAGGGCGTTCCATAGCCGAGAGGCCACTCCTGAGAAGGCCCTGTCTCTCGTCCCCGCCAAACGTACTTGTGACGCAGGTGGGATCGAGAGCAGGGCCTCCCCAGATGATCTTAACACCTTAGCTGGTTCATAGGAGGAGATGCGTTCAGACAGGTAAGCTGGGCCAGAACCGTTTAGGGCTTTATAGGCTAATGCCAGTACTTTGAATTGTGCCCGGTAGCAAACTGGCAGCCAGTGGAGCTGGCGCAACAGAGGAGTTGTATGCTCCCTGAACGCTGCTCCTGTTAGTAACCTGGCTGCTGACCGTTGGACCATTTGAAGCTTCCGGACAGTCTTCAAAGGTAACCCCACATAGAGAGCATTGCAGTAGTCTATACGGGATGTAATCAGAACGTGGACCACCGTGGCCAAGTCAGACTTCTAAGGTACAGGCACAGCTGGCACACAAATTTTAATTAATTGATAGCATAGGCGATATTGTGTAAGTGGACACCTCTGCCACATACACACACATATATATATTTCACTTTTATTATGTGTCCAAATAGATGTATCGATTTCGCCACAAATTTTAGTTAGTTCTTTCCAAGCACTATGGATTATTCTGGTTGATATTGCAATGTGAGCCAAACTAATTTTTCCTAACGCCTGTTATGTTTTCACTGGAAGACAGCAGGGTGCTTTCAAAATGTCTGCTCTCAATTTCTTTCTCCTGTTGGTTTTTTATTAGTGTTTGCAAATTCGTTCTATGTTTCTGTTGTTGTTGTTGTTGTTGTTGTTGTTATTATTATTATTATTATTATTATTATTATTATATTCCCTTTGAAATGAGGTGTTTGCAGAAGAATTAATGTAGAAATGGGTGTATAGATATTTCCCACCGCCTTCCTTGGTAGCCCTCACCAGAGATTGGAGAGCCTTGTGCATTCATTGTGAATTCAGCAGATGTCGCCCATTCTGAAAAAAAGAAAAAAGAGACCCATCATCATTATTTGAATGGGTCAAGCATATTCAGATGAAGACAAATGGTACTTATTTGATTTCTTTTAAATCAGGAAATGAAAAAAGTGCTCCCGGGAGAAATCATGTTCTGCCTGGCTTAGATGATAGACCAAGGCGTAGACCGCAGATAAGAAGAGGCATTTGTCTTTTCTTTTTTTCCTTTTTTCTGAATCTATGAAGGACGGTCGAAACTGTCAGCTCACTGCCATACGCATTATCCATGTCATTTTAAACAAAGTGACCTGGAGAAAAGAGCGCTCTGGCATGACGTGATAATGGTCTGTTGCTTGACAGGTAAAGCACACGCTATAAAGAGAGGTTGCGTGTTACTCCTTTGTTTAACTGACAAGTTTAGAATTTCCTTTCATTCCGACACGCAGCGATCTCTGGGATTGGTCTTCACCACGTATTAAAGGAAACCGAGGGTATTTTGTAACATATAGGGAGGGAAAAAGGGAATCCTCTCCAAAATGTGGTGGTAAACCATTTTGTGGGTCCTTCACTTTAGATCAGGTGTGAGGAAACACCATGTGCTGGAGTACAATTTCCAGGAATGATGGGATTTTTCAACCAGTAGTATCTGGAGGCATCATGTTGGGGGATAGCAAGATAGTCCAAATCACAATTTGATGGATCTCTGGTTTGAGCATGCCCAGCAGATTGTATCCTCTGTATCTACATGTAAGGGGTTTTAAAAATAGAAGCAAAGGCTATTTTATTTTTTCGTGTCCCGAGTGACTTGAGAAACTGCAAGTCGCTTCTGGTGTGAGATAATTGGTCGTCTGCAAGGACGTTGTCCAGGGGATGCCCAGATGTTTTGATATTTTACCATCCTTGTGGGAGGCTTCTCTCATGTCCCCACATGGAAAGCTGGAGCTGACAGAGGGAGCTCATCTGCACTCTCCCCGGATTCGAACCTGCGATCTGTCAGTCTTCAGTCCTGCCAGCACAAGGGTTTAATCCATTGCTCCACCTCTATCTCTCCCCCCCTCCCCCCCCCTCTCTCTATATATACATATTGTAATAATAATAATAAAAGAGTCAAATAATAAATGTAGTAATAATAATAGAGTGAAGTAATGTAAATGTAATAATAATCATCATAGAGTAAAATAATAAATGTAATAAAAATAATAATAAGGCTATGAATTATGGTAAATATTAGCATAAATAGGTTAGCATTATTAGTATAGAAACATGTCTATCAGGGTGATTTGAATGCAATATTCCTACTTCTTGGTGGGGGTTGGACTGGATGGTCCATGAGGTCTCTTCCAACTCTATGATTCTATAATTCTATGTATCGGTATAAAGAGAGCCAGTGTGGTCTAAGCTTTAGGCTATGACTCTAGAGATTAGGGTTTGAATTCCCTCTTGGACATAGACACCTATGGAGTATGGTTCCAGAGACCAGGGCTTAAATTCCCTCTTGGGCATAGAAACCAGAAATAGGCAGCATATGGTTCTGGAGATATGGATCTTCAGAACCATATGGAGTATGGTTCTGGAGATCAAGGTTTTAATTCCTTCTAGGACATAGAAAGTTATGGATTGTGGTTTTGGAGATTAGGACTTGAATTCCTTTTTGGACATAGAAACCTATTGACTATAGTTCTGAAGGACCAGGGCTTGAATTCCCTCTAGGAAATAGAAATCTATGGAGTATGGTTCTGGAGACCAGAGCTTGAATTCCCTCTTGGATTAGAAACCAGAAACGGGCAGCATATGTTTCTGGAGATATTGATCTCCAGAATCATATGGAGTATCATTCTGGAGATCAAAATTTTAATTCCTTCTAGGACATAGAAACCTATGGACTATAATCCTGAAGACCAGAGCTCAAATTTCCTCTTGGACATAGAAACCCATGGAGTATGGTTTTCGAGAGTAGGGTTTGAATTCCTTCAAGGACATAGATACTTATAGACTATGGTTTTGGAGACTAGGGTTTGAATTCCCCCTTGGACATAGAAACCCATGGAGTATAGTTTTGGAGACTAGGGTTTGAATTCCTTCGAGGACATAGATACGCATAGACTAGGGTTTTGGAGACTAGGGTTTGAATTCCCCTTTGGACATAGAAACCCATGGAGTATGGTTTTGGAGATTAGGGTTTGAATTCCCTCTTGGACATAGAAACGTATGGAGTATGGTCCTGGAGACCAAGATTCTAATTCCTTCTAGGACATAGAAAGCTATGAACTATGGTTTAGGAAAGCAGCGCTTGAATTCCCTCTTGGGGATAGAAACCTAAGAACTATGGTTCTGGAGACCAGGTCTTAAATTCCATCTTGGACGTAGGACCCTATGGACTATAATTCTGGAGACCAGGGCTTGAATTCCTTCTAGGACATAGAAACCTATGTACTATGGTTTTGGAGACTAGGGTTGGAATTCCCTCTCAGACATAGAAACCTATGGACTATAGTTCTGGAGACCAGGACCTGAATTCCCTCTTGGACATAGAAACCTATGGACTATGGTTCTGGAGACCTGGGTTTCAATTCCTTCTAGGACATAGAAGTTTACCAGGAGGGCTTGAGCGCATGACACTCCTTCGGCCTCAATCGAAGAAAAAGGCAAACCAACTCTGAGCAAGTCTTGCCTTAAAACCACTTGTGTGCCTTCAAGTCAGCCGTAGAGTTGACTTGAAGGCATACAACAACAACTAGAGCCTTCCAGAATTTGACTTTCCTCATCCTATCTGAAATACTATCAAATGAATTAGAGATGTCCTCCATGCCACCATACACTCTACCAAAAAGTTGGAGGCTTTTTGTGCTCTTTGGTCCTCAAATCTTGACTATTTCACTGACATATTAATTGAAATGGCCTACACTTGCAATTGTCTGCAAGACTGAGGTTCAAACTGTTGTGCAGTATTTATTTTGATTCACATTTTTGCAGCTTGGAATCAAATGCACACTTGCATCAAAAAGAGTTGGCAGTCGGTATTGAGGGATGAGGATTTGGGAAGATGTGAGTTTCACATTCCCAAATGCCCATGCAGGGGTCTGATATGATCCCTTTTGTCTTTTTGTGACTCGGCAACTTGTTGCCATAGGTAGCTCCCCCCACTTCCCTCGCTCCTTTTTGGTGCCCATTTGATGTTGAAATTTTGTATTTACTCTGGGAATGTAATTTGTTCCTCATGGATAATATGACCCTTAGCGGAGCTGGATCATGGGTTAGTTGAAGTGATATTTTCCGCTAATGGTAGTCGTACATCATTGCTGTCAGCTTGGGTTAGGAGGCGAGCGAGCTACAGCTCCATTTTACCTCTGCAGGCATCAGGGATTATTTGCCATGAGTGAATATGACATGACCGCACTACAGAGTGCATTAAAATTTTACTAGCTTCCCCAGCAAGTTCCCCAAGTCCTGCGTTGTGTTCCAGTCAGGCGTCGTGACAGATACCTCCCAGGCCCAAAGTGCCAAACCAAGGGTACTCAATGTCAGTAGCCAAAAGAGGCTCTGCTCTTTCTTCTCCTTTCCTTGTCATCTTACCCCTGCAGTGCAGGGCTGTCCTATGGTATTAGCCTAAGCTGTCACGAAAACAGGAGGAAGTACAAAGAAAAATTCGAAAGATACATACATACACACACACACACATATAAAGCTTCCCCACCTAACTTTCTCCTCTCAAATATATGATACCAGCTAAAATAGCATTTATGATCTTCATCGCAGCATTACACTGCTGTCTCATGTTCAACTTATGATCAACAATATTCCCTAGTCCTCTGCGCATATAGTACTGTTTAGACAGGTATTCCCTATCATGCAATCATTGTTCTGTACAGTAGAATCTCGCTTATCCAACATAAATAATAGGTTTGGTTGATTTAAAAAATGGTTTAAAGCTCATTTCGGATGTAGGAGCACTGGTGGTTCGATTCAGAATTGAATTCCGAAACTTTCTGAAAAAATTGGGAACTTTCCGAAAATTCCAAAATTTCCGAATTGCTTCATTGATGGTGGAGAGAGACCTTTTGGGGCCTGATTCACAAGTTAGGGAAGGAGAGGCTTGAATGTATGGGATTTGTAGTGTCTTTTGTGGCAACGCACAGCAAACTAGAGTAGATTCACTCTATCCCTACCATGTTAAAGAGTATATGCTCTATCCCTAGAGTGAAGTAGATTCACTTGATCCCTAACACGTTGAAGAGTATACATTCTATCCCTAGAGTGAAATAAATTCACTCTATCCCTAACATAATGAGAAGACAGGAAAGCTTAGAGAAGACAATTATGCTGTGTGTTTGGAGCTGTAGATCTGATTCCAAGCCCTCTCCTTCAGAGAAGAACAACACTGGAAGATTAGAAGTTTCAGCACACATAGTGGCTCCTGCCAATCCTCAGAAGACATGTGTGGTGCTAGAAGGGGACTCGCTGCTGAGTGGAACAGAAATAGTGGTTTATGAGCCTGACAAGATGACTCAATCAGATGCCTTTCTCCCTGGAGAAAACATTCACGACGTAGAAGGGAAGTTGACAAGACTTGTCAAGTCCATTGACTGTTACCCCTTGGTTAGCCATATATCATAAGGGATTACGGGGGTCTGGGTAGGAAGCTGAAGAATCTTGTCATGTTGTCTCTCCTCCCAGTTGATGGGCACAGCCCAGGAAAGGAGAGAAGAGTCATAGAACTGAACAACTGCCTCCACAGATGGTGCCACCAAGAAAGCTTTGCTTTCTTGGAACATGGTCTGTGGTTTCATGAAGACTGACTCTTGGAACATGATGGGTTGCACCTCAAAGTAGTTGGCAGGAATACATTTTGCTAAGAATCTCACAAGGAGTACTGACAGTATTCTTGAAAGATGTGGTTCATCAAGGGCTAGAGATAGTAGCCCAACTGCTATAAAGGGAATCAGAGTAATAGAGGGCCTGGGAAAAGAGCCCTAGGGGCTGCATCCAGCCCCTGGGCACTGGGTTTGTCCATACCTGAGCTAAGGGAAATGATCCATGGTCTTCTGTGTCTTTACACTAATGTGCAGAGCATGGGCAAATAAATAAAATGAATAGCCATGTTCTAGAAGCATTCTCTCTTGACGTTTCGTCTGCATCTATGGCAGGCATCCCCAGAGGTTGTGAGGTCACATCCCCATGGAAGCCTTCAAGAATACATTAAACAAGATGAACTTGAACTCATAACACAGCAAAACAAATACGATATAATAGACATAATCGAGAAAATTCCTTTTGAGCATGTTTCAACATACATTAATATAAGAACCCCCGTGTATTGAAAGAAATCTTCCCAAAGAAAGATTTGGGCTCAGGAAAATCAATTTTAGCTACACAGATTAATTGCATTCAGATATCAACCCTCAGTGACCACTGTAATAATCTGAAAGACCCGAATCACTTTTCTTTGAAAACATAGTGGCTAGGGTCATGATTTGCATCTTCTAGAGTCAAATTCCTTTTTGAAATATTCATTAATATATACATCTCAGTATAGAAGAAATACTCCAACATTTAATGTCCTAGTTTGTTTTCGGCAAGATTAATGTAGGCCTGTTAACAGAAAAACCTGCATTTCTGTGTATATCAGAGAGAAGGCAAGATTGAGCACAGGAGAAAGACTCCTATTTATATGTAACCAAATACTTATTTAAATTAATGATAGACTTCCATTACATTTTATGCTTGTTTCTGCTCAAGGAAAAAAAAATCTGGCTAAAGAGCTTTCAGTTAGCAGCCCTGGCAAATGATTATAAATCCCAGCACTTAATGACTGTGATAACATTAATCTGAATGAACTCGCTGGCTATTAATGTAGATGTCATATCCAATTCAACAGAAATTCTTTTGTAATTTAGCATTAATTAACGCCCACTTATTGCAAATAGCATCAAGCAGCCACTTTTCTTCGAGCAAATGGAAATAGGAATGTCTCAACCGAAATAGCTCAGAACCACACATATACAGAAAGAGGATCCTTCTTATAAAGCACATTTGAGGAGAAGAGGGGGAAAACACATAGCTTTTGGTGGATTATTTCAATACAACTTCCTCATTATTATTTATTAATAGCTTGGGTGCCCAGCATTGCCTGGTTTTTGTTTTTGTTTTCTTTAAGTCATTTTTAATTCTACTAAATGCATAAGGCTGTGGGTGAACTACAACTCCCATCATGCTATGTGAATCCCGAGAAACTCCATCAGTACTTAAAGTTTGTTATGTTGGGCAAGTTTGCTCTAGATGCATCATCGGTGGGGTTCAGAGTGCTCTCTGGCTGTAGGGTAAACTACAACTTCCACTAGGGTGAGTCAGTCCCCTCAAACACCTCCAGCAGGTTGAGTTAGTCACGGGAGGTGGGAGGGTTCTGTGTGCCAAGATGATGGTCCAGGTCCATCATCATGGGAGGTCACAATTTCTCTGGTTGTGGGTGAACTACAACTCCCAGAAAGGAAGTCAGTTCCCAAAAACCCTCCAGAAATCAAATTTCACATATCAGGTCTGTGTTCCAAGTTTGGTACAGATCAATCTGTGTTTGGGGTCACAGTGCCCTCTGGATGTAGGTGAACTACAACTCCCCCAAGTCAAAGGTGATTTTTTTTACTAGTCATGGGGGCTCTGTGTGCCAGATTTGTATGGCAGGATAAAAATAACGCGTAGTTCACGTTTTACCAGTCCACACACTGTCTTACCAGAGAAAGAAAATATGTCACACAGATTATCAGTAAAGAACAAGAAGTTTACTTTTTGTAATACAGAGCAACATATATACAATCATGTGAAGAGTTGCATTGACTCACATACTGACCTTTGAGAGAGACTCAAATGGTTCATGTGGAAGATCTTCTTCCAGCAGCTCACAAAATAAGAACTGTCTCTCTCTGCAAGCTCCTGAACAGCTAAAGCCCAAATATGTAACTATTGCCAAAACTCCCAGGCTCAGCTAGCTTCTTGGGCATGGCCCAAACAATCGGCTTTGTGTTTTGCATATATTGTTCTGTACTAAGGAAACTTCTTGTTCTTTACTGTTCACCTGCGTAGCATATTTTCTTTCTCTGATGAGGCAGTGTGTGGTCTGATCAAATGTGAACTACACGTGGTTTATTTTTCATTACGCCACAGGTTATGGGCCCAGTCCCATGCCCAGTTCCGCTGCCCTTGTGCCAGTGCCACTGCTAGAGTTATTTTAAAAGGACTGTAGTTAAATGTTTCTTGAAGCCGTGTTTTTGCAAAAGGACCTGGAAAGATTGAGATGAATCTTTCTCCCTTCCCAATGTGAACTACACATGGTTTATTTTACATTACGCCATAGGTTATGGGTCCAGTCTCACACCCAGTTCCGCTGCACTGTGCCAGTGCCACTGCTAGAGTTGTTTTAAAAGGACTGCAGTTAAATATTTCTTGAAGCCGTGTTTTTCCAAAAGGAACCTGGAAAGATGGAGGTGAATCTTGCTACCTTCCCAATGTGAACTATGTGTGGTTTATTTTACATTATGCCACATTTTAGAAGCTGTGTTTTTGCAAATAGAATCTGGAATGATGGAGGTGAATCTTGCTGCCTTCCCAATGTGAACTACACGCGGCTTATTTTACATTATGTCACAGGTTATGGGCCCAGTCCCATAACCACAGTGTCTTGGCGGTGGATATGTAGGTGACTGTGGAGCCTTATTCTTGATCCAGGGAAAGCAGAACCAAGACAGAGCCAGCAGCCTATATGACTGGAAATGGGAAGCTCTTCTGTCCTGAAGTGGGGCAAGCTTCCCTTTACTGTGAGCATCAGCATTAGTTAGCCCGTTCTCTTTACTATGTGGACCTGTTCAGTCTGTGGGAGATACACAAGAAGAGTCGATGGAGGAGTGTGAACCCACCTTTGCAACTGGTTCTCCCTTTAAGGAACACCCCGGGTATAATTTTAACCAGCACCGCTAAAAGTTCTGCCTTCAAAGAACACCCCGGGTATGATTTTAACCAGCTCTTCCAAAGGATCTGTGCTGCTCGTCGCCATCAGAAGGCTCTTTTTTCCAAGCCTGCTTGAAACGGCATCATTTATTCAGTCCTAACAGCCTTCCAAGCAGGGCTTCTTTCAGGAGCTTTGTTGAGTCTGGTCTCTTCCAAGCATCGAATCTAAAGAACACGGCAACTGGTGACCCAGGTCTCTCGTTAGTGGAGAAAAGAAATCTCTTTTTGTGTATGCGTGTGTGTGTGTGTGTCTGTGCCAAGTCTCCTGGCCTATTATGCTTTCTGGATTTGAGGTTTCTCATTAAGGTTTTCTAGCCTTCCGCCAAACCGAGGAGAGCTGGAAACATGGCTTTGTTTCGAAGAGAGAAGCCTTCATTTTTCTCTATTTTCACATTCTGTGGCAGGAAATTGCTCTCTTGGAAAAGAAAAGGGGGAAAAACCCTTTACCTGTCCAACTATTTCTCTCTCTCTCGAGAAGAGGCCCGGTGTCTTTTAACCTTTCTTTTCTTTCCTTTTTTAAACCCGCTGCTCCAAACTTCTGTAGAAATAGCTATGGGCTTGGCCGTTGTGGCTGTTTAGGAGAAGACTGAAAATATTAAAATACATCTTGAGCAAGACTAAGAAGAGAGTGCAAAGGAAAGGTGAAATGGGCTCGGCACCTGGGACAGGTGAAATGAGCTCAGAAATCTTTTTTACGCTGCATCGGATTGGCCTATTGAGTCAAATATGGAGCATCGTATTTAACACAACCTTATAAGTTAGTGGGAGGAGGAGAATGCATCCATTAAGACAAGTTGAAAATGGCCTTTGTGCCAATTATCTTGACTATATTGATCGTTATGAGAGATGCTTTCCCGTGTCTCAGGTAAAGGAGCATTTCCAATCATTTGCCACTTGCTCTTGATCCTTTGGACTGAAAATGGGGAGCAGCTCACAGGCCAAGCAACGCGGGATCTTTCTCCACTATTTTGAAGCAAGTAACTCCTTCAGTTTTGTCAGAGACCTGACACTGGAGATGAGGATTAAATTTAAAACTTGCACATTGGAGGATGGGTACAGAATTCAAAAGTATTACAAGGGTTGAATGAAAGGAAGGTAATGCCTCCACCTTCATAACTCCTCAACAGATGGCAGTACTGGTATGCAGCAGGTACTGGCTTGGTCAGTAGACTTTCCTCTACAGTTCCATTTTGGCGGGAAGCCTTAGCATTGAATGGTTGTGTTGTTAAATGGCAAAGTATGGAACCCTGCACAGTCAGTCAATGCGACTTAAGCAGCGTGCAGTCATTGAATTCTTGACAGCAGAAGGTGTCACCCAAAAGGAGATTCATCAGAGAATGCAAACTGTTTATGGTGATTGCGTTGATGTGAGCACTGTGCGTCATTGGGCAAGTAAGTTTAAAGATGTTGAGGTGGGAACATCTGACTTGCATGACAAACAAAGAGTTGGATGTCCTATGACAGGAACCACTGAGTTTCACAAGCAAAAGGTTGACAGATTGTTCAGGACGATCGTCATATCACTCAGAGAGAAATTTCAAACATAATTGGCATTTTGCAAGAAAGTGTGGGTCACATTATTGCTTTGCTTGCCTATCAGAAGATCTGTCCTCGATAGGTAACCAGGATGCTGGCGCCTAAAATGAAAGCGCACAGACTTGAAACTTCAGAGACTGGATCTCACCACCGTATGACATCCTTCATACAGTCAAGATTTAGCACCGTCTGACTTCCATCTGTTCCTGATGATGAAAGAAGATCTGCGGGGATATCATTATGCTTCTGATGAAGATGTTGAGAAAACTGTGAGACACTGGTTGCAGAAACAGGGTGAACTTCTTCTGTGACAGCTTCAGAAAACTTGTTCATTGTTGGTAGAAATGTATCCATAAACCGCATTGAGTCGCCTGTCAAGGGCTGAAATATGCGGTATAAAAGTGAAGCAAATAAATAAATAAATAAATATCCAATTGTCTAGTGATTATGTGGAAAAGTGAATAGTGGTAGTTAAAGAGCACATTCTAAGGATTATTTCTATGTTTATTTTATTAAAATATTCCCATCCAAAGCCAAGTAACGAAGGTGGAGGCATTACCTTTCATTCAACCCTTGTAACTCTGAAACTGGGCAGAAGTGCATGAAATGCAACGCCACAGATATGAGCGCAAAGTCCAACATTTCGGTCACACAAAAGGCACATGTATAAGATACCTGGCAAAACGTTAATATATAGAAACAGGTCCTTTAAGAAGATCATGGCTCAAAAGGTGTAGGATGTCAACAAAGAAGGCATTCTTTGGGCAGGAGATTCCATGCTTGCTCTCTTTTCCAGCCAAAAAAGGAGCAAGTTGTGCTGGGTTTGATGGGCAACAGTCTGACCTCTGTCCCTAGGTCTGATTTCATCTGTTGATAGACTCTAGCAATGGTTCTCAACCTGTAGCCCGTGGACCACCAGTGGGCCATGAGGATAAAAATCTGGTCAGCAAGCCTCCTTCCTCTTTATTTACTTCTGCTGTTTTCATGCCACCTGCCATTCCTTCCCTGTTGCTGATCGGCCTTGACCCTTTGGATATACCACATCAGCTTTAGATTATTAAATGTTTTTCTGTGGGTGAACAGATGGTGATTATTGGGTTGCATATGTTCTGTATCAGAAACTTGAGTGGATGTGGTCTATCCAATGTGATTTTCTGAATCAGTACCCCAAATAACCAAACCAAATTTAAGGTAAAGGTTAGGTTAAGGTTTTCCCCTGATATTCAGTCCAGTCGTGTCTGACTCTGGGGGTTGGTGCTCATCTCCATTTCTAAGCTGAAGAGCCAGCGTTGTCTGTAAACACCTCCAAAGTCATGTGGCAGCATGACTGCCTGGAGTTGACCAAAAACAAATTTGTAACCCTTTTGGTACTAATGTTGACGAGTGGTCTCTGGTCGAAGTGGTCCCTGGTCAAAAAAAGGTTGGGAACCACTGCTCTATAGGGTGGCTGGCATTGCCCCTTTGATGTGCGATGGGAAGTTGCGGGAGAAATAAGGTTGAACACTGAAAGCCAGCCACTATATGGCTATCAGCCTCCTCCCAGTAGACTTAAATCAAGGAAAAGTTTCATGAGAACCACCACCCCTCTAAATGTTCCTCTAGCAACAGCAAGAATATCCCTGTGGGTAGCAAAATCAGGCAATTCCAAATGGATGGCCCCCCACGAGGGTCTTTCGCCAGGGGCAAACCAAGAATGGACAACTTGGAAGTCCCTGAACAGACTCGGAAGTGGAGTTGGCAGATCAAAAGACAACCTGGCAAAATTGTTCTTGTACGATTGTGGAGCAGAACAAACAACCCCGCATCTGTATGCTTGTCCACTATGCCCTGCCTCATGCACAGAGGAGAATTGTTTAAAGCTGTAGAAAATGTGGCTGCTCTTGCCCATTTTTGGTCTCAATGTGTTTTCTTTATTTTATCCACTTTAGATAAATGATTTTATGCAGTGCTTTTGACACAAAATAAATAAATTTTAGAATCTTCATTTAATTCAACTGTTCTGCTTCCTGTATCTTTCAAGAGAACACAAACATCTTTGTGTGTATACCCTGTAGTAGGAGTGTGCAAAATTTCGGAAGTTGTTTTGTATTTTGGGAAATTCAGGTGATTCACAAGAACGAATCGCTGAAGTACAAACTGGGAAGCGAACATTTGTCTTTCCGCAACATTTTGAAAAGATTCGGAATGTTTTGAGCTTAAGTTCTGTGTAGCATTGTGTTCCATCCTCTACCATTCACTAAATATAAATGGATTTTACTTTCATCCTTCCTAAGCAGTGTTCCATGTATCACCATCTTTTTCTCCTGCACATGCACGACCCAAATTCTCAGATTTTTATAAAAATCTAAAACCCACTTTGGGTTGTGTCGTTCTGCGCAGCTATTGTATGGATGTTATTATGCACTAAGAATGCATTCCGTTCAGTCTTTTATTGAAACGACCTTGCTGTCACATTTGGAGGACTGTATCAAAGCCTTTTTTTCTTTTTTTGCTGAGATGCGGCGAACCAGAAAACGCTCAAACCTTGATGACTGATAAGCCTCAAAGTGCCAGCTAATTGGCAAGAATCTCCTTGTCAAATCTCCTTCAAGAGCTGGGAAGATCTCTTATCCAAGTCCTCCTCTCAAAGAAGCAACAAGCAGTCAGGATCCTTGTAGATTACATCAACATTTGCTTCCTTTCCTTCTCTCTTTGTCATCATGAGATGACGACATCAGATTGCAGATCTGTCATGCCTCCTTCCTGCTTTGAGAGACTCCATTCTGCCTTTCCTAGGCTTGAGGGGGTTCTGGTAAAACATAGACATGCATAGCAAGAAATAAAAAAATTAAGAAGAATCTATTCAAATTAGGCATGATTAGAGTCGCTCGGATAACTCGTAGCTCGTAATAATTTCGTTAAAATTACTTTTTTGAAGTGATATCGAAGCTTTTTTAAAAACCGGAAATCCCTTTGCCCTTCCAAAGTTTTTTCTGCTATTTTTGTTACAACTCAGAAAGTGAGTTGGAAATGATTCAGCTTTTCCCCGCTTCCAGTCCCTGGCCTCAGCTCAAGCCAGAGAAGCCAGTTTTAAACCAGAGCAGGAAGGAATTTCCTCTGCTTGCTTTTCCCCGCTTAGGGTTCCTAGCCTCGGCTCAAGCCAGAGAAGCCAGTTTTAAAGTCGGAGAAGCCAGTTTTAAACCAGAGCAGGAAGGAATTTCCTTTGCTTGCTTTTACCTGCTTCTGGAGTAAAACAACTACTTTCAAAGTAAAGGCGACCCAATGAAACAGGAAATAACACTTTCAAACCGTTTACAAAAGAATTCGGAAGTCTTGGAAGTTTTGAAAAGTTTTGAAAAAAAATTCTGTGAAAATTGTGATTGACTTTAAAATCAAACCACCAGTGTCCCCTATATCCAAAATGAGTTTTGAACCATTTTATTTTGTGGATCAACCAAGCCTAATACAAATAATAAAAGTCAAACATGTATGTGTGTGTATGTGGCTGCGGTGTCCACTTACACAGATAAGCTCCTGCCTCCACAAACAGCTATAGCTCCTGCCACTCAGGTGACACCAATGGCCCCTCTCCAATGACATTGCAGGTTATAAAGAGCGCCTTGAACATGTATAAAAGCCCTGCCAATGTCCTCCACCAACACCATCCTGCCCAAGATCAAGTGAAGGCTTTCATATGGAGCCAAAGGCATCCTAGATTTCTTTTTATTAATTTTATTAGTTTTCTTTAGATACAGCAATACATCAGTACCTTCAATACTCTTGTACTTCTCACTTAATTTATTGCATCAACTGTTTTATTCACCTCTGTGCCCCCCCCCCCCCCAGCCACTTCAATTTACATTCTCCTTCCAAAATACCATTTCTCCTTGTGGAGGTAATTTCCCATCTACTTCTTTTAAACCATTCTCAATCAATTTTCCTTAAACCTCATTGAAACCTCATTGATGAGATCATCCTTGATTTCATGTGTTTCCTCCACCACAGACATCCCAGTGTTTCTGACCCTCTCCATTGTATGGAATTTGCATGACCCCACCCACTGCCTCCCCCTTAACCCTTTCCTATTTATAGTTAACTTACAATCAGAGAGCATTCTGAACTCCACCAATGATGAATTTAACCAAACTTAGCACACAGAACCCCCATGACCAACAGAAAATACTGGAAGGGTTTGGTTGGGCATTGACCAGTTTTGGAGTTGTAGTCCACCTACATCCAGAGAGCAGGTGGAGGTATTTTAGTGAGAGGATTTGCTGTCTCTTTCCAAAAAGGAAGAGAACGACAGGAGGAGAGATCTTCAGCCTTCTCTGCCAAAGGGGTTCCAGAGACCATCGGAAATATCTGTTTTGGGTTGTAGGTTTTTCAGGCTGTATGGCCATGTTGGAGAAGCATTCTGTCCTGACGTTTCACCTACATCTATGGCAGACATTCTCAGAGGTTGTGAGGTCTGTGTTTTCTGATGGTCTTTGGTGACCCCTTTGAAACACCCCCTGTGCCCCCCCCCCTTGTGCCCATGATCCCATGTGGGATCATGGGAACTGTAGTTTCACAAGGTCTTTTGCCTTCTCTGCCAATAAGTATTGGTGCCTCGCCAAACTGAAACTCCCAAGATTCCATAGCACTAAGTCAAGTAAGTGAAAAAGGTGTCAAACGGCATCAAGGTTGCAGTGTAAATACTGCTTCGGTGTGCCTTGTTATTGAATAGGCATTTACCAAATTTCCCTTAGATGAATACATATTTATTTATTTATTTATCTATTTATTATGACATTTATATGCCTTCCTTCTCACCCCAAAGGGGACTCAGAGCGGCTTAGAATGAATACACACACACACACACACACACTATATTATATTATTAGCATAGTACAATATCAGTACAATATAGTGATATACAGGGTTAGTCAAAATGAATAGGCCAATTCGGGTACAATTAATTTTCTTATTGGCCTATTCATTTTGACTAACCCTGTATAATATAGTATACCATTATATTGTCTCTGTTTTTCATTATCCCGAAATAGTTCTCTCCGCAAACCATTTTATTATGTACAGTTTTAAAAAAAATTGCATGTGAACTGTTTTATAGTTTTGGATCCTTCACTTTTGGTGAACATGCAGGCGCATTCCATGTTTACAATTCTCATAAAACGCCTTCAGATGTTTTATGAATTCCAGCAACTGGAGAAGACATTGGACTCCTTTGAATCAGCCATAATGACTAAAACCTCAAAGGTGCCTGGTTAGCAAATCCGTTGCTTCAAAGCTGCAGATGTGTGCATATGTTTTCGGGGTTTTGTTTTGCTGGGCCTATTTGAAGCGAGGTTTGAGAGGTTTCCCACATGTCCCTTTCATGGCTATGTTTACAGATCTCCGCTTAGTTTGTAAAGGTCAGGAGCAATATAGAGAGGGACATGGAAAATGAGGTGGGACTTTTACTTAAAGGAAAATTGGGGTGAGATATGTTTCCAAGGGTTTTCTCAAATCAATTTCCTTTCTTCCCACTTATTCCCCAAATGCATTTCATAAGTTCACCTCTAGCTGGGTCAGAAGCCAGGCCGTAAGTTTGTCCATCTCTGGCATTGGGTCATGAAATTTGATCAGAACTGTTGGTTTCCTCCTTGATACTGGAATCTTCTACTTTTTTGGAAATGTCAACTTTTTGTTGTTTTTCACAGTCAAGTGGATTTCAAATTATAGTGATGCTATGAATGAAATACCCCCAATTTATTTATTTATTTATCGTGTCATCAGCAACCATTGTATTACAATTCTAACAGGGCAAGACAAACACAGAGATTAAAAAGAAAAGGAAAGAGAAGAAAGAAAGAAAAAAAAACCATACAGATTTTGCAAATTTGGTATTTGGTTAAATGTCCTTTGACCAGTATCTGGCCACTTGGAGTGCCTCTGGGGTTGCCGCAAGAAGGTCCTCCATCGTGCATGTGGCAGGGCTCAGAGTGCATTGCAGCAGGTGGTCAGTGGTTTGTTCTTCTCCGCACTCGCATGCCGAGGATTCCACCCTGTAGCCCCATTTCTTAAGATTGGCTCTGCATCTCGTGGTGCCAGAGCGCAATCTGTTCAGCGCCTTCCAAGTCGCCCAGTCTTCTGAGTGCCCAGGGGGGAGTCTCTCATCTGGTATCACCCATGAATTGAGGTGCTGGGTTTGGGCCTGCCACTTTTGGACTCTCGCTTGCTGGGGTGTTCCAGCGAGTGTCTCTGTAGATCTAAGAAAACTATGTCTTGATTTAAGTCGTTGACGTGCTGGCTGATACCCAAACAGGGGATGAGCTGGAGATGTCTCTGCCTTGGTCCTTTCACTATTGGCTGCTACTTCCCGGCGGATGTCAGGTGGTGCAATACCGGCTAAGCAGTGTAATTTCTCCAGTGGTGTGGGTCGCAGACACCCTGTGATAATGCGGCATGTCTCGTTAAGAGCCACATCTATTGTTTTAGTGTGGTGAGATGTGTTCCACACTGGGCATGCATACTCAGCAGCAGAGTAGCATAGCGCAAGGGCAGATGTCTTCACTGTGTCTGGTTGTGATCCCCAGGTTGTGCCAGTCAGCTTTCGTATGATGTTGTTTCTTGAGCCCACTTTTTGTTTGATGTTCAGGCAGTGCTTCTTGTAGGTCAGAGCACGGTCCAAAGTGACTCCCAGGTATTTGGGTGTGCTGCAATGCTCCAGTGGGATTCCTTCCCAGGTAATCCTCAGAGCTCGGGATGCTTGTCTGTTCTTAAGGTGAAAGGCGCATGTCTGTGTTTTAGATGGATTAGGGATCAGTTGGTTTTCCCTGTAATAGGCAGTAAGAGCACCTAGAGCTTCGGAGAGCTTCTGTTCTACCATCTCAAAGCTCCCTGCTTGAGCAGTAATGGCACGATCATCAGCATAGATGAAACTATAATGCCCCCAAGAACCTCAGTCATTCATTCCCTGACTCAAGTCTTGCAACCTCTGGATCCATCTTGAAATGACTTACACATGGGTCATATCAATATCTATAATTTAGGCACTCCAAATTGACTTGACTTTTACATGAGGTTGACTTCTACATGAGGTAGACCTTCCTAGTGCCGCAACCTCTTAATACAGTTCCTCATGCTGGGCTGAAGGTCAGGTGCTCACCCCAACCCGGGCTTTGAACTGCTAACCTTTCAATTGGTGTGATCTATTGCTGCTGGTGATTAACCAGCTGTGCTACAGCCTGGTCCTAAACACTGAAAAACCTCTTGATGGCTCAAGGGTGGAATAAACTCTGTTCTAGAGTCACTTTCTTTGGAGGTTTTGAAACAGAGGCTGGATGCCCATCTATGCCATTGTGTCTTTCTGCTGCGACCCCTTAATACAATTGCTCATGCTGTGGTGACACCCAGACATACATAGTTTATTGTAATTGCTACTGCATAACTGTAATTTTGCTGCTGTTATGAATTGTCATGTAAATATCTGATGTAGGATGTTTTTTCATTCACTTGACCAAATTTGGCACAAATACTCAATATGCCCAAATTGGAATACTGGTGGGGTTGGAGGCAGGCCCGTAGCCAGGATTTCGTTTGGGGGGGGGGGGGCTGAATTTTTTTCAGGGGGGGGGTTCAGGGGACTGAGTTTGGGGGGGGGGCTGAATCTGAGTGAAAGAGGGTCTATCCTAGCAAACCTTTTGTATCATTACCCCATTACCCCCATGCATATGGGATATATTGAGCATGGTGATAAGATCATGATATGAATAAACATAACAGTTTAAATAATGCACCAGTAAGGCCTTTTCACGAACCACCATGAGAATTTCGGGGGGGGGGGACTGAAGCCCTCAAGCCCCCCCCCCCCCCCGGCTACATGCCTGGTTGGAGGGATTGATTTTGTCATTTGGGAGTTGTAGTTGCTGAGAGTTATAATTCACCTACAATCAAAGAGCATTCTGAACCCCACCAACGATGGAATTGAACCAAACTTGGCACACAGAACTCCCATACAACAACGCTGGTCGTGCCCTGAACGGCCTTACCACCCTCCATCATCATTTGGGCCCTTCCACCTGGGCAAGCCGCACATAGCCCTTTAGGCTAACAGCGGCTGTGTTGCCGCGTTGACCATTATTGTGTAGAACCTGTGTGTGGCCTTAATATTGTGTAGACCTCTTGTGCTGGCCGTAATATTGTGTAGACCTCTTGTGCCGGCCTAATATTGTGTAGACCTCTTGTGCTGGCCTTAATATTGTGTAGACCTCTTGTGCCGGCCTTAATATTGTGTAGACCTCTTGTGCTGGCCTCCTTTGGATTGATAGATATACGATAAACCAACTGTGCTGACCGCCGCTGTGTAGACCATCTCCGAATGACCCATCCGCTCTCAGACCAACCGTCTAGAGGTTACACCTGAATCATAACAATTGTTATCACCATCATCCTCGTAAGAGTGTGACTACATATTACTATCATAGCACACTCCTTCGGTTGTCTTTGCTGCTAATTTGATATAAGAACGCAGTATAGCACTTTAAGGCGCCTGCCACCTGCTGCTAAATAACACTAGCACTTACACCCCCTCCCGTATCCCTCTATGCCGCACTTTAGTGAATGCTGAGAACCAGTTTCAGGTACCTATTGCACTTTAGATCTTTATGTATGTGCCCAACGGCACGCAGTGTGTTGTTAACTGAGTGGTATTACTGACTGTGTTGCACTAAAGACTCTCGCACTCTCGCACTTTAAGAACTATCTAACTGGTGTGGCTGGAACGCCTTCCACCATCTGAAGCTATTGTTATCCATGTGGTCCCCCATCCCCCTATTTGTACTGTCCCTGTTACTACTGACTAGCGGAAAGGACAGGGGAGGAGGTGGGCTGGAGCCTGTGGACAAAAACGGGGCGGGGAGGGGGGAGGAAAGGGAGCAAGGGTGTTGGCAGGGGCCAACAAATCAAACAACTGATGAAGCAGCAATTAAGACCTTGATATTAGATCGCGGCATGGAGGGGGGGAGGTGTTCCACTAGCCGAGGGGCCCCCATAGAGGTCGTGGTGGGGAGGAGGAGATGCGGAAAAAGGAGACCTCGAATTTGGCCTAATTCGGACCGTTTATCTACATTAACAATCCCCAACCGGTCTCCTAAGGTAAATTGGTGTAACCAGGTGAGCTGGCCCTCGGGATTGAAGGTGGTGCTGCTGAACGCCAGATCTGTCAATGGAAAAACGTCCTGGATCCAGGACCTAATCCTGGAGGAGCGGGCAGATCTGGCGTGCATTACGGAGACCTGGTTGGATGAAGCTGGAGGCGTAAATCTGATCCAGCTTTGCCCTCCAGGCTTCTCCGTACAGCACCAACCGAGATCCGGAGGACGGGGAGGCGGGGTCGCAGTGGTCTACAGAGATTCCATCCATCTGACCAGGAGCCCCATCCCGCAGACCACAAATTTTGAATGCGTCCACCTGAGGGTGGGTGACCGGGACAGAATAGGGATTCTGTTAGTGTACCGTCCACCTCGCTGCACTACAGTCTCCCTACCTGAGCTAGCGGGGGTGGTCTTGAGCCTGGCGTTGGAGTCTCAACGGCTTCTCGTGCTGGGGGACTTCAACATCCATGCCGAGGCGACCCTCACAGGAGCGGCTCAGGACTTCATGTCCGCCATGGCAACCATGGGGCTGTCCCAACGAATAACTGGCCCCACCCACTGTGCTGGACATACATTGGACTTCGTTTTCTGCCAGGGATGGGAGCAGGGTGGCGGTGTGGAGGAGTTGTCCATCTCTCCGTTGCCTTGGACCGACCACTTCCTGATCAGATTTAGGCTCACTGCGCCCCCTAACCTCCGCAAAGGTGGAGGACCCATTAAGATGGTCTGCCCCAGGAGGCTTATGGATCCGAATGGATTCCTGACGGCTCTTGGGGATTTTCCCGCCACCTCGGCAGGTGACCATGTCGAGGCCTTGGTCGCTCTCTGGAATGGGGAGATGACCAGGGCAATTGACATGATCGCTCCGGAACGTCCCCTCTCAAGTAACCGAGCTAAACCAGCTCCTTGGTTCACTGAGGAGCTGGCAGCGATGAAGCGAAGGAAGAGGGAACTAGAGAGCGTGTGGCGCTCGGACCCAAGCGAGCCAAATCGAGCACGGTTTGTGTCCTTTTTAAGGGCATATGCCGCGGCAATAAAAGCCGCAAAGAAAACTTTCTTTGCGGCCACTATTGCGTCTGCAAAAAACCGTCCGGCGGAGCTGTTTCGGATTGTCAGAGGTCTTTTGACTCCCGCCACCTCAGGCGGGAGCCCTGACAATTCGGCCACGCGATGTGAAGCATTTGCTCGGTTCTTTGCAGACAAAGTCGCTTTGATCCGTTCTGGGCTGGACACCATATTAAATGCAGTCTCTGTGGATGTGACACGAGCACCTGCTTGTCCTACTTTGATGGATTCTTTTCAGTTTGTGAAGCCCGAGGATGTGGACAAGATACTTGGAGGAATGAGGCCCACTACGTCCATCCTAGACCCCTGCCCATCCTGGCTTCTGAAGGAGGCCAGAGGGGGATTGGCTGAGTGGGTAACGGTGGTGGTTAATGCCTCCCTTCGGGAAGGCAAGATTCCAGCGAGCCTAAAACAGGCTATTATAAAACCGCTGTTGAAGAAACCATCACTGGACCCCACTAAATTTGACAACTTTCGGCCTGTTTCCAATCTTCCCTTCTTGGGCAAAGTCATGGAAAGCGTGGTGGCCTCACAACTCCAGGTATTCTTGAGAGACACGGATTATCTGGATCCGGCACAGTCTGGTTTCAGACCGGGACATGGTACCGAGACGGTCTTGGTCGCCTTAGTGGATGATCTGTGCCGGGAGCTAGACAGGGGGAGTGTGTCCCTGTTGGTGCTCCTGGACCTCTCAGCGGCCTTCGATACCGTCGACCACGGTATCCCTCTGGGGCGTCTTGCGGAAATGGGTCTTGGGGGCACTGCTTTGCAGTGGCTCCAGTCATTTCTGGAGGGTCGTACCCAGAAGGTGTTATTGGGGGACTCCTGTTCAACTCCACAGCCTTTGACCTGTGGGGTTCCACAGGGCTCTATATTGTCCCCCATGCTGTTTAATATCTACATGAAGCCGCTGGGTGAGATCATCCGGAGTTTTGGGGTGCGGTGTCATCTGTACGCAGATGATGTCCAACTCTGTCACTCCTTTCCACCTGCTACTAAGGAGGCTGTCGAAGTCCTGAACCGGTGCCTGGCCGCTGTAATGGTCTGGATGAGGGCGAACAAACTGAAATTAAATCCAGACAAGACAGAGGTACTCCTGGTCAGTCGCAAGGCCGAGCAGGGTATAGGGTTACAGCCTGTGCTGGATGGGGTCGCACTCCCCTTGAAGGCGCAGGTTCGCAGCTTGGGTGTGATCCTGGATTCATCGTTGAGCCTGGACCCCCAGGTTTCAGCGGTGACCAGGGGAGCATTTGCATAGCTTCGGCTTGTGCGCCAGCTGCGCCCGTACCTTGGGAAGTCTGACTTGGCCACGGTGGTACACGCTCTGGTCACATCCCGCCTTGACTACTGCAACGCTCTCTACGTGGGGCTGCCCTTAAAGACGGCCCGGAAGCTTCAGCTAGTCCAGCGCGCGGCAGCCATGTTGTTAACAGGAGCAGGACGCAGGGAGCATACAACGCCCTTGTTGTTCCAGCTCCACTGGCTGCCGATTTGCTACCGGGCCCAATTTAAGGTGCTGGTGTTATCCTACAAAGCCCTAAACGGTTCCGGCCCAAAATACCTTGCGGACTGCATCTCGGCCTATGAGCCCACGAGGACCTTGAGATCATCTGGGGAGGCCCTTCTCTCGATCCCGCCTGCCTCACAGGCACGTCTGGCGGGGACGAGAGAGAGGGCCTTCTCGGTGGTGGCCCCCCGGCTGTGGAACTCCCTCCCTGCTGACATCAGACAGGCGCCCTCCCTCATGGCCTTTCGTAAGGGCCTGAAGACGTGGCTCTTCGAGCAGGCATTCAACTGAGTGCTATGTTACTGGAAATGACAACCGGAATGAATTACGACTACGAGTTTGATTATGATTCCATGATATGACGGAGCGGATTTTTTAATGTAATTTAGATGTTGTGTATTAGTGATGTTAGTTTGCTGTCCTGATTTCTCTGTAAAGTGTCTTTTATGTACTGTACACCCCCACGAGTCGCCCTAGGGCTGAGAGCGGCGGTTAATAAATGCAATAAATAAATAAATAAATAAATAAATAAATAATCAACAGAAAATACTCACCAGGTAGCAAGTTCCAAAGTTGGAGGGCTGCCCTTTTTCCCTCGTTCCCACAAGTCTTGCCTATGATAGAGGAATAGGCCAAAAGAGGGCCTCCCCAGAGGATCGGAGGGATCGTGCAGGTTGGTGGTAGGAGATGCAGTCATGAAGGTAGGCGGGTCCCAAAACATTTAGAGCTTTATTGGTAATAACCTGCACCTTGAATTGGTACCGGAAGATGAACAGCAGCCAGTGGAGCTCCTTAAACAGGGGGATTGACCTCTCCCTGTAATTTGCCCCAATTATTAATCTGGCTGCCAAACGTTGGACCAATTGGAACTTTCCAAGCCATCTTCAAGGGAAGCCCCATGTAGAGTGCATTACAATACTCCAGTCTAGAGGTAACTAAGGCATGGACCACCATGGTCAAGTCAGACTTCACGAGGTATGGTCGCAACTGGTGTACGGGTTTTAGTTGTGAGAAGGCCCTTCCAGCCACTGTCGACGCCTGAGCAACAAGTGTCAGCACTAAATCTAGGAGGACCCCAAAGCTGCGGACCTGTGGCTTCAGGAGGAGTTAAACCCCATCAAGCACAGGTTGCCATCCTATACCCTGGTCAGATGTACGACTGACCTGGAGGACCTCTGTCTTGTCGGGATTGATCTTCAGCCTGTTCGTCCTCATCCAGATCATCACAGCAGCCAGGCACTGGTTCAGCACCTAAGTGGCTTCCTTGGATTGTGATGGAAAAGAGTAGTGGAGTTGGGTGTCATCTTTGTAGAGATGGCACCACACTCCAAAACTCTGGATGACCTCTCCCAGTGGTTTTATGTAGATGCTAAAAAGCATGGGGGACAGAATGGAACCTTGCGGGATCCACAGGTCAATGGCCAGGGGTCTGAGCAGGTGTCCCCCAGCTTCACCAACTGGGACTGGCCCTCCAGAAAGGACCGGAGCCACAGCAGAACTGTACCCCCAAGTCCCATCCCGGCGAGTCATCTCAGAAGGATACTATGAGTATATATGGAAATTTAATGTGTCACTTCACATTCTTGCCTCTCCCCCTTCCTTGATTGTTGTTCTAATATCTCATACACAAACACATATACAGGTGTTGCTATTTAATGAATCCCCAAGCGCAGCCCTTTGGTACTGTGATCCCTCATTCTTCCATCTGCCCTCATGGCTGCATGGGGAGCTGTTCAAATTATGATGGAACTCTCCAAAGCCATTACCGAGTGGCAACAGAGAGCCCACTGCAGACAGCCTAATGGACTCATTTGTAATTGAGGGAAGGAAAATGGCTGAGCAGTCTCAGGCACCGGAGGAAGAGGGGAGGGCTTGCATGTGTGCGAGAGAGAATGGAAACGTGCATGCTAAATGTGATAAATGAACCTAAATTGGATATTTGTACCATCGGTTTCACAAGGCCTTTGTCCCTCCCGGGAATCGGAAAATCGTGCTGAAAATCTAGAAGAGCAAAGAAACCAATAAGAGAGGGTGGCGGTGAAAAGGTCTGGGAGGAGCTGAAGAATCTGGAAATGGTACATCAGAGTCTATGTGTATATACAGAACGGGGGGGGGGGGGGGGGAGTGTGCTTATGTGTGTTTATTTGTATATGCTCAATCTGCATGTGGTTCTGAATAATAATAGCAACAACAACAACAATAATACCTGGATTTTCTTTCTTGATTAAGACCAATACATTTAAGAAGGATGTTGGACGTGTCCAGATGAAAGTCTGACTTCACCAGGATAAAGCTATTACATAGCCCAACCTAAAAAAATAAAATAAAAAAAAATCTTGGTGTCTTGGTTTTTAGGCCTGTTCCTGGGGTTCTTGAGGTCTTGATTTTATTTATTTATTTATTTATTTATTTATTTATTTATTGTATTTGTATACCACCCTTCTCAGCCCGCAGGCGACTCAAGGCAGTTTACAGGTTTCTTTTATGGCTTGTGAATATGCATTCCTATATTTTCCTCTTCTAAGAACTCTAGGAATTTTGCACAATCTCTTGGTGTCTTCATTTTTAGGCCTGTTCCTGGGGTTATTAGGGATGCTGATTCAGAAAATTGCATTGGATAGACCACATCAGCTCTGGATTATTCAATACGGTTTTTCTGTGGGCCAGCAGGTGGCGACTACTGGATGGCATCTGTTCTGTGTCAGAAACTAGAGCTGATGTGGTCTATTTAATGCAATTTTCTGAATCAGCATAACCAAATGGAACCTAAAATTGACCAAAAACTGTTTTGTAACCCTTTTGGTACTAATGTTGGAGAGTTGTCCCTGGTCAAGTGATATGACAACCTAATGGCTAAGAAAGTAATTTTGGGAGGCTGACCTTGGCTGCCTTTTTTGCCGAGTAATTTTGGAAAACATAAAAGTCTCTCCCCAGTTCCCCTTTTGGCTCTATTGATATTCAGCTCACGAGCGGAGAAAGTATATTAGCAATGAGGCCGATTCATGTATGTAGATACCAAAGGGGCGAGGGTTGTTTTTATTGGTTTGCTGCCGATTTAAGGAACAAAAGTATCACAGTTATAGGCTGCACTTGGGAGGCCGAGAGTCAATCGAGAGAGAGCTGCTTGGTATAAAGGATGCCTTTCTGGCATGAATAAGGGGCTTGAAAATGAACCACCACATTTTAAAGGAAATGTGTTTGACAGTGTTTATCTTCCGAATGCCTGATGGAGGGAGACCTTGACTTATTTCCTGCTTTGTCTGCAGAGTTCAAGTCAACTCTAATTGGAATAATAAGGGGCCTATGTGTGAAGGTTTAGCCCTGGTTAGTGCTTAGAGGAGTGACTCCCAATGAATATCAGGTCTGTAGGCTGTATTTCAGAGGAAGGAACTGGCAAAACCACTTCTGGGTATTCCTTGCCTGTGAAAACCCAATGAAGAATCTCCTTAAATCAGTGGTTCTCAACCCTCCTAAGATCGCGACCCCTTAATACAGTTCCTCATGTTGTAGTGACCCCCAAGCATAACATTATTTTCATTGCCACTCATTTTGCTACTGCTATGAATCGTAAAGTAAATATCTGATATGAAGGATGCATTTACAGATTGAACATAAGTAAAGCATAGTGGTTAATCACAAAAATAATATGTTTGTGGGAGTATGGACAACAGATGATGGGATTTGCAGTACCTTTAACCGCTTACCCAAACCAGGGAGACCCCCACGAATGACAGACCTGGACCAAACTTGGCACACAATTTGGGAGAAACTGACAGTGATTTAGGGGTGAAACAATGATGGATCTGGACCAAACTTGGCAAGAATATTCAACATGCCCCAATGTGAACACTGATGGAGTTTGGGGAAAATAGACCATGACATTTGGAAGTTGCAGTTGCTGGGATTTATAGTTCACTTATAATAAAAGAGCATTCTGAACTCCACCAATGATGGAATTGAGCCAATCTTGGTGTCCTGAGTTGCCCTTCAAAAACAGCCTTTAGACAATGTTGAAAGTAAGAGAAAAATGCTTTACTTCAGCAAACACAAAGGATAAGCAAATGCAATTGAAAAGTGCAAAGGAAAGCAAGGAAGTCTTAATCCAGACACAAATTAAAGTCTCTTACGAAGTCCCAAAAGAAACACCAGTCTTTCATCAGACAATAGACGATGAACTAAGTTCTTAGCAGCAGACACAAAGCAGATTCCATTGGAGTAAAAACTGCTCCTGCTACTGATTTATAGCTCTGAATTCCCCATGCAGGAGGTGCTAGGGCATCTCCCAATTAGCTCAGTGTTTTTAGCAGCTATCCTCGCTGAACTCCATCTGTGCTTTGTCTCTTTTCTTCTCTCTAGAAATGTGGGCACTTTCAAACCCTCATCATCTGACTCTTCTTCTCCCTCCAATTCCTGAGCACTTCCCTGCTCCCCTTCCTCCTCCGAAGATGAGGAACCTCTAACACTTGGCACACAGAACTCTCTGGACTGACAGAAAATACTGGAAGGGTTTGGTGGGCATTGACCTTGAGTTTTGGGGTTGTAGTTCATCTACATCCAGGGAGCATGGTGAACCCAAACAACAACGGATCTGGACCAAACTTGGCACACAGACTCAAAATGGCCAACTTTGAATACTGGCAGGGTTTGGGGAGGATAGACCCATGGTTTGGGGAGTTGTAGTTCCCCACATCCTTATGCATTTTGTAATGGGAACATTATTAATAAAATCTGCTCTCCCCTCCTTGCTTGGAGTCTGAGATACAGCCCTCCTCTTGGCTGGGAGGCCGGCTTAGAGGGCAGCTAATCACAGCATAGGAGGACTTTTGGTGGGAGGATTTGCCACCATCTGTTTCCAAAACGAAAGAGAAGGACAGGTGGAGAGATCTTCAGCCTTCTCTGCCAAAAGTGTTGCTATGACCATCAGAAATATGTGTTTCTGATGGTCTGGCAACCCTTCTGAAACCTCCTCACGAGCCCCCTCCCCAGGGGTCCCAACCTCCAGGTTTAGAAATGCTGTTCTACAGTTTTACATGGAAAGACCCTGTAGATGTAGATCTGGGCATTCCTTTGGCATCAGAAGGCTTCCAGACTGTCAAATGATTTTTCCCACTGAAACTGGCCATTGTGCCTCTAGACCAGAAAGTACTGGTCAGTCTTCCAATAGACAAGGGCTTATTTATGAAATCATGTTCAACAATAGTGGTTAAGCCATCTTCTCTGCCAGTCTTTGATTGCCTTGGCTGTCATTCAGATTTCTGAGCATTTGTGTTGACCTAAGGAAAACAAAACTCATTATGGGCTGTGAGTCCATTGAATTCCAACCAGATTTTAATTCTTTTCCCAGCTCCCCTCTTGTTGAACACTAGCCCAGGAACACCTTTCCACCCAGTATCACACGGAGTCCAGTAGTAGCTAACTACAGTGGTTTATTTACACAATGCATATATAAAAAAATTTCCCCCCAAAATGCAGTAGAAAAGGTACTGTGAAATAACAATAGTCTAAATATATGAAGAGCAATAGTCCCAGCTTGCAAGGTTCATGAAACCCAAGATAGTTATATGGTTATGTTCTAGAAGCATTCTCTCCTGATGTTTTGCCTGCATCTACGACAGGCATCCTCAGAGGTTGTGAGGACCTCACAATCTCTGAGGATGCCTGCCGTAGATGCAGGCAAAATATCATGAGATAATGCTTCTAGAACATGGCGATATAGCCTGAAAAACCTACAACAACCCGGCCATGAAAGCCTTCGACAATACAAATCCAAGATAACAAGGTACATGAAATCCATGAAGAGCATAGGCATGAATCCATAAGCATAAAACAGGAATAAAAACTCTTTCAGGAACAAAGGCAAACTTGAGAGCTGAACATGAACTTGATGTTTTGGCATAGTTGTCTGCTCTGAAGAGACCAGGAAAACATCACCTAATTTAAGCTCAAACCTGACCAAACAGACATGAGATCATCCCTTTGGCACCTGGGTTTCAAGGACTGCTTCTGATGGAGTCTTTCTAACCTTCTAATTAACCTTTCCTTTGCTCTCTCCTAAGGGAGGCCTAATCTCATATCATGGGGCAACTCTGAAGGCAGAGAAGGCTGATTCTCAAGAGAAATATCCTCTATATCCTCTAAATCTACCTTGGAAACATCCTTCACAATGAAGCTTGGGCAAAATGCTATTAGCAACAAATGCCAAATAATGAAAGTTCTTAATTGTGCATTTGTATTATTTTTGCAGGCTCTTTTTGATCATTTTTATTAGAATGCAGCTGTCATTGTAATACTCCATAATTATTCTGGCAAAATATAGGAGCACTAACACTTTGTATACTGGAGGGCTGGTGGGAAGGATCTGAATCTTCAGAATTGCAAAATTGAGTCCAGAATGATTCATTCCACTACCTGTCAGAAGACGTGGGGTTTTGGGTGGTAGCTAACAAGGAACATCTAAATGGTATGGGGCAGAGAAAGAGTTTTGACATTAATCCTCAAAATACATAAAATGAGTTCTTGAACATCTCCCAAAAATGACTGTCCGCTCTTATCAGGACTTGACCAATGGAAAACAATAAAAATATTCATTGTAGGGTGTCAAACACAGCTAATGAGGCATGAGGAGTCGACAGGAGAAGGGAAAAAAATAACAGATTATAGGTAAGAAGTATTGTGAAGGAAGTGTGAATAGGCAGCTGGGATGTGTGACTGACATAGTAAAGAAGCGGAGACAGGCAGGGAAAGAAAGATCCATCATTCATTTAAAGAGAATAGACGTGTTCAATCACTTGATTGATATCTTCCCATCTCATCATCCTCGGAAGCTCTGGAGGGGGTTTGGGGTAAAAATAACCTCTGCAGAATCAGGAACTGATTGCAGGTCTTTGGGGGGTCTGCTTAATTTTCCAGGGGAAGAAGGGGAAATGGCATTGCATTGTAGATCTAGGCACAGGAGAGGCTTCACAATCAAAAGGATAGGATAACTCGCCCAGGCCGGTCAAATGAATTCTGCACAAACGTCTCTTCCAGTTTTTGAGGAGAGAGAAGAATAATTGAATCCGAGAGTTAGAAGCGATCCCAAGGGCCACCCAGTCCAACCCCGTCTACAAGGGGTTTTCATGAAAAATTTCCCCTGACCCACTTTTTCCTGTGGACTAAGAGCAATGAAACTTGGCCCAGTTCTGAGTCCTTCTCTCCATGGGTGCCACCTCAGGACACACACTTCGCCCATCTTTTGAAGCAACTGTCAACACCTCGCTTGTAGAAGTCGGCAGGTTGCTCCAAAAGCCATGTTGTGACTTCAGAAATCAGAATCTCCTCATTTGAGAAATGCTTGCCCTTCAAAAATAACTTAGAAAGAGGTGGAAGTCCAATGGGGATGTGGTCGAATTCTAAAGCCACAGAAGCATGGGTTGTTGTAGGTTTTGGGGGCTGTATGGCCATGTTCTAATGCTTCTAGACCGTGGCCATACAGCCCGAAAAACCTACAACAACCCAGTGATTCTGGCCATGAAAGCCTTCGACAATACACAGGAGCATGCTTCCATTTGGGCAATAGGTAAGTTGTGAACTGGTGCATTGTCTTGCATTGGTAAGTATGCCACATCTCTTGCTTTGGGTGGCCTCCCGCCATTTCCGCAGCAGTGAAGCCTAGTATGCCCCAGTGATCATGTCCCCTTTGCTAGGAAATACATCCATCCTCCTCTGTGCTGGTCCCAAAATACTGTGAGCGTGACCTTGCCTATCAAGAGTTGGGCACATGCCTTCTTTGGAGGCGGAGAGTCATGATGCTTCCATTGCATCGACTAGACTTGAGTCTCAGGATCAGAGTGATGGGCCCAGCTTTCATCCTGTTTGATCTGTCTGTTGAAAAAGTCCTCCTGGTTTCCATAGCAGGAGGACTCCTGAGAGCATTCAACTTGTTCCTTCTTGTGCCACAAATACCATCTGCCTGCCACAAAGAACTGGTGGGATCACAAGCCTGAAAAAGTTACAGAAAATGAACATGGCAAACTACTCTGAGACTTCCGAATTCAGACATACTTTTGGAACACAATACTCCTGAACTCACGACCATGTTAAAACACAAAGTATGGATTGTTGATGTTGCAATCCCAGGTGACAGCAGGATTGAAGAGAAACAACTGGAAAAGCCGGCATGATATGAGGATTTAAAGATCGAACTGCAAAGACTCTGGCACAAGCCAGTCAAGGTGGTTTGTGGTGATCAGCACACTGGGTGCAGTGCCTAAAGACCATGGCCTGTACTTAAACACAATCGGCGCTGACAAAATTACCATCTGCCAGCTGCAGAAGGCCACCTCCTGGGATCTGCGTGCATTATTCGCTGATACATCACACAGTCCTAGACATTTGGGAAGTGTCCGACGTGTGATCCAATACAACAGCCAGCAAAG